>NC_089844.1:164212756-164545388 GCF_035609145.1 Eleutherodactylus coqui
GTAGTCCAGGTTTCACAAGACCCACTGGAAAAGACCATTGTTCTCGAAATAAAAGACTTCATGATTTCTTAGAAGAATCTTCTCATATATTGTATACAGTCAATGTCAAGAATGATTTTCTCCCCGCTGTGGATACTGAGGTTTTAAAATGGGACAGAAAGCAAGTGATGGCGGTGTAATGTTTGTAATGTAGAAAGTGATGACTGGATTGAAGACGCCTTGAATACGGTAATGCAAACCCTATGCAGATAGGTATTCGGATCCAACTTTGATTAGAAGTCCTTGAAGAGAATTAAAATATATTAGTCAACTGTCTTCAATGTCCCTCAATGAACCCAATTTCTAAGAACATGCCATAAAATATAAGGCACCATAATACCTAAAAATTTATAGTCACCATTATGGGTTTGGTGCCAACGAATAGGTAATTATCCATGAGATGACATGTTGGTAAATACGGTCAGAAGAGCACTATCTATGGAAGGGATAACAGGTCAACTATCAGCAGTTTTAGCAAATGCTTACTAATTAGAAGACTTACAGATTGAGATGCATTTGGAATCACAATATCTTCATCCTTCGGGACCAGTTTTCTACTCAAGACAATCCCAAATTTATCTCTGAGTAAACTAGGGATCTCTTCCTCAGTGAGTTCTCGAGTGGTCTTCACACTTCCACCTCCCTTGGTGTACTCAGTGCTGATCAGCCAGCGCCCAATGTATGTCAGTCTTGCTCTAGGGAGCTGTAGGGAACAGAAGGATTTTTGGAAAAATATGGAGCAGGGCGATGACTGGTGATATTCACACATCTCCCAAAAGTCTTCAAATGTCCTCTCCTCGAGGGTGAACTTGTAGAGAGTCCTCCAGATCTCTTCCTCCTTTCTCTCCATGAACCACTCATCTCCTTCTACCCGTAACCGATACACACCGCTGTCCTGCTCCTCTTCCCATTCTGCCTCTAGTAGAAATGGTTCAATGATTCCTTCCCCGTAACCAACATCACAAAGCCATCTCCTTTCTTCCAGTTCTACTGTCAATAACATATGGGATGGTGGACCATAAATACCAGTTATTGGGTTCCTCACCCTGGATGACAGCACCTTTGTTTCGTAGCCCAGTTGTTGCAGCACCCACAAGAAAAGACCATTGTTCTCATAGCAGAAACCTCCTCCTCGTCTTACAACTATTTTGTTATATATCCAAGGAATGTCCAAGATGATTTTTTCACCACTATGTATGCTGAGACTTTCTGTTGGTATGGAGTGTACATGAAGCCGATGTAATTCCCGTAAGGCCTCCTTCCCACGAACGGATTTCCGCCGCGTAATTCGCGGCGAAAATCCGCTGCGTTGCCCGCAGCTATTAGGTTCTATTGAACCTAATAGCACAATGCTCACGATGCGTAATTCCACCGCGGAATTACGCACCGCGATTTCTCCCGTCCTCACCCGCAGCATGCTCTATTTTCTGCGGGTGAGGACGGGCTGTACGCACTGACGGCTTCCATTGCAGTCAATGGAAGCCGTCCATTCACGCTATCTCCCGCTGTAACCAGCGGGAGATAGCGTGAAAAAACGCTTTCCCGCCCACCGCCGAGCGTCATATGACGCCAAATGACGCGGTCCGGCCGCGTCACGTGACACGGCCGGCCGTGCACGTGACACGGCTGGTGACGCGAGGGCGGTGGGCGGTGACGGGCGGTGACGCGGCGGCGGTGGGCGGGGAAGCGATTTCACGCTATCTCCCGCAGGTAAGTATAGGGGCTCTGGGGGGCGCCGTGACAGGCTTCGCAGCGGAATATTACGCTGCGGAGCCCGTCACGCTCGTGGGAAGGAGGCCTTAGGCTGAGAGGGAAGGAGGTGCACAGTCCATCAAATTTACCCTCTGTAGGTAGGCCTTCAGGTCCATTGTATAACAGGCATCCTATACAGTAAACATCCAAAGATTTATTAAACTTACAAGGATAAATGTTATCACCAAATACTTCTACATAAAACAATGCTATGTAATACTGCCCCCTCATGTCCAAGAATACGACTACTGTAATACTGCCCCCTCATGTCCAAGAATACGACTACTGTAATACAGCCCCCTCATGTCCAAGAATACGACTACTGTAATACTGCCCCCTCATGTCCAAGAATACGACTACTGTAATACTGCCCCCTCATGTTCAAGAATACGACTACTGTAATACTGCCCCCTCATGTCCAAGAATACGACTACTGCAATACTGCCCCCTCATGTCCCAGAATACGACTACT
Source organism: Eleutherodactylus coqui (assembly GCF_035609145.1). Lineage (NCBI taxonomy): Eukaryota > Metazoa > Chordata > Amphibia > Anura > Eleutherodactylidae > Eleutherodactylus > Eleutherodactylus coqui. Next base: position 164,215,020 of record NC_089844.1, read on the forward strand.
GTAATACTGCCCCCTCATGTCCAAGAATACGACTATTGTAATACTGCCCCCTCATGTCCTAGACTACAACTACTGTAATACTGCTCCCTCATGTCCAAGTATACTACTACTGTAATACTGCCCCTTAGTACAAGAATAAAAATACTATAATACTGCCTCCTATATACAAGAATATAACTACTATAATACTGCCCCCTATGTACAAGAATATAACTACTATAATACTGCTCCCTATGTACAAGAATATAACTACTATAATACTGCCCCCTATGTACAAGAATATAACTACTATAATACTGCTCCTATGTACAAGAATATAACTGCTATAATACTGCCTCCTATGTACAAGAATATAACTACTATAATACTGCTCCCTATGTACAAGAATATAACTACTATAATACTGCCCCCTATGTACAAGAATATAACTACTATAATACTGCCCCCTATGTACAAGAATATAACTACTATAATACTGCCCCCTATGTACAAGAATATAACTACTATCATACTGCTCCCTATGTACAAGAATATAACTACTATAATACTGCCCCCTATGTACAAGAATATAACTACTATAACACTGCTCCCTATGTACAATAATATAACTACTATAATACTGCTCCCTATGTACAATAATATAACTACTATAATACTGCCCCCTATGTACAAGAATATAACTACTATAATACTGCCCCCTATGTACAATAATATAACTACTATAATACTGCTCCCTATGTACAAGAATATAACTACTATAATACTGCCTACTATGTACAAGAATATAACTATTATAATACTGTTCCTATGTGCAAGAATATAACTACTGTAATACTGCCCCCTATGTACAAGAATATAATTACTATAATACTGCTCCCTATGTACTAGAATATAACTACTATAATCCTGCCCCCTATGTACAAGAATATAACTATTATAATACTGCCCTCCATGTACAAGAATATAACTATTATAATACTTCCCCCTATGTACAAGAATATAACTACTATAATCCTGCCCCCTATATACAAGAATATAACTATTATAATACTGCCCCCTATGTACAAGAATATAACTACTATAATACTGCTCCTATGTACAAGAATATAACTACTATAATACTGCCTCCTACGTACAAGAATATAACTACTATAATACTGCCCCCTATGTACAAGAATATAACTACTATAACACTGCTCCCTATGTACAATAATATAACTACTATAATACTGCTCCCTATGTACAATAATATAACTACTATAATACTGCCCCCTATGTACAAGAATATAACTACTATAATACTGCCCCCTATGTACAAGAATATAACTACTATAATACTGTCTCCTATGTACAAGAATATAACTACTATAATACTGTCTCCTATATACAAGAATATAACTACTATAATACTGCCCCCTATGTACAAGGATATAACTACTCTAATACTGCCCCCTATGTACAAGAATATAACTACTATAATACTGTCTCCTATATACAAGAATATAACTACTATAATACTGCCCCCTATGTACAAGGATATAACTACTATAATACTGCCCCCTATGTACAAGAATATAACTACTATAATACTGTCTCCTATGTACAAGAATATAACTACTATAATACTGTCTCCTATGTACAAGAATATAACTACTATAATACTGCCCCCCTATGTACAAGAATATAACTACTATAATACTGCCCCCTATGTACAAGAATATAACTACTATAATACAGCTCCTATGTACAAGAATATAACTACTATAATACTGCCCCCTATGTACAAGAATATAACTACTATAATACTGCCCCCTATGTACAAGAATATAACTACTATAATACTGCCCCCTATGTACAAAAATATAACTAACTACTATAATACTGCTCCTATGTACAAGAATATAACTACTATAATACTGCCCCCTATGTACAAGAATATAACTACTATAATACTGCTCCTATGTGCAAGAATATAACTACTATAATACTGCCCCCTATGTACAAGAATATAACTACTATAATACTGCCTCCTATGTACAAGAATATAACTACTATAATACTGCCCCCTACGTACAAGAATATAACTACTATAATACTGTCTCCTATGTACAAGAATATAACTACTATAATACTGCCCTCTATGTACAAGAATATAACTACTATAATACTGCTCCCCTATGTACAAGAATATAACTACTACAATACTGCCCCCTGTGTACAAGAATATAACTACTATAATACTGATCCTATGTACAAGAATATAACTACTATAATACTGCCCCCTATGTATGAGAATATAACTACTATAATACTGCCCCCTATGTACAAGAATATAGCTACTATAATACTTCTCCTATGTGGGTTACTGTCTAGGTTATGTCTGAAAAATGTATCTTGTTGTGTGTCATGTGACCATGTCTTATGTGATTGCAAGGTGGAATGTAGGAGCTGTTGATAAAGGCCACTGTCTGGCTGAAATGAGTTCAGCGTTTACCTGTAAGAGGTATCCGTTTTAATCAATAAAGTTATTCCTTTTAATGGTTGAAGCCCTTCTCCAGATCCACAGTTTCTCTCATGAAGTTTAGCCAATTGCCAACGGCCATCTGAGGACGGAGCTCCGCTGAGAATCAGATATTGTTTTTTCCCCTATACCGGAGGCTCTGCTGCTGAGTTGAGCCCCTATTCAATTTTTTTTTCCTTTTTTACTGGAATGTGGGAGAGTCTAGTAGTCGATGTGAGTCAGTGACTTGATCTTGCAGGGGAGTGTGGAGTCTAGCAGCAGTCTGGAGGAAGCAAGGAACGTTTGTAGAGTACTAGAGACTGTTGGTTTATGTAAAGTGTTGGACTGTTAACCTTTGTTACAAGTAAACTATCACTGCCGACCGTTGCTGGTTTTGCTCTGCAATGTTTCCCTGTGTGTGGACTACTTTATTCAACCATCCAGATTCACCACAGTGGATGGAATGGTGGCGTTACGAGTGACAAAATGGACTTAAGGTAAACCACACCTGGAGTTACCCTGTGAAACTCCCCCAGCAGTAAATTGGTTGGGTCCCGTACTACCCTTAGGGGAGGAGATGGTAGAGCTCCATGACAACCCCTTTAATCTGCCCCGCTATCTCCTCGGCGGTGGGCCCAGTCCTCGGATGCTGCACTATTTAAATGTTTTTTTTTGTTTGTTTTTTTTGCAAACATCTGAACATTTCTAAATTTGGTAAATAAACCTAATTTGCGAATGGGAATAATTTTGATTGCAACTGTATGTACAAGAATATACAATAACTACTAAAATACCGCCCCCTACATGCAGGAATATAACTGTTATTATTCTAGCTCTTATGTACATGAATTTAACTACTAGTCTGCATGATTATTATTATAATCAAGATATATGATAATATAGTGCAGTGGTGGCAAACCTATGGCATGCGTTCCAGAGTCGGCACGCAGAGCCCTCACTGCTGGCATGCGTGCTGGCAGCCGCTCACCGCGATAGCGAATAGCGGCCGCAGGGTAGCGGCTTCCCTGCCAATACTCACTGAGCAGCGCTGGTCCTGGGCGCACACTGTGACGTCTCCTCCTTAGTTCCGCAAGAGGGGACCACTGTGGGGGGTCACTATTACTGCTTGGGCCACTCTGGGGGTCACCATTGCTGCTGAAGCCACTGTGGGGGTCACTATTACTACTGAGGCCACAGTGGGGGTTACTATTACTACTGAGGCCACTGTGGGGGTCACTATTACTGCTACGGGATGTTTACACATGGAAGAAATGCTGCAGAATGTCCGCAGCGGAAATTTCCGTGGTAAATTCTGCAGCCTTTTCGCAGTCAAAATCTGCACCCTGTCTATTTTGAAACAGCCCTGTCCTTTTTATGACAATGGAGATAATACTTTAAAATCATAAATAAGTGGTTTTTGGGTTGCAGTTTTGGCACTCGGTCTCTAAAAGGTTCGCCATCACTGAGCTAGAGTCTATACCGTATAGTGGATATTTTATAATACAAGCTGTATAACTGTATATAATGTTCAAGTTTAGGTTGCTACATCTAAGTTACGAACCGGACCATGAAGTCGCAGTAGATACTTTCCATCTTGTGTTCTGCTTCTTTCCTGACACTTCCTGGAAGTCGGGTCTCTTATCATCTGTTCCTGCGGCTCCGCATTCCTCTATCCTTCTGGTAAAATACTGCAGAGCACATATGGATGAGGGGGTACAAGCTGAGCCCTAGCTGTACAGAAGTAAGTGCCCCCTTGTGCTCCAGATCACCTACCTTCTATTGTTCCTACAAGACGTGCAGCCTGGAGAGTAAGGAGTAGACACGTAACTTCCTCACGTCTGTCCCGGCATGGGGCGCAGCGCTGAACGTAGCATTTAAAGGGGAAATGCACACAAGACTGCTGGCATTCTAGAGCAACCTGAATAACCAAACATAACCGGCAGCTCCTCCCATAACCCAGAAATAAAGACGCTAAAACAGGTATGCATTTTGCTGAGTGGGAGTTGGTCACAGCTAAGGCAAAAGCTGCACCATTTAGTTGCAGATTTGGCCACGACATATTTGTGGCAGGTTTCCCATTGCAGGAAGCCTTCAGCAGTTCTAGGAAGTGTCACAGGACAAGACAAAGGTCACAGAGGAAGATCCCAGTATGAGTGCCGCAGCGCCTTGATACCGATATCATGCTTTCATTTGCAGAAATCCTTAGTAAAAAGGAACAGGGCTCACCTGGCATGTGCGGGGGGGGGGGGAGGGGGGGGTGTCCCTATAGGAATGGTGCCTACTCGCTAGCAACCGAAGTCCTGGAAGGCTCAACTAGCATTCATCCGTCCTTGCGCCCCACCGGGCATTCAAATAAATGGAGAGCAGCATGGGAAGAAACCCAGATCCAAAGAAATGGGTATAGACAATGTGGTCAAAACAAAAAAATCCCTGCGCTCATGCAGAACCTCCAGAAAAGAGATATTTCCATTGGGCGGGGTTCGGAGGTGAAGATGTACAGCGAGGTCAGGGGTGAAGATGTACAGCAAGGTCGGAGGTGTACATGTACACCAAGGTAAGGGGTGAAGATGTACAGCGAGGTCGGAGATGAAGATGTACAGCGAAGTCAGAGGTGAAGATGTACAGAGAGGTCGGAGGTGTAGATGTACAGCAAGGTCGAAGGTGAAGATGTACAGAGAGGGTCACAAATGAAGGTGTGGAGCGATGTTGGAGGTGAAGATGTACAGCGATGTCGGAGGTGAAGATGTACAGCGAGGTCGGAGGTGAAGATGTACAGCGAGGTCGGAGGTGAAGATGTACAGCGAGGTCGGGGGTGAAGATGTACAGCGAGGTCGGGGGTGAAGATGTACAGCGAGGTCGGGGGTGAAGATGTACAGCGAGGTCGGGGGTGAAGATGTACAGCGAGGTCAGGGGTGAAGATGTACAGCGAGGTCACGGGTGAAGATGTACAGCGAGGTCGGAGGTGAAGATGTACAGCGAGGTCGGGGGTGAAGATGTACAGCGAGGTCGGAAGTCAAGATGTACAGCGAGGTCGGAAGTCAAGATGTACAGCGAGGTCGGAAGTGAAGATGTACAGCAGGGTCGGAAGTGAAGATGTACAGCAGGGTCGGAAGTGAAGATGTACAGCAGGGTTGGAGGTGAAGATGTACAGCGAGGTCAGAGGTGAAGATGTACAGCGAGGTCAGAGGTGAAGATGTACAGCGAGGTCGGAGGTGAAGATGTACAGCGAGGTCGGAGGTGAAGATGTACAGCGAGGTCGGAGGTGAAGATGTACAGCGAGGTCGGAGGTGAAGATGTACAGCGAGGTCGGAGGTGAAGATGTACAGCGAGGTCGGAGGTGAAGATGTACAGCGAGGTCGGAGGTGAAGATGTACAGCGAGGTCGGAGGTGAAGATGTACAGCGAGGTCGGAGGTGAAGATGTACAGCGAGGTCGGAGGTGAAGATGTACAGCGAGGTCGGAGGTGAAGATGTACAGCGAGGTCGGAGGTGAAGATGTACAGCGAGGTCGGAGGTGAAGATGTACAGCGAGGTCGGAGGTGAAGATGTACAGCGAGGTCGGAGGTGAAGATGTACAGCGAGGTCGGAGGTGAAGATGTACAGCGAGGTCGGAGGTGAAGATGTACAGCGAGGTCGGAGGTGAAGATGTACAGCGATGTTGGAGGTGAAGATTTACAGCGAGGTCGGAGGTGAAGATGTACAGCGAGGTCGGGGGTGAAGATGTACAGCGAGGTCGGGGGTGAAGATGTACAGCGAGGTCGGGGGTGAAGATGTACAGCGAGGTCGGGGGTGAAGATGTACAGCGAGGTCGGGGGTGAAGATGTACAGCGAGGTCAGCGCGTGAAGATGTACAGCAAGGTCGGAGATGAAGATGTACAGTGAGGTCGAAGGTGAAGATGCACAGCGAGGTCAGTGGGTGAAGATGTACAGCGAGGTCGGAGTTGAAGATGTACAGCGAGGTCAGCGGGTGAAGATGTACAGCAAGGTCGGAGATGAAGATGTACAGCGAGGTCAGAGATGAAGATGTACAGCGAGGTCGGAGGTGAAGATGTACAGCGAGGTCGGAGATGAAGATGTACAGTGAGGTCGAAGGTGAAGATGCACAGCGAGGTCAGTGGGTGAAGATGCACAGCGAGGTCGAAGGTGAAGATGTACAGCGAGGTCGGAGATGAAGATGTACAGCGAGGTCGGAGATGAAGATGTACAGCGAAGTCAGAGGTGAAGATGTACAGAGTGGTCGGAGGTGTAGATGTACAGCAAGGTCGAAGGTGAAGATGTACAGAGAGGGTCACAAATGAAGGTGTGGAGCGATGTTGGAGGTGAAGATGTACAGCGAGGTCGGAGGTGAAGATGTACAGCGAGGTCGGAGGTGAAGATGTACAACGAGGTCTAAGGGATGAAGATGTACAGCGAGGTCGTAGGTGAAGATATACAGCGAGGCCCAAAGTGAAGATGTACAGCGAGGTCGGAGGTGAAGATGTACAGCGAGGTCAGCGGGTGAAGATGTACAGCGAGGTCGGAGGTGAAGATGTACAGCGAGGTCGGAGGTGAAGATGTACAGCGAGGTCGGAGGTGAAGATGTACAGCGAGGTCGGAGGTGAAGATGTACAGCGAGGTCGGAGGTGAAGATGTACAGCGAGGTCGGAGGTGAAGATGTACAGCGAGGTCGGAGGTGAAGATGTACAGCGAGGTCGGAGGTGAAGATGTACAGCGAGGTCAGGGGTGAAGGTGTACAGCGAGGTCAGGGGTGAAGATGTACAGCGGGGTAGGAGGTGAAGATGTAGAGCGAGGTCAGAGGTGAAGATCTACAGCGAGGTCAGCTGGTGAAGATGTACAGCAAGGTCGGAGATGAAGATGTATAGCGAGGTCGAAGGTGAAGATGTACAGCAAGGTCGGAGATGAAGATGTACAGCGAGGTCAGCGGATGAAGATGTACAGCGAGGTCAGAGATGAAGATGCACAGCGAGGTCAGTGGATGAAGATGTACAGCAAGGTCGTAGGTGAAGATGTACAGCGAGGTCAGCGCGTGAAGATGTACAGCAAGGTCGGAGATGAAGATGTACAGCGAGGTCGAAGGTGAAGATGCACAGCGAGGTCAGTGGGTGAAGATGTACAGCGAGGTCGGAGTTGAAGATGTACAGCGAGGTCAGCGGGTGAAGATGTACAGCAAGGTCGGAGATGAAGATGTACAGCGAGGTCAGAGATGAAGATGTACAGCGAGGTCGGAGGTGAAGATGTACAGCGAGGTCGGAGGTGAAGATGTACAGCGAGGTCAGCGGGTGAAGATGTACAGCGAGGTCGGAAATGAAGATGTACAGCGAGGTTGAAGTTGAAGATGTACAGCGAGGTCAGAGGTGAAGATGTACAGCGAGGTCAGAGGTGAAGATGTACAGCGAGGTCAGAGGTGAAGATGTACAGCGAGGTCAGAGGTGAAGATGTACAGCGAGGTCAGCTGGTGAAGATGTACAGCAAGGTCGGAGATAAAGATGTATAGCGAGGTCGAAGGTGAAGATGTACAGCAAGGTCGGAGATGAAGATGTACAGCGAGGTCAGCGGATGAAGATGTACAGCGAGGTCAGAGATGAAGATGCACAGCGAGGTCAGTGGATGAAGATGTACAGCAAGGTCGTAGGTGAAGATGTACAGCGAGGTCAGCGCGTGAAGATGTACAGCAAGGTCGGAGATGAAGATGTACAGTGAGGTCGAAGGTGAAGATGCACAGCGAGGTCAGTGGGTGAACATGTACAGCGAGGTCGGAGTTGAAGATGTACAGCGAGGTCAGCGGGTGAAGATGTACAGCAAGGTCGGAGATGAAGATGTACAGCGAGGTCAGAGATGAAGATGTACAGCGAGGTCGGAGATGAAGATGTACAGCGAGGTCGGAGATGAAGATGTACAGTGAGGTCGAAGGTGAAGATGCACAGCGAGGTCAGTGGGTGAAGATGTACAGCGAGGTCGAAGGTGAAGATGTACAGCGAGGTCGGAGATGAAGATGTACAGCGAGGTCGGAGATGAAGATGTACAGCGAAGTCAGAGGTGAAGATGTACAGAGAGGTCGGAGGTGTAGATGTACAGCAAGGTCGAAGGTGAAGATGTACAGAGAGGGTCACAAATGAAGGTGTGGAGCGATGTTGGAGGTGAAGATGTACAGCGATGTTGGAGGTGAAGATGTACAGCGAGGTCGGAGGTGAAGATGTACAGCGAGGTCGGAGGTGAAGATGTACAGCGAGGTCGGAGGTGAAGATGTACAGCGAGGTCGGAGGTGAAGATGTACAGCGAGGTCGGAGGTGAAGATGTACAGCGAGGTCGGGGGTGAAGATGTACAGCGAGGTCGGGGGTGAAGATGTACAGCGAGGTCGGGGGTGAAGATGTACAGCGAGGTCACGGGTGAAGATGTACAGCGAGGTCGGGGGTGAAGATGTACAGCGAGGTCACGGGTGAAGATGTACAGCGAGGTCACGGGTGAAGATGTACAGCGAGGTCAGAGGTGTAGATATACAGCGAGGTCGTAGGTGAAGATGTACAGCGAGGTCGGAAGTGAAGATGTACAGCGAGGTCGGAGGTGAAGATGTACAGCGAGGTCGGAGGTGAAGATGTACAGCGAGGTCGGAGGTGAAGATGTACAGCGAGGTCGGAGGTGAAGATGTACAACAAGGTCTAAGGGATGAAGATGTACAGCGAGGTCAGAGGTGTAGATATACAGCAAGGTCGTAGGTGAAGATATACAGCGAGGCCCAAAGTGAAGATGTACAGCGAGGTCGGAGGTGAAGATGTACAGCGAGGTCAGCGGGTGAAGATGTACAGCGAGGTCGGAGGTGAAGATGTACAGCGAGGTCGGAGGTGAAGATGTACAGCGAGGTCGGAGGTGAAGATGTACAGCGAGGTCGGAGGTGAAGATGTACAGCGAGGTCGGAGGTGAAGATATACAGCGAGGTCGGAGGTGAAGATGTACAGCGGGGTCGGAGGTGAAGATGTAGAGCGAGGTCAGAGGTGAAGATGTACAGCAAGGTCAGCGGGTGAAGATGTACAGCGAGGTCGGAGGTGAAGATGTAGAGCGAGGTCGGAGATGAAGATGTAGAGCGAGGTCGGAGATGAAGATGTACAGCGAGGTCGGAGGTGTAGATGTACAGCGAGGTTGGAGCTAAAGATGTACAGCGAGGTCAGCGGGTGAAGATGTACAGCAAGGTCGGAGATGAAGATGTACAGCGAGGTCGGAGATGAAGATGTACAGCGAGGTCAGAGGTGAAGATGTACAGCGAGGTCAGAGGTGAAGATGTACAGCGAGGTCAGAGGTGAAGATGTACAGCGAGGTCAGAGGTGAAGATGTACAGCGAGGTCAGAGGTGAAGATGTACAGCGAGGTCAGCTGGTGAAGATGTATAGCGAGGTCGAAGGTGAAGATGTACAGCAAGGTCGGAGATGAAGATGTACAGCGAGGTCAGCGGATGAAGATGTACAGCGAGGTCAGAGATGAAGATGCACAGCGAGGTCAGTGGATGAAGATGTACAGCAAGGTCGTAGGTGAAGATGTACAGCGAGGTCAGCGCGTGAAGATGTACAGCAAGGTCGGAGATGAAGATGTACAGTGAGGTCGAAGGTGAAGATGCACAGCGAGGTCAGTGGGTGAAGATGTACAGCGAGGTCGGAGTTGAAGATGTACAGCGAGGTCAGCGGGTGAAGATGTACAGCAAGGTCGGAGATGAAGATCTACAGCGAGGTCAGAGATGAAGATGTACAGCGAGGTTGGTGGTGAAGATGTACAGCGAGGTTGGAGGTGAAGATGTACAGCGAGGTCGGAGATGAAGATGTACAGCGAGGTTGAAGTTGAAGATGTACAGCGAGGTCAGAGGTGAAGATGTACAGCGAGGTCAGAGGTGAAGATGTACAGCGAGGTCAGCTGGTGAAGATGTACAGCAAGGTCGGAGATGAAGATGTATAGCGAGGTCGAAGGTGAAGATGTACAGCAAGGTCGGAGATGAAGATGTACAGCGAGGTCAGCGGATGAAGATGTACAGCGAGGTCAGAGATGAAGATGCACAGCGAGGTCAGTGAATGAAGATGTACAGCAAGGTCGTAGGTGAAGATGTACAGCGAGGTCAGCGCGTGAAGATGTACAGCAAGGTCGGAGATGAAGATGTACAGTGAGGTCGAAGGTGAAGATGCACAGCGAGGTCAGTGGGTGAAGATGTACAGCGAGGTCGGAGTTGAAGATGTACAGCGAGGTCAGCGGGTGAAGATGTACAGCAAGGTCGGAGATGAAGATGTACAGCGAGGTCAGCGGGTGAAGATGTACAGCAAGGTCGGAGATGAAGATGTACAGCGAGGTCAGAGATGAAGATGTACAGCGAGGTTGGAGGTGAAGACGTACAGCGAGGTCAGCGGGTGAAGATGTACAGCGAGGTCGGAGATGAAGATGTACAGTGAGGTCGAAGGTGAAGATGCACAGCGAGGTCAGTGGGTGAAGATGTACAGCGAGGTCGAAGGTGAAGATGTACAGCGAGGTCGGAGATGAAGATGTACAGCGAGGTTGGAGATGAAGATGTACAGCGAGGTTGAAGGTGAAGATGTACAGCGAGGTTGAAGGTGAAGATGTACAGCGAGGTCAGCGGGTGAAGATGTACAGCGAGGTCGGAGATGAAGATGTACAGCGAGTTCGGAGGTGAAGATGTACAGCGAGGTCTGAGGTGAAGATGTACAGCGAGGTCGGAGGTGAAGATGTACAACGAGGTCAGAGGTGAAGATGTGCAGCGAGGTCGGAGGTGAAGATGTACAGCGAGGTCGGAGGTGAAGATGTACAGCGAGGTCAGCTGGTGAAGATGTACAGCAAGGTCGGAGATGAAGATGTATAGCGAGGTCGAAGGTGAAGATGTACAGCAAGGTCGGAGATGAAGATGTACAGCGAGGTCAGCGGATGAAGATGTACAGCGAGGTCAGAGATGAAGATGCACAGCGAGGTCAGTGAATGAAGATGTACAGCAAGGTCGTAGGTGAAGATGTACAGCGAGGTCAGCGCGTGAAGATGTACAGCAAGGTCGGAGATGAAGATGTACAGTGAGGTCGAAGGTGAAGATGCACAGCGAGGTCAGTGGGTGAAGATGTACAGCGAGGTCGGAGTTGAAGATGTACAGCGAGGTCAGCGGGTGAAGATGTACAGCAAGGTCGGAGATGAAGATGTACAGCGAGGTCAGAGATGAAGATGTACAGCGAGGTTGGAGGTGAAGATGTACAGCGAGGTTGGAGGTGAAGATGTACAGCGAGGTCGGAGATGAAGATGTACAGCGAGGTTGAAGTTGAAGATGTACAGCGAGGTCAGAGGTGAAGATGTACAGCGAGGTCAGAGGTGAAGATGTACAGCGAGGTCAGCTGGTGAAGATGTACAGCAAGGTCGGAGATGAAGATGTATAGCGAGGTCGAAGGTGAAGATGTACAGCAAGGTCGGAGATGAAGATGTACAGCGAGGTCAGCGGATGAAGATGTACAGCGAGGTCAGAGATGAAGATGCACAGCGAGGTCAGTGAATGAAGATGTACAGCAAGGTCGTAGGTGAAGATGTACAGCGAGGTCAGCGCGTGAAGATGTACAGCAAGGTCGGAGATGAAGATGTACAGTGAGGTCGAAGGTGAAGATGCACAGCGAGGTCAGTGGGTGAAGATGTACAGCGAGGTCGGAGTTGAAGATGTACAGCGAGGTCAGCGGGTGAAGATGTACAGCAAGGTCGGAGATGAAGATGTACAGCGAGGTCAGAGATGAAGATGTACAGCGAGGTTGGAGGTGAAGACGTACAGCGAGGTCAGCGGGTGAAGATGTACAGCGAGGTCGGAGATGAAGATGTACAGTGAGGTCGAAGGTGAAGATGCACAGCGAGGTCAGTGGGTGAAGATGTACAGCGAGGTCGAAGGTGAAGATGTACAGCGAGGTCGGAGATGAAGATGTACAGCGAGGTTGGAGATGAAGATGTACAGCGAGGTTGAAGGTGAAGATGTACAGCGAGGTTGAAGGTGAAGATGTACAGCGAGGTCAGCGGGTGAAGATGTACAGCGAGGTCGGAGATGAAGATGTACAGCGAGGTCGGAGGTGAAGATGTACAGCGAGGTCTGAGGTGAAGATGTACAGCGAGGTCGGAGGTGAAGATGTACAACGAGGTCAGAGGTGAAGATGTGCAGCGAGGTCGGAGGTGAAGATGTACAGCGAGGTCGGAGGTCAAGATGTACAGCGAGGTCAGAGGTGAAGATGTACAGCAGTGATAAAGAAAATATCATAGTAATTCACCAGTCACAGCAGAGGAATGTAGGGATTTCACCCAGTCAGCTGCCTCCTGGTCTGCCATAGCAACAAACAGTTGGAAATTGGGAGATTGTGAGGTCTAAATTGCCACAAACAAAATTACTGTTCTCCAGTAGATGAAACTTTGACATTTGGGTTAGAATCTCTCAAAGTATCCCAGAAACTCAGAAGGGGCAAAAGTGTTTTCAGTTCTTCAATGTTTTTTGTTAGTCTGTGAACTCAGAAACACTTTGTCACCCAGAGGTTTACTGCAGTTTCCTTATGAAGCCGGGTGTGAGGTTCCTGAGCTGCAGACCGCCGGGATAAAACGTCCTTCCTGGGATATTACCAAGCCAAGTGACCAGAGCAGCTGATATCTCATGCCCCCCCCCCCCCCCATCAGTTCCCACCCTTTCAATTACACCAAGTATTCTTACTGTATTGCTACATTCTAATTAGTGATATTGCCTAAGGTGACCAGATTTTCCCAAGGTCAAAGTGGGACAGAGGGGTGTGGTCAGGGGAACAAGTTTTGTAATTGGAAGCCATCGCAGCCAGGAATATGTTGGGGTTGGAAGAACAGAGAAGACTAATGGCAGGTAGTCACTACCGGTGTTTATCTACCTATACATGGGTATTTGTTCATTCTGTGCCTGCAGTTACAAGCACCGGCCACTACACGGAGGTCAGTGTGGAGACTTCTGCTGCTTCAGCTCCGACCTCTGTGTATTTGCGCCACTGACAGCATGTGCCGCTCAGCTGATTAGTCAAGGTCCCGAGCGATCGCCAGCCGATCAACTATTCATGACCTATCCCGAGGATAGGTCATCAATGGTATTCTCCCTGGAAAACACATTTAACTCCTTTCTATCTAGGGACAGACTAGACCTTCAGGTAGGAGGCACAGGGCCTAGTCTGCTTGTAGGCAGGGTTCTCTTCCCCATAAGTTGCTGGGCATAACTTTACCTTTTAGGTTTGTTGGTGTGGTCCTGGTATTAACCCCTTCCTTAGTTCATTCATGACGGCAAGATGGATAAGCCCTGCATAAATGTAACAAAATGCTTGCAGCGACTTAGCAAACATTGTTTTGTTTGCTTATCATCTGTCATTAAGTTTCTGCACACATGAAAACTAAACAACCAATTGGCCCATGTAGACAAGCAGTCATCTACGGTATGAATGACTGCCTGTTTACTGTGAATGGAGGTGGGTGAGCCCACTGGCATACATATGGGCGGTGCAGAGGGTGCTGTCGCATCTGGGGCCCAGGAGCCCTAAGGGGCCCATAAATTCTCTCTTCCTCATATTGCAAACCAATACTATCAATGAAGCTTTATAGTCAGGGGCCCAGTTCCAGATTTTACACTGGGGCCCAACAGCTTCACGTTACACCTCTGCTCTCCTCCAACCACCCCACAGTGACATCACTGCATGGAGCGCTGGCCTAGCATGCGCGATCAGCGCTCCATTCATTACAATAGAGCTGAAGGACAGTCCTGTTTGCTGCTCGGCTATCTCTGCAGTCCCATTGAAAGTGAATGGAGCGCTGCTACGATGCCGCGACGGGTGCTTTATTCAATCTCCTTCTCACTGCGGGAGGTGCAGTAATCCTACAGCGAGGAGGACGGGGGACATGTAAATTAATTAACATTTTCACCAAACCTTAGTATATGGTTGCAGTACACAATTTGGGGCAGACTTAGTAAGGGCTCACTCACACGGGCATATGTCTGCGTGTTACACATGTATACGTGGTATGCAGCAAATATACATGTAACCGGCATATTCATGGTGTAATTTAAGCACCCATGGATTATAATGGGGTTTTTTCATATGCATAAATAACATGCTTGTGAAAAACGTAGGTCTACATCGCCCAATATATATATATATATCAATAAGCTTATAGCACAGCGTATACGCAGACAACATATGCCCGTATAAGTGAGCCCTACGGCTGCTTTCACACAGCTAGGAGTCTTGTGTGTTGCGATATGCGGAAAAAAAATCGTGGCATGCTCTATCTTTGCGTGTTCCTCTGAACGTATCGCCTATTGTTTTCAATGGGACAGAATATCAAATTACACGGCGTGCGATGTGCAATGCGAAGTTTAACATTTAAAAAACGCGCCGGAGGATTGCGACATCACAGAAGTGATGGGAGTCATCAATGACATCGATATCGGGCCACGTTTCACAGCCTGATGTCACGCTTTGCCATGTGTAGGTAGCCTGTGATCCATGTTTCATACAGTACACTGGAGAAAATGTCAGAAAATGACTTATTATTTAAATCACACTTATTGTGCTATACAAAGTATATCTCATTTTGGTAAATTTTGAAAAATCTTTGGTCACAATCTGTATTTTTTTTTAAAGTCCCAAATTCCTGCATTTTTCACACTGACCATAGAGCCTAATTCTAGTCTGATACTAGTGTATCAGATATACCGTGCTATTGGGTTGATGATGATTCATAAATGGTTAGTCATCTTTTGGTATTAATTTTCCACTCAAGACAATCCCAAACTTTTGTCTGAGTAGATCTGGAATCTCCTCTTCATTGAGTTCTCGAGTGGTCTTCACGTTTCCCCCTCCTTTGGTGTACTCAGTACTGATCAGCCGGTGCCCCATGTACGTCAGTCTTCCATGTGGGAGCTGTAGGGAACAGAAGGATTTCCAGACAAAAAATGACTTGGGCGACGTCTGGAGATATTCACACATCTCCCGAAAGTCTTCAAATGTCCTCTCCTCGAGGGTAAACTTGTAGAGAGTCCTCCAGAGCTCCTCTTCCTTCCTCTCCAAGTACCACTCATCTGCTTCGACCCGTACCCGATACACACCGCTGTCCTGCTCCTCTTCCCATCCGGCCTCCAATGGAATCGGTTCTGTAATTCCTTCCCCAAAACCAACATCACAAAGCCATCTCCTTCCATCAAGCTCCACCATTAATATTATGTGTGCGAATGGATGTTCATAAACACCGGTCTGCTTGTTCAGCACTCTGGCTGATAACACTCGTGGGTTGTAGCCCAGTTTTTGCAAGACCCACAAGAAAAGACCATTGTTCTCGAAACAGAAGCCTCCACGACTTCTCAGAACTATCTTCTCATATATCCAGCAAGTGTCCAGAATGATTTCCTCCCCGCTGTGGATACTGAGGTTTTCAAATGGGACAAAAAGCAAATGATGGCGGTGTAATGTCCGTAATGTGGAAAGGGACGGTTGCATCGAAGACACCTTGAATTTTGTAACGCCGACCCTTTGGAGATAGAGACTCAGATACAACTCTGATGAGAAGTCCTAGAAGAGAAATAAAATTGATTAGTCAACTGTGTTTAATGTCCCTCAATGAACCCAAGTTACCAAGGACATATCAGAAAATATTAGGAACCATGATACCTAAAAATTGTTAAGCACCATTATGGGTTTAGTGCCAACCAATAGGCTGATCATCCATGAGAGGACATGTTGGTAAATATGGTCAGAAGAACATTATATATAGAAGGATTGCATAGAAAAAATATCAATTTGCAGATGATACAAAACTACGTAAGGTAATTAAAATGGGTTTTCCTGGGAGAATACTATTGATGATGTGTCCTCAGGATAGGTCATTAATAATTGATCATCTGGGTACGTCAATCGGGACCCCGACCGATCAGCCGATTGTGTGCCTGCTGACAGCGCCGCAACCTGATTTCAATGAGAGCTGTGCCTGCAGTTTCAAGCGCCGGCCACTACACAGAGGTTAAAGGAGAGACTTTCACTGTTTCCACTCCGAGCCATGTGTTATTGTGCCGCTGTCAGCAGGTGCACAATCAGCTGATCGATCAGGGTTCTGAGCGACAGATCCCAGCTAATCAACTGTTGATGACCTGTCCTGAGGATACATCATCAATAGTATTCTCCCAGGTAAACTTCTTTAACACAAGAGAGGACAGAATGCGGTTGCAAATAGATCTGGATAAGTTGAGGTTTGGGCAGAAAAGTGGCAAATGAGATTTAACACTGATTAATGTAAAGTTCTGCACATGGGCAGAGGAAATACATGTCACCATTACACACTAAATGGGGAACCACTGGGGAACACTGACATGGAGAAGGACCTGGGGATTTTAGTTAACTGTAAACTTAAAGGGGTTGTCCCGCAGCAGCAAGTGGGGTTATACACTTCTGTATGGCCATATTAATGCACTTTGTAATGTACATCGTGCATTAAATATGAGCCATACAGAAGTTATTCACTTACCTGCTCCGTTGCTAGCATCCCAGTCGCCATGGTGCCGTCTAATTTTGCTGTCTTCTGGCGTTTTTAGACGCGCTTGCGCAGTCCGGTCTTCTGGCTGGTGAATGGGGCCACTCGTGCCGGAGAGCTGGTCACCGCGTTGTCATCGTAGCTCCGCCCCGTCACGTGTGCCGATTCCAGCCAATCGGGAGGCTGGATTCGGCAATGGAACGCAAGGAAGGAGAAGAAAATCCATGGTGCACCATGGGAGAAGACCCGCGGTGCACCGTGGGAGAAGACCAGCGGCACCATCTTTAAAAGAAGGAAAAGGGGAAGCTGCAGAACGCTGATGCAGGTAAGCGCAATGCCATTTTTAAAAACTAACCTATGCTTTCTTTTTAACAGGGCAGAATGCGGGGGTAAGTGAAAAAAAAATGTTTTCGCTTTCGCCGCGGGACAACCCCTTTAACTGGAACGACTAGTGTCAGGCAGCTGCTGCCAAAGCAAATAGGATCGTGGGGTGGATCAAAAGGTGGGTCTAGGGGGCATAATGAGAATATTGTTCTTGCTCTTTACAAGTCACTGGTCAAAACACACATGAAATATTGTGTTCACTTTTGGACACAGGTACTCAAGAAGGAGAGCTTCAGAGGGTACAAAGGTGGGCAACTAAATTAATAAATGGAATGGGCGGCCTACAATATCCAGAGGGGCTCTGAACATGAGGGATGTTTACTTTAGAAAAAATACATCTGAAGGGCGACCTAACAACTACGTATGGACATACCAGTGGTCAGTACAGAGATCTCTCCAATCATTTGTGACTGTAACAAGGGGGCGGCCCTTACATCTAGAGGAAAGAAGGTTTCTACACTAACATAGAAGAGGGTTCTTTACTGTAAGAGAAGTGAAACTATGGAACTCTCTGCCTGAGGGTGTGATGGTGGAGAACTCACTAAAAGAGTGCAAGTGGGGCCTGGATGCCTTTCTTCAGTGTAACAATGTTATATCACCGATTACTCAGAAGCGTTGGTGATCCGGGGATTATTCTGATTGCCAAATTGGATTTTTTTTCCCTTGGCTTCTAGCTCATTGGAGTTCTTTTGCCTTCCTCTTGATCAGCATTGAGGGAAAATAGGCTAAACTGGATGGACATATGTCTTTTTTTGACCTAGCATACTATATTATTATGGATGTTAAGTCAATTATCAGCAATTTTAGCAAAGGGTCACCAATTAGAAAACATACTAATTGAGATGCATTTGGCATAACGATATCTTCATCCTTCGGGATCAGTTTTTGACTTAAGACAATCCCAAATTTATCTTTGATTAAACTGGGGATCTCTTCTTCAGTAAGTTCTTGAGTGGTCTTCATACTTCCCCCTCCCTTGGTATACTCAGTACTGATCAGACGGCGTCCCATGTATGTCAGTCTTCCCCGTGGAAGTTGTAGAGAACAGAAAGATTTGCGGACAAATGCAGAGCAGAGCGATGTCTGGAGATATTCACACATCCCGTGAAAGTCTTCAAATGTCCTCTCCTCGAGGGTGAACTTGTAGAGAGTCCTCCAGAGCTCCTCCTCCTTCCTCTCCATGTACCACTCATCTCCTTCTACCCTTAACCGATACACACCACTGTCCTGCTCCTCTTCCCACCCAGCCTCCAGTAGAAATGGTTCAATGATTCCTTCCCCGTAACCGACATCACAAAGCCATCTCCTTCCTTCTAGTTCTACTGTCAATATCATATGGGAAAGTGGTGGGGTATAGAAACCAAACTTTTCGTTCCTCACCCTGGATGACAGCACCTTTGTTTCATAGCCCAGTTGTTGTAGCACCCACAAGAAAAGACCATTTTGCTCAAAGCAGAAACCTCCCCGTCGTCTTACTACTATTTTGTTATATATCCAGGAAATGTCAAAGATGATTTTTTCCCCACTATGCATGCTGAGACTTTCCATCGGTACAGAATGTGCATGGTGGCGGTGTAATTCCCGTAATGCTGTGAGGGAAGGAGGTGCACAGTCTGTCAAGTTCACCCTTTGCAGGTAGGCCTTCAGGTCCATTGTGTAAAAGATATCCTATACAGTTAAAAATAACAATGTTAGAAACAATTCCAAGGATAAATATTATAATCAATCATAAACATTCTACAGAAAACCATTAGTATAATACTGCCTCCTATGTACAAGAATATAACTACTATAATACTGCCTCCATGTACAAGAATATAACTACTATAATACTGCCCCCTATGTACAAGAATATAACTGCTATAATACTGCCCCCTATGTACAAGAATATAACTACTATAATACTGCCTCCATGTACAAGAATATAACTACTATAATACTGCCCCCTATGTACAAGAATATAACTACTATAATACTGCCCCCTATGTACAAGAATATAACTACTATAATACTGCCCTCTATGTACAAGAATATAACTACTATAATACTGCTCCTATGTACAAGAATATGACTACTATAATACTGCTCCCTATGTACAAGAATATAACTACTATAACACTACCCCTATGTACAAGAATATAACTACTATAATACTGTCCCCTATGTACAAGAATATAACTACTATAATACTGCTTCCTATGTACAAGAATATAACTACTATAATACTGCCCTCTATGTACAGGAATATAACTACTATAATACTGCTCCCTATGTACAAGAATATAACTACTATAATACTGTCCCCTATGTACAAGAATATAACTACTATAATACTGCTTCCTATGTACAAGAATATAACTACTATAATACTGCCCTCTATGTACAGGAATATAACTACTATAATACTGCCTCCTATGTACAAGAATATAACTATTACAATACTGCTCTCTATGTAAAAGAATATAACTACTATAATACTGCTCCTATGTACAAGAATATAACTACTATAATACTGCCCCCTATGTACAAGAATAAAACTACTATAATACTGCCCCCTATGTACAAGAATATAACTACTATAATACTGCCTCCTATATAGAAGAATATAATTACATTAATACCGCCTCCTATGTACAAGAATATAACTACTAAAAAATACTGCATACTATGTACCAATATATAACTACTATAATACTGCCCCCTATGTACAATAATATAACTAATATAATACTGCCTCCAATGTACAAGAATATAACTACTATAATACTGATCTTATGTACAAGAATATAACTACTATAATACTGCCCGCTATGTACAAGAATATAATTGCTATAATACTGTCCGCTTGTACAAGAATATAACTGCTGTAAAACTGCCCCCATGTACAAGATTATAACCACTATAATACTGAACCCTATGTATAAGAATACAACCGCTATAATACTGCCCGCTATGGACAAGAATATAACTACTATAATACTGCCCCCTATATACAAGAATTTAACTACTATAATACTGCCCCCTATGTACAAGAATATAACTACTATAATACTGCCCCCTATGTACTAGAATACAACTATTATAATACTGCCCGCTATGTACAAGAATTTAACTACTATAATACTGTCCCCTATGTACAAGAATATAACTACTATAATACTGCTCCCTATGTACAAGAATATAACTACTATAATACTGCCCCCTATGTACAAGAATATAACTACTATAATACTGCCTCCTATGCACAAGAATTTAACTACTATTATGCTGCCCCCTATGTACAAGAATATCACTACTATAATACTGCCCCCTATGTACAAGAATATAACTACTATAATGCTGCAACCTATGTACAAGAATATAACTACTATAATACTGACTCCTATGCACAAGGATATAACTACTATTATGCTGCCCCCTATGTACAAGAATATCACTACTATAATACTGCCCTCTATGTACAAGAATATAACTACTATAATGCTGCAACCTATGTACAAGAATATAACTACTATAATACTGCCTCCTATGCACAAGAATATAACTACTATTATGCTGCCCCCTATGTACAAGAATATCACTACTATAAAACTGCCCCCTATGTACAAGAATATAACTACTATAATGCTGCAACCTATGTACAAGAATATAACTACTATAATACTGCCTCCTATGCACAAGAATATAACTACTATTATGCTGCGCCCTATGTACAAGAATATCAGTACTATAATACTGCCCCCTATGTACAAGAATATAACTACTATAATGCTGCAACCTATGTACAAGAATATAACTACTATAATACTGCCTCCTATGTACAAGAATATAATTACTATAATACTGCCCCTTATGTACAAGAATATAACTACTATAATACTGCCTCCTATGTACAAGAATATAATTACTTTAATACTGCCTCCTATGTACAAGAATATAACTACTATAATACTGCCCGCTATGTACAAGAATAAAACTGATATAATACTGCCCTCTATGTACAAGAATATAACTACTATAATACTGCCCCCTATGTACAAGAATATAACTACTATAATACTGCCCCCTATGTACAAGAATACAACTACTATAATATTGCCCGCTATGTACAAGAATATAACTGCTATAATACTGCCCCCTATGTACAAGAATATAACTACTCTAATACTGCCCCCTATGCACAAGATTATAACTACTATAATACTGCCCGCTATGTACAAGAATATAACTGCTATAATACTGCCCCTTATGTACAAGAATATAACTACTAGAATACTGCAACCTATGTACAAGAATATAACTACTATTATACTGCCCCCTATGTACAAGAATATCACTACTATTATACTGCCCCTTATGTACAATAATATAACTACTTTAATACTGCCTCCTATGTACAAGAATATAACTACTATGATACTGCCCCCTATGTACAAGAATATAACTACTATAATACTGCTCCCATGTAGAAGAATATAACTACTATAATACTGCCTCCTATGCACAAGAATATAACTACTATAATGCTGCAACCTATGTACAAGAATATAATTACTAAAAATACTGCTTCTTATGTACAAGAATATAACTACTATAATACTGCCCCCATGTACAAGAATACAACTTCTATAATACTACCCCCTATGTACAACAATACAACTACTACAATACTGCTCCTATGTACAAGAATATAACTACTATAATACTGCCTCCTATGTACAAGAATATAACTACTATAATACTGCCCCTATGTACAAGAATATAACTACTATAATACTGCCCCTTATGTACAATAATATAAATACTTTAATACTGCCTCCTATGTACAAGAATATAACTACTATAATACTTCCCGCTATGTACAAGAATATGACTGCTATAATACTGCCCTCTATGTACAAGAATATGACTGCTATAATACTGCCCCCTATGTACAAGAGTATAACTACTATAATACTGCCCCCTATGTACAAGAATACAAGTACAATAATATTACCCGCTATGTACAAGTATATAACTGCTATAATACTGCCCCCTATGTACAAGAATATAACTGCTATAATACTGCCTCCTATGTACAAGAATATAACTACTATAATACTGCCCGCTATGTACAAGAATATAACTGCTATAATACTGCCCCCTATGCACAAGAATATAACTACTATAATACTGCAACCTATGTACAAGAATATAACTACTATAATACTGCCCCCTATGTACAAGAATATAACTACTATAATACTGCCTCCCATGTACAAGAATATAACAGCTTTAATACTGCCACCTATGTACAAGAATATAACTACTATAATACTGCCCCCTATGTACAAGAATATAACTACTATAATACTGCCCCTATGTACAAGAATATAACTACTATAATACTGCCTCCTATGTACAAGAATATAACTACTATAATACTGCCCCCTATGTTCAAGAATATAGCTAGTATAATCCTGCCTCCTAGCTGAGAGGTTGTGTGTTGGTGGTTCTCTTGATGTCTGGAGCTTGCCCAGGGAGGGACCACCCTTGGAGGGGAAGCTCCCTAAGCAAGGCCCAGGCTTCCAGGCCTGTGCTGCGAGACAATGCCACAGTACTTTCAGGTATGGATACAAGTCCAAAAAATGTGTTGGATCAAAGAGAAGCAGAGAACAGATGTACTACAAGTACAAAGAAGGAAAATTTAGAAATAGAAGTGTGTAAAGTAAAAGAAACATCAGGAGCAGCTAAGAAGAGTGGAGTTACACATTCTGCCGGCCGCGGCACACAGCTTCCTGCACAAGTAAGTGACGGAGGAAAAGTTACTTTTATTGGAAAAATGAAAGGTGCAAAGCAGAGCCAACGAGGTGCCCCAGCGGGAAGTCAGAGTGCAGCACATGCAGCAGGTTCAACAGCGGGAAGTCAGAGTGCAGCACATGCAGCAGGTTCAACAGCGGGAAGTCAGAGTGCAGCACATGCAGCATGTTCCACAGCGGGAAGGCAGAGTGCAGCACATGCAGCAGGTGTTCAGCTGATCCCTCCAGCACACAGACAGCGTAGAACATCACTGGAGAGGCAAACGTTGCAGGAAAACCTGTAGCAGGATGAAGTGGTCACCAGCATGTCGTGCCCAGGCCGCACAAGATCGCAGTATGGCAGCGGGAGCAATAAAAGTGCTGGGAAGTCTGTGGATGTGATGCAAATAAAAGTCTGCAGTAAAACCCCCCATTATTCCCAAAATGGTTGGAGGGTACAACCCAAGTGCAGCACCTGACAGTCAGACTGCAGCCGGTGGAGATTCCCCGAGAACGGGAATGGGAAAACAGAAGGCGTCTGCTTACAGCAAAGAGCCTGAGAAGCCCCCTCAGCCAAGACAGCAAGGAAGAGAGACGGCACCTGAGCTTCTGCTGGCAGAGGAGATCCCAGATCTGGTGAAGAAGATCGAGAAGTTACTGAAACAAAAGCAGTTACTGCAGCTTGAGATAGATTGTATCTACAAGATGAAGACTGTAAATCCAGATGATGAGGCCCGCTATGTGCAGAACCTTCATGCACTCGGCCTGGAGCTCGCCACCGTGGTCACAGATGCACTGTATCCTGCAGAGAATGGGACCGCTGGCTGAAACATACAGGAACCAAGAATGATTTATGGCGCAAAGGCGCATTTGTAAATCCCCATCCAGGTCCTCAGAACATCCGTATCAATCACCTACCTCCACAATTCACCACCAGCAGGTGACAAGACCCATACTAAACCCAGCAAGCTTCTCATTTCAAGGAAGAGAGATATGCAAGCCTGCCAAAATACAGGAACAGCCTCAAGAGTCTGCAGCTACCCCTCTGCAGGAGCATGGGCCGCAGGAGTCAGCAGAGGTACCACAAGTCCCAGAAAGTATGGCTGAGCAAGAGGGCAATATGTCTGCAGCTATCCCTGAGCAGGAGCATGGGCCTCAGGAGTCACTAGAAGTACAACAAGTCCCAGAGAGCACGGCTGAGCAGCTGGACAATAAGGTAACACAGCAGAGCTCTACTGCAGGGACACCAACTGGGGATAGTCATCCTGATGTACCTGCTGGGAGCTCCCAGTCTGTGTGGGACATAGAGCAGTCAGGAGATGACCTAGAGGTGGACTGGTCTGAGGACAATGTACAGAATAATGTGCCGAATTTCCCCCCTCTACCTACACAAGGTGTGATAGTTTCCCCATCAGCAGACACTCACCCTGTAAACCCGGGCAGTGAGACCCGCCGGGATCCTCCCAGGAACGCCTGGAGCCGCGGTGCGCCATCTTTTACCTCTAGTGCTAATTATACAGGTCAGGCATTTAAGAGGAGGAATGTGGTGAGGTTCAAGCATAGAGGCGCTAAAGAAGACCTTCCAGATAGGAGGTTTGTGATCCGAGAACTCCTGTTCCACCAGATGGGGTTTGTGCCAGCAGACATCTTGGCAGTAATCAACCTCCCAGACCGGCCGGGATATGATATCAGTTTTAAGCTCATGTCCAACCGGGATAGGTTCTGGGCCAACTTCCCCAAGTTCAGGGACACAGACGGGTGGAATAAATTCATATTCATTCCGATTTCCAAGCCAGATACAGTTACTGTGAATGTCAGCTTCTGGAATGAGTCTATTTCCCCCCAGGACATTGTGGTGTGACTTCGGAGGCACTGTGACCTGATGTCTAACATGACCAAGAACAGGGACTCTGATGGCATCTGGACTGGTGGGTGGAAGGTTCTCGTCAAACTGCGCCAACATAACAACATTACACTGCATTTGCCCAACTCCTTCGTTATTGGCAGGGAGAGGGGTGTCTGCTTTTATCCTGGCCAGCCTCGTAAGTGTTTTAAATGTGGCAAGGTGGGTCATGTGGCGAGTATCTGCATGGTGGTAAAGTGTAATCTATGCGGTGAGGTCGGCCATGTAAGTGCAGATTGCCATAATTTCCGATGCAATCTGTGTGGAAATGTTGGCCATTCTCAGAGATTGCCCAGACGCCTGGCACAACATCTGCAAGGAGCTTCCTGATGAGGAGCTTGTGGTGGGGGCAGATGCTGAAGAAGAGGAGGAGGCTCTGATGTCAGGGGTAATACTTACTGTGAGGACAGTGTCCGGGATATGGGGGTCCCTGAGATATCCCGCAACCCCTGTCCCTGCCTACTTGCCCCCCTGGGCTAACCCCCAGGGCGACAACTGGGCGGCGGTCCCTACCCTCACTAGGGAAGCGTGACACGGGAAGACAAACAGACACTGAAGACAAACAAACGGTAGAGTGGTCAGACAATCCGGGTCGGCAACAGGAGGGTACGAAGCACAGAGGGGAAGGCAAAAACGTAGTCAAGGTCCAAAAAGCAGAGGTCAGGAAAGCCGGGGTCACAAAGAGCAGTAGAAATAACGCGGGTGCAGCTAAAGAACCAAACTAACACTGGCAAGGGCTGGAAGGAAAACACACACTTTTAAATGCTGTCAGAGCTCCCGCCCTAGCAGCTGATTGGGGCAGGGAGCCTGACAGCAGCAGGGCAATCAAGGAGGTGCTGGGGACACGCCCCCAGCCTTGCAGAACAGACCGTTACCAGGGAAGCCAGCTAGGTAGTCAAGTAACTAGAGAAGCACCTGCTGCCTCCCTAGCAACCCGGCGGTGACCAGTTTTACAGCGGCCCGGGGAGATTACTAGAACCGGGGCTCCCCTGCGCCACACTCCTGTAACCCGGGTGGCATGACTGGTGGTGCGGGCACGGAGGCCGCTAGAATTGCTGGTTCTGACAGTACCCCCCCTTCTACGGGGGGACACTGGACCCCCATGGCCAGGAACGGGCTTGAGCGGGAAAGCCCTGTGGAATGATCGGACTAGGCGTGGCGCATGAACATCCCTGGCAGGGACCCACGTCCTATCCTCAGGGCCAAATCCTCTCCAGTCGACCAGGTACTGCAGCACACCTCTAACCCGTTGGGCGTCAACAAGCCTTTCTACTTCATACTCCAGTTCCCCCTGTACCAAAGAAGGAGGGGGCGAGTTCTGGGTGGGTAGAACTGGAGTCACGTACTTTTTAAGCAAGCTTTTATGAAAAACCTTGTGGACCTTCCAAGAGTCAGGAAGTGACAGCTTATATGACACCGGGTTGATAACCTGCGAAACAGTAAATGGGCCAATGAACCGAGGAGCAAGTTTCATGGAGGGAACCTTAAGTCTCAGATTCTTGGATGACAATAAAACTTGCTCCCCGACCACAAACGGTGCCGAGATAGTACATCTTTTCTTAGAGTATTTACGCAGTTTCTCTTGGAAACCCTGAAGGTTCTTACGAACCTGGGCCCAAACTGTGCACAGTTCCTCAGAGGATATGTCAGCGGCCGGATTGTTCGAGACAAAAGGAGTAGACAGCGAGAAACGGGGATGGAACCCATAGTTACAGAAAAATGGTCACAGTTGGGAAAACGAGTTAACATGGTTGTTAATAGCAAATTCGGCAAGAGGTAAGTAGTTGGCCCACTGAAACTGGTTATCAGAGACAAAAAGTCGCAGGTACTGGATAAGTTCTTGATTCATCCGTTCCGTTTGTCCATTACTCTCGGGATGGAAGGCGGAGGAAAAAGACAAATTAACATTTAGATTTTTACAGAAAGCTCGCCAGAAGCGAGCAGCGAACTGTACCCCTCTATCTGAGACAATATCCTCGGGGATCCCATGTAGCCGAACAATCTCCTTTATGAACATTTCAGAAAGAAGTTTGGCGTTAGGCAACTTACAAAGCAGAACGAAATGTGACATTTTAGAGAAACGGTCAACTATGACCCAAATGACCGTATTCCCCAGCGAGGATGGCAGATCAGTAATAAAATCCATTGACAAATGGGACCATGGCCTGGACGGAATGGGCAAGGGAAGAAGAGGACCCTCAGGACGTCTCCTGAGATTCTTCCCCCTTGCGCAGACTGGGCACGCGGACACAAATAACCGTACATCCCTGGCCATATGCGGCCACCAATAGAGTCTGGATACTAACTCTAGAGTACCCCTGATACCGGGGTGTCCTGCTAGGACTAAAGCATGTGTCTCCTCTAACACTTTCAGTCTCAGTGACAACGGAACAAAAAGTTTGCCTTCCGGAAGGGCTTCAGGGGCAGATTGTTGAGCGGCGTGTATGAGAGGTGAAAGGTCGGAAGAGACAGCAACGAGGACCACCCCAGGGGAGAGAATACTCTCAGGCTCAGGCTCGGAAGGTTGCGGGGAACCAAAACTCCTAGACAGGGCATTTGCCTTGACATTCTTAGAGCCGGGTCTATAGGTAACAACAAAATTGAACCGAGAGAGAAACAAGGCCCAGCGGGCTTGCCGAGCATTTAACCTCTTACGGAACTTGTCACCGAAAGGACCAAAAATAATAAAACTTAGCTTTTATTGATTTTTAAATAATAAAAAGGCGTCCTTATATTTTCTCATATGTGCTAAAAGTCACACAACAATTAAAAACTGTAGGGCTTAGATATATAGATGAATACTGCTCTGTCCCAACAATCTAGGTGCATTGGCCGGGAATCGAACCCAGGCCTCCCGCGTGGCAGGCGAGAATTCTACCACTTCTACCACTTTTGTATTCCCTGATGTCTTTTTCTATCCAGGGTTACTCAGATTTCTATTTGTCAATGACTTGCACCACCAGATGTTTATTAAAGTGTGGTGAAGCACTCACTGTCAGTGACCTTGAACACTTTTAGTTCTCTATCACAGGGTAGGCCTGATGTCCTCTGATTAGTCACGGTACAGTGATGTCTGTTAATTTACAGTCAGTAATATTGTACCTGACACACACATTTACTAGTACTGTCGTCCCATTTATAACAGTTGCTCATTAATATTGCTTGGGTCGTATTTGTTCTTATTATTTCTAGAACAATATCGCGGTGATTGATTTATATAGAAGTCACCCCGATATGTCACCATTAAGTGTTAAGTCCGGAGTATGTTTTTGTATAACGCAGACCCAATTAACAGACATCACTGTACCGTGACTAATCAGAGGACATCAGGCCTACCCTGTGATAGAGAACTAAAAGTGTTCAAGGTCACTGACAGTGAGTGCTTCACCACACTTTAATAAACATCTGGTGGTGCAAGTCATTGACAAATAGAAATCTGAGTAACCCTGGATAGAAAAAGACATCAGGGAATACAAAAGTGGTAGAAGTGGTAGAATTCTCGCCTGCCACGCGGGAGGCCTGGGTTCGATTCCCGGCCAATGCACCTAGATTGTTGGGACAGAGCAGTATTCATCTATATATCTAAGCCCTACTGTTTTTAATTGTTGTGTGACTTTTAGCACATATGAGAAAATATAAGGACGCCTTTTTATTATTTAAAAATCAATAAAAGCTAAGTTTTATTATTTTTGGTCCTTTCGGTGACAAGTTTCATTAAAGTTGAAAAAGGATTTCATTGCTACGGTGACAATTTTAACCTCTTACGGAATCTAAATAGGTGAGGTTTTTATGGTCTGTGAGTACCGTGATCTGGTGACGAGCTCCTTCCAAAAAATGCCTCCACTCCTCGAAAGCCCACTTAATAGCCAGCAATTCCCGGTTGCCTATGTCGTAGTTCCGTTCAGTGGAAGAGAACTTTCTAGAAAAATAGGCACACGGTCTAAGGTTAGTGAGTGTGGAGGGACCTTGGGACAGTACCGCTCCCACACCAAACTCTGAGGCATCTACTTCCACCACAAATGGGCAGGACAGATCCTGTTGTACTAGGACGGGCGCTGAAGAGAACGCCGCCTTTAGGGTATCGAAGGCCCCAAGAGCATCAGAAGACCAGGTACTCACATCTGCTCCCTTTCTGGTGAGGTCCGTTAGAGGTTTAGCCACCACGGAGAAGTCTTTAATGAACTTGCGATAGTAATTGGCGAAGCCGAGGAAGCGTTGAAGAGCTTTCAAGGTACCTGGCTGGGCCCACTCCGTGATGGCTTTCACCTTCCCAGGATCCATCTGGAAGTCGCATGGCGTGACGATATACCCTAAGAATGATATCTTTTGTACCCCGAAAACACATTTCTCGAGCTTAGCAAACAGCTGGTTACGTCTGAGTCGAGCTAGCACGGTCTGAACATGAGTACGGTGACTCGGCAAATCAGAGGAAAAAATCAGAATGTCGTCTAGATATACAACAACGAACACCCCCATAATATCCTGAAACACAGAATTCATGTACCCCTGAAAAATGGCGGGGGTGTTACACAATCCAAAAGGCATTACTAGGTATTCAAAATGACCGAGAGGTGTATTGAAGGCGGTTTTCCACTCATCCCCCTCCCGAATGCGAATGAGGTTGTATGCTCCCCTGAGATCAAGTTTAGAAAACCATTTGGCACCAGCGACCTGGTTAAGGAGGTCAGGAATGAGCGGAAGAGCATACTGGTTTCTGACTGTGATTTTATTTAGCTCTCTATAGTCAATACAGGGCCGGAGACCCCCATCCTTTTTCTTGACAAAGAAAAACCCGACACCCACCGGGGATTCTGAGGGCCGGATGTGCCCCTTGGCCAAGCTGTCCTGGATATAGTCCCTCATGGATTCTCTCTCTGGAACCGTTACATTATAAATGCGGCCCTTAGGAAGTTTGGCCCCAGGAATCAAATCGATTTTACAGTCCCATTCCCTATGAGGGGGCAGGGCTTCAGATAATTGCTTGGAGAAAACGTCCGAGAACTCGGAGAGGTAATGTGGTAGGGGAATCCCCTCGCAGGTGGAGATCCCCACCTCCACCGGGCATAGGTGGTTGGCACAGCGGGGACCCCACTCTACCAGTTCCAACGTGTCCCAATTTACTACCGGATTGTGCTCCCGGAGCCAGGGGAGACCTAGGACGACGTCCACAGACAAATCTCTCATCACCAGAAATGTGCAGGCTTCAACATGTAGGGCTCCTATAGTAAACCTTACCTCAGGGGTAACCAGATTAACTACCCCTGCTTGCAATGGAGTGGAGTCCACTCCTGAAACAAAAAATCGGAGTCTCTAAACGTAACAAAACCCCGGACAGTTGAGCAACGAAATTAAAGTTAACGAAATTAGCAGCAGCCCCAGAATTAACGAAGGCTTGCCCAGTGCGGTGGAAAGAATGGAATTCTAGGGTGCAGGGCAATAATATTTTGGACAACACAGGGAGTACCTTGGCTCCTAGACAGTCCTCCCGACAACTGCCTAGGAGTGGAAGTTTTCCTGCCGTGGCTTCTTAGCGCAGGTTGCAATGCGGTGACCCGGCTCCCCACAGTAGAAGCAGAGGTTCTTCTTCAGGCGTATTCCCATCGTTGCTTGGGGTTCATGGATCCCAGCTCCATGGGCTCGGTGGTGGGAGGTGAAGAAGTCGGGTTAGTAGAAGAAGTGGGCGTGGGGAGTGGAGTGGTCCGAGCGGTGTGTCTGGCCCTGAAACGTCGGTCGGCCCGAATAGCCAGCGACATGGCTTTCTCCAGGGTTCTCGGCTCTGGGTGGGCCACAAGTAGGTCCTTAAGACCTTCAGACAGACCGGTCAAAAATAGGTCTTTTAGGGCGGCATCATTCCACCCGGATTCCGTACAATGTTGGCGGAATTGGGAACAGTAGTCCTCCGCCATCTTGCAACCCTGGCGCAGGGCCAGAAGCTTGGAGACTGCGTAGCCGGCCCGGTCGGGTTTGTCATAAATTTGACCCAAGGCGGAAAAAAGGGCATCAAGGGATAGTCGGGCGGGAGAGCTAGCTGGTAACGAGAAAGCCCAATTTTGGGGCTCTCCCCTCAGGCGGGTAATTACAATTCCCACTTTCTGGTATTCAGTACCAGAGGAGTGGGGTCGGAGATTAAAGTAGAGCTTGCAGCTCTCTCTAAATGCAAAAAACTGACCTCTCTCTCCGGAGAAGCAATCCGGAAGCGTGGCTCGAGGTTCTGACATTGTTCCTGGAGCGGAAGGGGGCTGCATGGGACCAGCAGCCGCCACTTGTTCCTGTAGCTGCATGCGGGCGGTTAGGTCCTGGACAAGGTTCATAAGGACCTGGACCTGGTTCGCTAAAGCCGCCACGGCCTCCATCGAGGGGTTCAAAGTTGCCGGGCGGATGCAAGGGTCTGACCTTCCTTCGGCCAGTGTTACTGTCAGGACAGTGTCCGGGATATGGGGGTCCCTGAGATATCCTGCAACCCCTGTCCCTGCCTACTTGCCCCCCTGGGCTAACCCCCAGGGCGACAACTGGGTGGCGGTCCCTACCCTCACTAGGGAAGCGGGACACGGGAAGACAAACAGACACTGAAGACAAACAAACGGTAGAGTGGTCAGACAATCCGGGTCGGCAACAGGAGGGTACGCAGTACAGAGGGGAAGGCAAAAACGTAGTCAAGGTCCAAAAAGCAGAGGTCAGGAAAGCCGGGGTCACAAAGAGCAGTAGAAATAACGCGGGTGCAGCTGGAGAACCAAACTAACACTGGCAAGGGCTGGAAGGAAAACACACACTTTTAAATGCTGTCAGAGCTCCCGCCCTAGCAGCTGATTGGGGCAGGGAGCCTGACAGCAGCAGGGCAATCAAGGAGGTGCTGGGGACCCGCCCCCAGCCTTGCAGAACAGACCGTTACCAGGGAAGCCAGCTAGGTAGTCAAGTAACTAGAGAAGCACCTGCTGCCTCCCTAGCAACCCGGCGGTGACCAGTTGTACAGCGGCCCAGGGAGATTACTAGAACCGGGGCTCCCCTGCGCCGCACTCCTGTAACCCAGGTGGCATGACTGGTGGTGCGGGCACGGAGGCCGCTAGAATTGCTGGTTCTGACACTTACAAGACAAGAGGTCCAGCAGGGGTCGGGCAATGCAGGACCAAAACCACAGCCCTCAGAGAGTGTTCAGGAGGACGTAGAGGTTGTCCATTAGGGCCAGCAGAAGCCAGAGGTGACTTCTATGTCACTATCTGTATCTGAAGAACGTCAAAATACACAGAGCAAGAGAAAAAAAAAAGTCCTCCCGTAAGCCTGAGAGAGACTTTAACAGTGACAAAAAGCCCAAGAAAACGGTCAGTAATGACACCGGTGTTATGCTGTTATGCAATAGATATGACGTTCTATCAGAATCAGATGGTGATTATGAGCAAGAACTTGGAAGAATAGACAAGGAGTATGACGGGGACACGGAGGACCATCCTCCACCCAAAAGGAAACTCTGTAATGTAGAGTCTGATATGGAGACCGGTGGTGCACAGGATGGCTCAGATACAGATAAGTGATGATGGCGTCTATTTTTCTGCTTTTTTGGTGTTGCATTATGATGGCAGGGTTCACATTAAAAATTACATCAAGCAATGTGAATAGCATTAAAGTGAGGAGGACGAGACATGCTGTATATGACCATCTCAGATATCTAGATGCAGATGTCTACTTCTTGTAGGAGACACATCTGACCACATTAAAGCTCATACGTGAGGCTGAAAGAGAATGTCAGTCTGGTTATTTTTTCTGGTCACTGGCTGTGGAGCCTTATGCCGGAGTAGCTATACTATTTAACACTAATAATGTGACTGTCCATAGGTTAACGGAGGTGACTATGAGAAGATGCTTGGTTCTGAAAGTCACCATCTATGGTAGAAGGCTCCGGCTCATTAATATCTATGGCCCACAGACAGTGACAGACAGAATTCAGTTGTTTGAAGAAGTGAAGCAATATGTCTTTACCTCGGTACCCGTGATAATGGCTGGGGATTTTAATGTTGCCAGGACATCAGCTGACAGATCCTCAGGGCGAACAGTGACTAGAGACTCCAAGGTCTTAAACAGAATAGTTTTGCGGGCCGGCTTGAGTGATGTGTTCACACAGGGTGGTCGGAGGCCACAGTTCACATATTCCTGTGCTGACAGAAGAAGTAGGATAGATTTTGCCTTTGTGAATCCTACTGAAACAGTTAGCGGGATAGGTGAGAAAACCGTCCCTTATTCAGACCATAGAGCCTTGTGTTTCTGCTTAGGAGTCACTGAGCGTCCTGATGTTGGTCAAGGATTATGGAAAATTAATTCTAGTGTATTGGATGATGTTCATGTTCAGAATATTGTTCACCCTCTTATTCAGAACCAACTAGAGAGAGTGGACTTTTATGACAACATGGCTGACTGCTGGGAGGACGTCAAGGAGGTGATCAGATCCCTATTAAGGAGACTGTCAGTAAAGAAAGGGAAGAGTAAGTATAGCCAGTATCTCAAGCTGCGTAAAGAATTAGAGTCACTTTATTTGGCAGGTGGGGATGGCCAGTGAAAGATCAACCAACTGAAATCTGAGATAAGGCAGTATCAGTACAACCGTTATACATCCTTGGTTCTTGAACGGGATTATGGGTCCTTCGGGGCACCTGATCCCTTTGAGAACTGCCGGGAGCGAGTGGCAAACAAGGTGGTTGCAGGTCTCACTGACTCCCAGGGCATTTTGCAGAAATCTCGGGAGGGTAGCCTGGGTGTGGTGAGATCTTACTATGCTGACTTGTTTCAGAGGAAGGCTTTGGATAAAGAGAAGATGACTCAATTCGTGGAGGCAACTCCAATCCCTGATACTGATGATCTGGACTTTTCTCCTTTGACGGCAGAATTAACGGTGGAGGAGGTTAAGGAGGCTATTGATAAGTTACATCTAAAGAAGGCACCAGGTCCTGATGGTATAACAGCAGAATTTTACAAGAAGTTTAGAGACCTCCTGGCTCCAATCCTTGTGGATGTATACAAAACTTGTCTAGGAAATCACCTGCTGCCTCCATCCATGAGAGTCTCCTCATTGATTCTGCTGTCTAAAGGTAAGGAGCCTAGTGACATCAAGAACTGGAGGCCGATTGCCCTCTTGAATATTGACAGGAAGATTCTGGCAAAGATTATGTTTTGTAGATTAGTCTGTTTGTCCCCGACACTGTTGGCAGGCTGTCAGTTCGGCACAGTAAAAGGGCAGAACATCTCTGGAGCAGTTATTTCCATGAGGGAAATGTTTGAGAGATGTAAAGCTCTTGGGTGTGGGAGATACATTGTGAGTCTTGACCAGGCTAAAGCCTTCGACAGAGTAGATCATGAGTACCTATGGGCCACTTTGTCAAAGTATGGTATTCCTGGACAATTTGTTGATTGGCTGAAAACTGTATATCGTGAGGCGGAGAGCTTTCCTCTGATCAACAGTTGGCAGGGTGACACTTTTGGAGTTGAGGCGGGGTTGAGGCAGGGTTGTCCCTTGAGTCCACTGCTGTATGTTTTTGCCATCGACCCATTCCTGAGGTCACTGCAGAGGTGTGATTTTTGGGGGGTACCGGTCCCCCACTGCTTGCCTCTGAGAGTTGTTGCCTATGCGGATGATGTAACAGTGGTGATATCTGGGCCTCAAGAGGTACAGATGTTATCGGTTGCAGTCAGAAGTTTCTCAGAGGCCTCAGGGTCTCTGGTCAACCTTGAAAAGAGTCAAGCTCTTTGGACATTAAATAGTGATCCTGATTTTGATCTGCCACAGTTTGTGAAAGCCTCCACCTATATTAAAATCTTAGGGGTTAAGTTTGGGAGGGAGGAGAGTGCCAAACTAAATTGGGAGGAGAAGTTGGAAACCAGAAATGCAAAGGTTCAGCGATGGAAAAACTGGAAGCTGACCTATAGAGAAAGGGTTAAAATGCTGAAGACTTACCTGGTTCCTGTCTTCTTGTACATTTCGGTTGTTTTTCCCTTGCCAGAATCCTTCTCGGCTAGGCTCTTTAGCCTGTTTTTTCAGCTCCTTTGGGGGAACAGGTTGAATCCAATAAAAAGAGGGATAACCTACCTACGGCGGAGAGAGGGTGGGCTGAATATGTTAAATCCAAGGGTGTTCTTTGACTCCATGTTTTTAAAAGTAAATTTTGGAAACCTGGACTCAAACGAACGTTCCACGTGGGTAAACAGTATCAGGGATTGGATATTGCCTTTTGCAGAATCTTGGATGCGAGGCGGCAGTCTCAAGAGGGGGAGATGGACTCGTGACTACCTTCCCCAGTATCTAGATTATGGACTTAGGTGTCTGAAAAAATGGGGTGTAGCCAAGTCTTTTATAACGACTAAGACCAGGAAGGACTTATACTTCAGTGTATGCAGGTCTTTTTTTTGCTTACATCCAATTCTAAAAGACTGAACAACTGCAACCATGCAGAGAAGTTTGAGATTTCTCAATGGAGTGAGACTCCCTGCTAAGTTTTTTGATATTGCTTGGCTGTCATTTCACGGGAAGCTCTATGTCAGAGGCAACTTAAAATGCTTGAGTGTATCAGATAGGAAGTGTCCTTTGGGTTGTCTGCAGGAGGAGACAATGGCACACTTTATATCTGAGTGCTGGGGAGGGAAACAAATATGGGAGAAAATATCCTACAAGCTAAGATTACTCAGGCTTCAGTCTCTAAAATACCCAGATATTATCTACGGAGTACCATCAAATGTAAATGGCATCAACCAAGAGACCATGTATCTAATTATTACCATCATCAAATATTACCATTGGCACACAAGAACAAGAGTGTCCATCCATAATGAGCCGTTTGATCACATGTCAGCAGTCAACCTTATTCTGTCCGAATTGACTTGGGTGAAATACTTGCAAATTAACAAAAACGCTAAAAACTCTGAATTGTGGCGAAATATACATATTTATTAATGTGGGGACAGTAGTATGTAGGAAACCTTGTGTTATGCTTGAAAATTACATTTAATTTATTCTTTCTCTATCCCCTTAACAGCAATGGACTCTAAGTTAAAGTTGTTAAAAGTGTTTTTTTTAAATCTCCTTTTTTATAGGCATGTATATTGTTATATAATTCTTTGTGTTGATATTTCTGGAAGAAATGTATTGTTTATTTCTTGTATGTTTTTTTACTAATAAAAATTGCCTCCTATGTACAAGAATATAATTACTATAATACTGCCCCCTATGTACAAGAATATAACTTCTAGAATACTGACCCCTATGTACAAGAATATAACTAATATAATACTGCCTCCTATGTACAAGAATATAACTACTATAATACTGCCCCCTATGTACAAGAATATAACTACTATAATACTGCCCCCTATGTACAAGAATATAATTACTATAATACTGCCCCCTATGTACAAGAATATAACTTCTAGAATACTGACCCCTATGTACAAGAATATAACTACTATAATACTGCCTCCTATGTACAAGAATATAACTAATATAATACTGCCTCCTATGTACAAGAATATAACTACTATAATACTGCTCCTATGTACAAGAATATAACTACTATAATACTGCCTCCTATGTACAAGAATATAACTTCTAGAATACTGACCCCTAAGTACAAGACTATAACTACTATAATACTGCCCCCTATGTACAAGAATATACCTACTATAATACTGCTCCTATGTACAAGAATATAACTAATATAATACTGCTCCTATGTACAAGAATATAACTAATATAATACTGCCTCCTATGTACAAGAATATAACTACTATAATACTGCCTCCTATGTACAAGAATATAACTTCTAGAATACTGACCCCTAAGTACAAGACTATAACTACTATAATACTGCCCCCTATGTACAAGAATATACCTACTATAATACTGCTCCTATGTACAAGAATATAACTAATATAATACTGCCCCCTATGTACAAGAATATAACTTCTAGAATACTGACCCCTATGTACAAGAATATAACTAATATAATACTGCCTCCTATGTACAAGAATATAACTACTATAATACTGCCCCCTATGTACAAGAATATAACTACTATAATACTGCTCCTATGTACAAGAATATAACTACTATAATACTGCCTCCTATGTACAAGAATATAACTTCTAGAATACTGACCCCTAAGTACAAGACTATAACTACTATAATACTGCCCCCTATGTACAAGAATATACCTACTATAATACTGCTCCTATGTACAAGAATATAACTAATATAATACTACTCCTATGTACAAGAATATAACTAATATAATACTGCTCCTATGTACAAGAATATAACTACTATAATACTGCCTCCTATGTACAAGAATATAACTACTATAATACTGCCTCCTATGTACAAGAATATGACTACTATAATACTGCCCCCTATGTGCAAGAATATAACTACTATAATACTGCCCACTATGTACAAGAATATAACTACTATAATACTGCTTCCTATGTACAAGTATATGATTACTATAATACTGCCCCCTATGTACAAGAATATAACTACTATAATACTACCCCCTATGTACAAGAATATAACTACTATAATACTACCCCCTATGTACAAGAATATAACTACTATAATACTGCCTCCTATGTACAAGAATATAACTATTATAATACTGCCTCCTATGTACAAGAATATAACTACTATAATACTGCCCCCTATGTACAAGAATATAACTACTATAATATTGCCCCCTATGTACAAGAATATAACTACTATAATACTGCTCCCTATGTACAAGAATATAACTACTATAATATTGCCCCCTATGTACAAGAATATAACTACTATAATACTGCCTCCTATGTACAAGAATATAACTACTATAATACTGCCCCCTATGTACAAGAATATAACTACTATAATATTGCCCCCTATGTACAAGAATATAACTACTATAATACTGCCTCCTATGTACAAGAATATAACTACTATAATACTGCCCCCTATGTACAAGAATATAACTACTATAATACTGCCCCCTATGTACAAGACTATAATTACTATAATACTGTCCCCTATGTACAAGAATATAACTACTATAATACTGCTCCCTATGTACAAGAATATAACTACTATAATACTGCTCCTATGTACAAGAATATAACTACTATAATACTGCCCCCTATGTACAAGAATATAACTACTATAATACTGCCCCCTATGTACAAGAATATAACTACTATAATACTGTCCCCTATGTACAAGAATATAACTACTATAATACTGCTCCCTATGTACAAGAATATAACTACTATAATACTGCTCCTATGTACAAGAATATAACTACTATAATACTGCCCCCTATGTACCAGAATATAACTACTATAATACTGCCCCCTATGTACAAGAATATAACTACTATAATACTGTCCCCTATGTACAAGAATATAACTACTATAATACTGCCTCCTATGTACAAGAATATGATTACTATAATACTGCCCCCTATGTACAAGTATATAACTACTATAATACTGCCCCTATGTACAAGAATATAACTACTATAATACTGCCCCCTATGTACAAGAATATAACTGCTATAATACTGCCCCTATGTACAAGAATATAACTACTATAATACTGCTCCCTATGTACAAGAATATAACTACTATAATACTGCTCCTATGTACAAGAATATAACTACTATAATACTGCCCCCTATGTACAAGAATATAACTACTATAATACTGTCCCCTATGTACAAGAATATAACTACTATAATACTGCTCCCTATGTACAAGAATATAACTACTATAATACTGCTCCTATGTACAAGAATATAACTACTATAATACTGCCCCCTATGTACCAGAATATAACTACTATAATACTGCCCCCTATGTACAAGAATATAACTACTATAATACTGTCCCCTATGTACAAGAATATAACTACTATAATACTGCCTCCTATGTACAAGAATATGATTACTATAATACTGCCCCCTATGTACAAGTATATAACTACTATAATACTGCCCCTATGTACAAGAATATAACTACTATAATACTGCCCCCTATGTACAAGAATATAACTTCTAGAATACTGACCCCTCGTACAAGAGATAAAACTGCTGTTGAAATGAGTCATTCTTTTTAATGCTTAGGGCATCCAGCATCTTTCTTCCCTTGATGCCACCGCTTAAAAAAATCTGTCTAATCGTTCATTCTCAGAGCAGTATTGTACACGCTATATGACAGCGCTCTGGGGTTTTGGAACAGTTGCTGAAAATAGTGCTGTGACGGAATCCCTGAAGGAAACAAATCAGGCTATTTCCTTTTTTTTTTTACAATAATCTTTATTGATTTTTCAATTAAGCATACATACAAGGAAAAAGCATTATGAAGAGGTTTCCAGTTTTGATATAAGAGGGTAGAACAATCCTTGTATTTTTCAAATAAGTGATAAATGGTAAATAGAGATGAGCGAACACCAAAATGTTCGGGTGCTCGTTATTCGGAATGAACTTCCCGCGATGTTCGAGGGTTCGTTTCGAATAACGAACCCCATTGAAGTCAATGGGCGACCAGAGCATTTTTGTATTTCGCCGATGCTCGCTAAGGTTTTCATGTGTGAAAATCTGGGCAATTCAAGAAAGTGATGGGAACGACACAGAAACGGATAGGGCAGGCGAGGGGCTACATGTTGGGTTGCATCTCAAGTTCACAGGTCCCACTATTAAGCCACAATACCGGCAAGAGTGGGCCCCCCCCCCCCTCCCAACAACTTTTACTTCTGAAAAGCCCTCATTAGCATGGCATACCTTTGCTAAGCACCACACTACCTCCAACAAAGCACAATCACTGCCTGCATGACACTCCGCTGCCACTTCTCCTGGGTTACATGCTGCCCAACCGCCCCCCCTCCCCCCCACAGCGCACACCAAAGTGTCCCTGGGCAGCCTTCAGCTGCCCTCATGCCACACCACGCTCATGTCTATTTAGAATTGCGTCTGCCATGACGAGGGACCGCAGGCACACACTGCAGAGGTTGGCACGGCTAGGCAGCGACCCTCTTTAAAAGGGGCGGGGCGATAGCCCACAATGCTGTACAGAAGCAATGAGAAATAGAATCCTGTGCCACCGCCATCAGGAGCTGCACACGTGGGCATAGCAATGGGGAACCTATGTGCCACACACTATTCATTCTGTCAAGGTGTCTGCATGCCCCAGTCAGACCGGGCTTTTTAATTCATAGACACAGGCAGGTACAACTCCCTATTGTGAAGTCCCTGTCGACCCACAGCATGGGTGGCTTCCTGGAACCCACCGGCGGTACACAGAAATATCCCATTGCATTGCCCAACACAGCTGAGGTAGTAATGTCGTGCTTAATGCAGGTGGGCTTCGGCCCACACTGCATGCCCCAGTCTGACTGGGGTTCTTTATAAGTGTACAGATGTAGTAAAAACTCCGTGTGCACCTACAGCATGGGTGGGTGCCAGGAAGCCACCGGCGGTACATAGAAATATCCCATTGCATTGCCCAACACAGCTGAGGTAGTAATGTTGTGCTTAACCCTTTCCAATCCAATTTGTATATGCTTTTCCTAGGGGGCTTACTCTTTTTCTGCCGTTATACAACGGCGCTATATGCTGGCTAAAGCCAGTACTGCATGAGCTGACACGTAGGATAGGCTCCGACAGCAGAGAGGCTGGCAATATACAGTAAGAGAACCCCGACGGACGTCTACCAACAACGGAGCTGTACAGCCTTAAACCCTAATGTCTTCACAGGTCACACAGTGGACTGGAAAGGGTTAATGCAGGTGGGTTTCGGCGCACACTGCATGCCCCAGTCAGACTGGGTTTCTTTATAAGTGGAAACAGATGCATTGATAATTCCCTGTGGACCCACAGCATGGGTGGGTGCCAGGAAGCCACCGGCGGTACATAGAAATATCCCATTGCATTGCCCAACACAGCTGAGGTAGAAATGTTGTGCGTAATACAGGTGGGCTTCGGCCCACACTGCATGCCCCAGTCTGACCGGGGTTCTTTACAAGTGGACACATGTAGGTTAAACTCCCTGTGGACCCACTGCCTGGGTGGGTGCCAGGAAGCCACCGGCGGTACATAGAAATATCCCATTGCATTGCCCAACACAGCTGAGGTAGTAATGTCGTGCGTAATACAGGTGGGCTTCGGCCCACACTGCATGCCCCAGTCAGACTGGGGTTCTTTAGAAGTGGACACATGTAGGTTAAACTCCCTGTGGACCCACTGCCTGGGTGGGTGCCAGGAAGCCACCGGCGGTACATAGAAATATCCCATTGCATTGCCCAACACAGCTGAGGTAGTAATGTCGTGCGTAATACAGGTGGGCTTCGGCCCACACTGCATGCCCCAGTCAGACTCGGGTTCTTTAGAAGTGTACAGATGTATTAAAAACTCCGTGTGCACCTACAGCATGGGTGGCTCCCTGGAACCCACCGGCGGTACATAAAAATATCCCATTGCATTGCCCAACACAGCTGAGGTAACGTCAGCTGTAATGCAGGTGGGCTAAAAATTAATTTGATTACACTGTAGGCGAGGGCCCACAAAAATTGCTGTATCAACAGTACTAATGTACATCCCAAAAATTGGCCATGGCCAGCCAAGAGGGCAGGTGAAACCCATTAATCGCT
Source organism: Eleutherodactylus coqui (assembly GCF_035609145.1). Classification (NCBI taxonomy): domain Eukaryota; kingdom Metazoa; phylum Chordata; class Amphibia; order Anura; family Eleutherodactylidae; genus Eleutherodactylus; species Eleutherodactylus coqui. The sequence goes on from NC_089844.1 coordinate 164,256,744, forward strand.
TTGGTTAATGTGGCTTAAGTGGTAACTAGGCCTGGAGGCAGCCCAGTGTAACGAAAAATTGGTTCAAGTTAAAGTTCCAACGCTTCTAAGCGCATTAAAACTTATAAAAATTGTTCAGAAAAATTATTTGAGTGAGCCTTGTGGCCCTAAGAAAAATTGCCCGTTCAGCGTGATTACGTGAGGTTTCAGGAGGAGGAGCAGGAGGAGGAGGAGGAGGAATATGATACACAGATTGATGAAGCAGAAATGTCCCCGTTTTGGATGGTGAGAGAGAACGTAGCTTCCATCCGCGGGTGCAGCCTACGTATTGCTTACGTATCGCTGCTGTCCGCTGGTGGAGAACAGAAGTCTGGGGAAATCCAGCCTTTGTTCATCTTGATGAGTGTTAGCCTGTCGGCACTGTCGGTTGACAAGCGGCTACGCTTATCTGTGATGATTCCCCCAGCCGCACTAAACACCCTCTCCGACAACACGCTAGCCGCAGGACAAGCAAGCACCTCCAGGGCATACAGCGCTAGTTCAGGCCACGTGTCCAGCTTCGACACCCAGTAGTTGTAGGGGGCAGAGGCGTCACCAAGGATGGTCGTGCGATCCGCTACGTACTCCCTCACCATCCTTTTACAGTGCTCCCGCCGACTCAGCCGTGACTGGGGAGCGGTGACACAGTCTTGGTGGGGAGCCATAAAGCTGGCCAGGCCCTTAAAGACTGTTGCACTGCCTGGGATGTACATGCTGCTCGATCTACGCACATCCCCTGCTACCTTGCCCTCGGTACTGCGCCTTCTGCCACTAGCGCTGTCGGCTGGGAATTTTACCATCAGCTTGTCCGCAAGGGTCCTGTGGTATAGCAACAGTCTCGAACCCCTTTCCTCTTCGGGAATCAGAGTGGGCAGGTTCTCCTTATACCGTGGATCGAGCAGTGTGTACACCCAGTAATCCGTCGTGGCCAGAATGCGTGCAACGCGAGGGTCACGAGAAAGGCATCCTAACATGTAGTCAGCCATGTGTGCCAGGGTACCTGTACGCAACACATGGCTGTCTTCACTAGGAAGATCACTTTCAGGATCCTCCTCCTCCTCCTCCTCCTCCTCAGGCCATACACGCTGAAAGGATGACAGGCAATCAGCCGGTGTACCGTCAGCAGCGTCCCAAGCTGTCTCTTCCCCCTCCTCCTCATCCTCCTCATGCTCCTCCTCAGGCCATACACGCTGAAAGGATGACAGCCCAGCAGCATGTGTACCCTCAGCAGTGGGCCAAGCTGTCTCTTCCCCCTCCTCCTCATCCTCCTCATGCTCCTCCTCCTCCTCCTGTACGCGCTGAGAAATAGACAGGAGGGTGCCCTGACTATCCAGCGGCATACTGTCTTCCCCCGCCCCCGTTTCCGAGCGCAAAGCAGCTGCCTTTATGGTTTGCAGGGAATTTCTCAAGATGCATAGCAGAGGAATGGTGACGCTAATGATTGTAGCATCGCCGCTCACCACCTGGGTAGACTCCTCAAAATTACCAAGGACATGGCAGATGTCTGCCAACCAGGCCCACTCTTCTGAAAGGAATTGAGGAGGCTGACTCCCACTGCGCCGCCCATGTTGGAGTTGGTATTCGACTATAGCTCTACGTTGTTCATAGAGCCTGGCCAACATGTGGAGCGTAGAGTTCCACCGTGTGGGCACGTCGCACAGCAGTCGGTGCACTGGCAGCTTAAAGTGATGTTGCAGGGTGCGCAGGGTGGCAGCGTCCGTGTGGGACTTGCGAAAATGTGCGCAGAGCCGGCGCGCCTTTACGAGCAGGTCTGACAAGCGTGGGTAGCTTTTCAGAAAGCGCTGAACCACCAAATTAAAGACGTGGGCCAGGCATGGCACGTGCGTGAGGCTGCCGAGCTGCATAGCCGCCACCAGGTTACGGCCGTTGTCACACACGACCATGCCCGGTTGGAGGCTCAGCGGCGCAAGCCAGCGGTCGGTCTGCTGTGTCAGACCCTGCACCAGTTATTATCGCCTAAGCTGAGTAGTTTCAGCACGGCCTGCTGACGCTTGCCCACCGCTGTGCTGGCACACCGCGCGACACCGACTGCTGGCGACATGCTGCTGCTAACACATCTTGATTGCGAGACAGAGGAGGAGGAGGAGGAGGAGGAGGAGGAGGAGGGTGCTTTAGCGGAGGAAGCATACACCTCCGCAGATACCACCACCGAGCTGGGGCCCGCAATTCTGGGGGTGGGTAGGACATGAGCGGTCCCAGGCTCTGACTCTGTCCCAGCCTCCACTAAATTCACCCAATGTGCCGTCAGGGAGATGTAGTGGCCCTGCCCGCCTGTGCTTGTCCACGTGTCCGTAGTTAAGTGGACCGTGGCAGTAACCGCGTTGGTGAGGGCGCGTACAATGTTGCGGGAGACGTGGTCGTGCAGGGCTGGGACGGCACATCGGGAAAAGTAGTGGCGACTGGGAACTGAGTAGCGCGGGGCCGCCGCCTCCATGATACTTTTGAAGGACTCCGTTTCCACAACCCTATACGGCAGCATCTCAAGGCTGATGAATTTTGCTATGCGGACGGTTAACGTTTGAGCGTGCGGGTGCGTGGCGGCGTACTTGCGCTTGCGCTCCAACAGTTGCGCAAGCGACGGCTGGACGGTGCGCTGAACTACACTGCTTGATGGGGTCGAGGACAGTGGAGGTGAGGGTGTGGGTGCAGGCCAGGAGACGGTAGTGCCTGTGTCCTGAGAGGGGGGTTGCATCTCAGTGGCAGGTTGGGGCACAGGGGGAGAGGCAGGGGTGCAAACCGGAGGCGCTGAACGGCCTTCGTCCCACCTTGCGGGGTGCTTGGCCATCATATGTCTGCGCATGGTGGTGGTGGTGAGGCTGTTGGTGTTGGCTCCCCGGCTGAGCTTTGCGCGACAAAGGTTGCACACCACTGTTCGTCGGTCGTCAGGCGTCTCTGTGAAAAACTGCCAGACCTTAGAGCACCTCGGCCTCTGCAGGGTGGCATGGCGCGAGGGGGCGCTTTGGGAAACACTTGGTGGATTATTCGGTCTGGCCCTGCCTCTACCCCTGGCCACCGCACTGCCTCTTGCAACCTGCCCTGCTGATGCCCTTGACTCCCCCTCTGAAGACCTGTCCTCCTGAGTAAGCGTTGCACACCAGGTGGGGTCAGTCACCTCATCGTCCTGCTGCTCTTCCTCCGAATTCTCTGTGCGCTGCTCCCTCGGACTTACTGCCCTTACTACTACCTCACTGCAAGACAACTGTGTCTGATCGTCATCGTCCTCCTCACCCACAGAAAGTTGTTGAGACAGTTGGCGGAAGTCCCCAGCCTCTTCCCCCGGACCCCGGGAACTTTCGAATGGTTGGGCATCAGTGACGATAAACTCCTCTGGTGGGAGAGGAACCGCTGCTGCCCAATCTAAGCAGGGGCCCGAGAACAGTTCCTGGGAGTGTTCCCGCTCCTGAGCAGGTGTTATTGTAGTGGAGTGAGGAGGCTGGGAGGAAGGAGGAGCAGCAGACAGAGGATTCGGATTGGCAGCAGTGGACGGCGCAGAACTGCGGGTAGACGATAGGTTGCTCGAAGCACTTTCTGCCATCCAGGACAGGACCTGCTCACACTGCTCATTTTCTAATAACCGTCTCCCGCGTGGACCCATTAATTGGGCGATGAATGTGGGGACGCCAGAAACGTGCCTCTCTCCTAATCGCGCAGCAGTCGGCTGCGACACACCTGGATCAGGAGCTTGGCCTGTGCCCACACCCTGACTTGGCCCTCCGTGTCCTCGGCCGCGTCCACGTCCTCTAGGCCTACCCCTACCCCTCAGCATGCTGTATTACCAGTGATTTGATTTCACAGGCAGCTAATAAATTGGCGCAAGACTGCAGGCCAAATATAATTTTTTCTCTTTTTTGAAAACGAAAGGCCCCACTGCCTCTAGTGAATGAATAATCTAAGTTTAATAACTGTGCTGTTTTCCTGCTAATGTGTCACAGAACGTGAGGGTAGCAGAGTTATTAACTGTGGCAGAGCAGGTATTTTTTTTCCCAATTAAGGAAAGCAAATGGCGAAGCCAGGAGTAAAACGTAGCTGGGTGCGTCTGATTTTTACAGGTTGCACACGCAGCCGACACGTGTCCACCGCCCTTAGGATGGACAGAGGCAGGACAAATAGAATTATTTTCCGTTTTTTTGCACCAAAAGGCAGCACTGCGTATATTCTATGAACATGAGAAGTTTAATAACTGTGCTGTTTTCCTGCTAATGTGTCACAGAACGTGAGGGTAGCAGAGTTATTAACTGTGGCAGAGCAGGTATTTTTTTTCCCAATTAAGGAAAGCAAATGGCGAAGCCAGGAGTAAAACGTAGCTGGGTGCGTCTGATTTTTACAGGTTGCACACGCAGCCGACACGTGTCCACCGCCCTTAGGACGGACAGAGGCAGGACAAATAGAATTATTTTCCGTTTTTTTGCACCAAAAGGCAGCACTGCGTATATTCTATGAACATGAGAAGTTTAATACCTGTGCTGTTTTCCTGCTAATGTGTCACAGAACGTGAGGGTAGCAGAGTTATTAAGTGTGACAGAGCAGGTATTTTTTTTCCCAATTAAGGAAAGCAAATGGCGAAGCCAGGAGTAAAACGTAGCTGGGTGCGTCTGATTTTTACAGGTTGCACACGCAGCCGACACATGTCCACCGCCCTTAGGACGGACAGAGGCAGGACAAATAGAATTATTTTCCGTTTTTTTGCACCAAAAGGCAGCACTGCGTATATTCTATGAACATGAGAAGTTTAATAACTGTGCTGTTTTCCTGCTAATGTGTCACAGAACGTGAGGGTAGCAGAGTTATTAACTGTGGCAGAGCAGGTATTTTTTTTCCCAATTAAGGAAAGCAAATGGCGAAGCCAGGAGTAAAACGTAGCTGGGTGCGTCTGATTTTTACAGGTTGCACACGCAGCCGACACGTGTCCACCGCCCTTAGGACGGACAGAGGCAGGACAAATAGAATTATTTTCCGTTTTTTTGCACCAAAAGGCAGCACTGCGTATATTCTATGAACATGAGAAGTTTAATAACTGTGCTGTTTTCCTGCTAATGTGTCACAGAACGTGAGGGTAGCAGAGTTATTAACTGTGGCAGAGCAGGTATTTTTTTTCCCAATTAAGGAAAGCAAATGGCGAAGCCAGGAGTAAAACGTAGCTGGGTGCGTCTGATTTTTACAGGTTGCACACGCAGCCGACACGTGTCCACCGCCCTTAGGATGGACAGAGGCAGGACAAATAGAATTATTTTCCGTTTTTTTGCACCAAAAGGCAGCACTGCGTATATTCTATGAACATGAGAAGTTTAATAACTGTGCTGTTTTCCTGCTAATGTGTCACAGAACGTGAGGGTAGCAGAGTTATTAACTGTGGCAGAGCAGGTATTTTTTTTCCCAATTAAGGAAAGCAAATGGCGAAGCCAGGAGTAAAACGTAGCTGGGTGCGTCTGATTTTTACAGGTTGCACACGCAGCCGACACGTGTCCACCGCCCTTAGGATGGACAGAGGCAGGACAAATAGAATTATTTTCACTTGTTTTACAAGCAAAAGGCAGCACTGCGTATATTCAATGAATAATAACTGTGTTGTGGCCCTGCCTATACAATTCTTTCCCTGCAGTATCAATGGAGGGTGCAATGGTCTGCAGAGGCGATTTTGAGAAGCAAAAAAAAATGCAGCACAGCTAACAGCAGCCTGGACAGTACTGCACACGGATAAATATGGCCCTAGAAAGGACCGTTGAGGTTCTTGAAGGCTACACTCACTCCTAACACTCTCCCTGCCTATGCAGCACTTCTGTCCCTAATGCCGGGTGCAACGCTCTGCAGAGCCGATTTTGAGAAAAACAAATTTGCCACTGCTAACAGCAGCCAACACACAGCTATCAGTGGCCCTAATAAGGACCTTTGGGGGGTCTTGAAGCCTAGACTAACTACCAATTCTTTCCCTACAGCAGCTCCGGTACAAACAGCACTGTCCCTCATCTAACTCACACGGCATCTGAGGCGAACCGCGGGAGGGGCCAACTTTTATGTTCGGGTGACACCTGATCTTCCCAGCCACTCACAGCAGGGGGGTGGTATAGGGCTTGAACGTCACAGGGGGAAGTTGTAATGCCTTCCCTGTCTTTCAATTGGCCAAAAAAAGCGCGCTAACGTCTCAGGGAAGGAAGTGAAAGTAACCAGAACACCGCATGGTGTTCGTTACGAATAACGAACATCCCGAACACCCTAATATTCGAACGAATATCAAGCTCGGAAGAACACGTTCGCTCATCTCTAATGGTAAACAATCGTTATTTTAAAACACAACTGTCAATGCAAATTTCCGGATAGACAATATGCATTAGAAAGAAAACAATGGCCTGGCCAGGGCCAAATGGTTTTTCGGAGGGTGGGGAAGGGTGATGGGGGGGGGGGGGTGTTCCCTCTCTCTCAGGACTGCCGCCCGTAGGGGCAAAGGCACCGTGAGGGCATGTTTAGATTAGTAGGTTCACTCCTGCCGTAGGGAGGGCATAACGTATCCATGGGGTCCATATGCTTAGGAATTTGTCATATTTATTTTCTGTTACTGAGGTAAGTTTTTCGTTTATCATATACCAATTCTTGCGGCGTTTAACTTCGGAGAAATCTAGTGATGCTTTACGCCAGGAATGGGCAATGGTTTGTTTTGTGGCCAAGAAGAGGAAAGATATCAGTTTTCTGGAGTTTGGGGATATATCCTTGATCTTTTTGTTCAACAGGGCCTCCCAAGAGTTTTTGCATAAAGTATGAAACGTTACAGAATAAATTAGGGAGTATGTTCTGATCCAAAGTCTTTTGACCCTGGGACAGGACCACCATATATGGAGCATGTCTCCAGGGGAGGAGCAGCCCCTCAAGCAATCTTTAGAGTAGCCCAGGACAGCATGTGCAATTCGTGTTGGGACTAGATACCAGCGAAGGAGAATTTTGTATGAGGTTTCCAACATTAATATGTTGCGGGCCCCTTGATTGGTTGAATTCCAGATCTGTGACCACTCCTCCGCACTCAAAACGTCCCCCAGATCCCGCTCTCACCTGGCCACGTAAGGTAGCTGAGTGCGGTAAGTGGTATGAACAAGATTCGAATAGATCTGAGAAATGAGGCCTTTTGCCTGCGGGTGTTTAAGACAGAAGGATTCAAAGGGGGTAAGGGTGTGTGGAGCATCTGTATTTTTCAATAAGGAGGACAGCAAGTTTTTTAACTGTAGATAACGGAATAATTCCGAGAGTGGTATGTCCTTATTTTTCTGTAAGTTAGGGAATGCGGTTGCACCTTCACGAGAAAGTAAGTGGTGAACTTTAGTGATGCCTCTTTGTGTCCAGTTTTGAAAAGCCAAAGGGGAGTCGAGACCCGGCAAAAATAGCGGGTTACGTAGGAGTGGTAGCAAGGGTAGGTGGGGGGAGAGCAGATTCCCAGAGAACTTTATGGAGTCCCAAACTCTTAGAGAGTGTTTTATAATTGGATTAGTTATTACAGGTCTATGAGTCGGGGGGATCCATAGTAGTGAATCTACTGTAAGGGGGTGAATTTCCATGGCCTCTATTGAAAGCAAGAGAGGGGTATTTGTAGTGGAGTGTAGGGACGCCAACTGGGCCGCCTGGTAGTATTTTGTAAGCTGTGGGAGTCCCAAGCCTCCTTGTCGTCTATGTCTGTACAAGGTGGAACGTGCCACTCTGGGGATAGAGCTATTCCAGATAAAGCAGAGGGTCATCTGTTGAAGGGTTTTCAAGAAATGCCCTGGAACCTGAACCGGAAGAGCTCTGAAAAAATAGAGAAGTTTGGGAAGGAATGACATCTTCAAGGAGTTCACTCTCCCAATCCACAATATGTGGTATTTGTCCCAGCCTTCCAACATTAGACGAAGTTTTCGGAGGAGTGGTGTGTAATTTTGTGTGTATAGCTTTTCATATGAATTTGTCAAGCTCTCTCCCAGATAACCCAGTGACCCCGTCAACCACTGAAACGGGAAATTAACTTGTAGTAAGGACAGTGTATGTGGAGGTAAGGTGAGATTGAAGGCTTTTGATTTGGTTTCGTTGATTTTTAAACCGGAGATTGACCCAAACCTGGACAGTTCCGCCATGAGATTTGTAATTGTAATGTGGGGGGATGATATTATGGCGAGAATATCGTCTGCGAACATGCTGATTTTGTGGTGGACCCCCGCAATTTCTATTCCTCTAATGTTGGGATTATTTCGAATCTTTATAGCTAAGGGCTCTAAGGTCAAAATGAAGAGGAGCGGGGAGAGTGGGCAGCCCTGCCTTGTGCCCCGCTGGATCGTAAAGTTGTCAGAACAAAAGCCTTTGTAACGAACGAAGGCTCTCGGGGAGTTATAAAGGATGCGTAGCCAAATTAAAAACTCGGCGGGAAACTTCCAATGCTCCAATACCGAAAATAGGTAAGTCCAACTCAAGGTATCAAAGGCCTTGTAAACGTCCAGGGAGAGCTACATTGCAGGGATGCCCTTAGCCTGACAGATATGCGTGAGGTGTGTTATCCGGCGGATGCTGTCTGGGGCTTGGCGGCCGGGGACGAAACCTACTTGGTCCCTTCCGATTATAGATGATAATGCCGTGTTTAATCGCGAGGCTAGAATTTTAGTGAGGAGTTTTATATCAATATTAATTAGTGAAATAGGCCGGTATCTTTGTTTGTCCAGCGGATCTCTCTCGGGTTTGGGCATCATGCTAATAGCTGCCATGAGTGATGTTTGTCCAATGTGTTGGCCGTCTCGCATTGCATTAAAGTAGTTAGCAAGATGGGTTTGGAGTAATGGGGAGAATTTTTTATAGTAAGAAGCGGAGAAGCCGTCTGGCCCGGGGCGTTTATTTACTTTAAGCGTTTTTATTGCATCCTTCACCTCATTTGGGGTAATTTTGGCTGAGAGGCGTTCCAGTTATGATTATGGTAGTGTAGGGAGTGTGGTGTCTCGGAGGTATGTGTCCTGAAGGTCTGTTGGCGCATTTTGTGGTTGAGAGTATAATTTGGCTAAGAAGTGTCTGAATTCAGCTGTTATGGTCAATGGGTTTGCCGTGACAGTGCCCTGTTGTGTGCGGAGCCTAAAGAAGGGGTTCACTGTGGGGTGGGCGCGAAGTCTGCGGGCTAGTGGCGTTGTTGGTTTATTATTTAGTATGTAATACCGTTGACGGGACCAACGTAATTTTCTTTCAACCAGTTCTGTGATACACAGATCCAATTCTGTCTTAGTTTGCGAAAGGGCCTTCATATTTTCTCGGGATGGGCATTTTTTAGCGGCTTCCTCTAATTGTAAAACTTTCTGTTCAAGGTCTAATTGTCTTTGCAAGCGCTCCTTTTTCTTTCGAGAGGAAATTTGGATCAGGGTACCGCGGAGTACTACTTTGGGAGTTTCCCATAGGGAAATGGGGGATGAGACAGAAGGGCTGTTAATGGTAAAATATTCCTCAAGTTTAGGTGTTAATAGAGCCATTATCTCGGGGAGCGCCAACAAAGAATCGTTAATAGTCCAGGAGGTATTAGTGGGTTTTGACATTAGAGAGTTGCAGGTTATGGATACTGGACTGTGGTCAGACCAGGGAACAGAGAGGATTTTAGATTGTGAAATTTGGGGTAGAAATGAAGCCGGTACTAGTATGTGGTCTATTCTCCTGTATAGAGAATGTGGGGCAGAGAAGTGTATGAAGTCTTTGACTGTAGGGTTAACTTCTCTCAGGAGTCAACCAGGTGGTATTGTGAAAGAAGTATTTTAAGGTTATGTGAAATGGAATGTTGTGGTTGTATATGGGGCGTTGGAAGGGAAGTGGCGTTCCTGTCGAGGCTCTGGTCAAAGATGCAATTGGAGTCTCCGCATAGGATAACTGTACCACTCTTATTAGCTTCCACCGTTTCAAATAACTTAGTGAGAAAGTTGATTTGCCTTGAATTTGGGGCGTAGTACGATACGATGGTGACCGGGACATCCTGAATAACACCTGTTAGTATTAGAAAGCGACTCTCAGGGTCTGATATTGTTGAGGTATGGGTGAAAGGAGCAGAACGACCAAAACAGATGGTCACCCCATTTGTTTTGGATGGTCCCATTGCTGAAAAAAATGTGGGATAATGAGGAGAAAGATAGCGCTGAGAGGAGTGGTCAGAGAAATGCGTCTCCTGCAAACATACAATATCGGCGTGAGTACTTTTGTAGTAACGGAATGCTTTGGATCTTTTATTAGGGGAGCTGAAGCCCTGCACGTTATGTGAAACTATTTTTAAATCCATGGGGACGGGTTTGCGAGGTTATTGAAAATGAAGAATTTTCTGGTTTTCCAGTCCCAAGAGAGAGGGGGGGGGGGGAGGTGAAGGACGGGGGGGGGGGGGGGGGAGGAGGTGGAAGGGATGGCCAACTGGATAAGGTAGTATTGTCAATAAGACATGTAACTTGTAACAGTAAGGCTGCTGTGATGGTCATGGCAGCAATTGCTAACAGCAACGGCACACTGCGGATGTGCCAAAGAGGAACTTTAAGTTATAGTATGGGAGATGAAGTAAGGAGACCCCTTTTTCAGGGGGAAAGACTCAGGAAGAGGGGATTGAAAGGGGGGAGTAAGTAGAGAGAGAGAGAAGAGGAGAAGAGAGAGAGAAAAAAAAAAAAGGCGATGGAGAGAGAGGGAAAAGTTTGCTTCCTGCCGCGGTGGTTAGTATATGGTAGGCTTCAAGAAATAAGGGTAGGTAACTTACTCACAGCAGCAACTAAAGGATGAACCTATGAACAACACCAAATAACAATCATCCTACTCGTGAGTCTCGTCATCAAACCCTGGATGGGTCAAATCTTGAGCTACAGAGGAAAATAAACGTAACAGGGTGTTTTGATAAAGTATTTAGCTGAACTATGTGATCATCGTAGTGATGATTGTCCTGCATGAGAGAAGGGATGTCCTGTATCTCTGCTATTGAGGGACTATATAGGACTAATAGGAGAGTTCCAAGTTGGTTTAGTGTCCTAGTCCTGCCACGGATCTCTGCAAGGGGAAAAAGGATCGAGCATTATGTGAGGAGTTCATCAAAGGGCTTGAGAGCTCAGAATCTGTTCTGTGTTTTACGGGGTAAATTTCGGTAGGAGAGATACAGGAGAGAGAAGTTCAATGCATCCTGAATAAGGGTAAGTGCGCCATTTAATTCATGGTTCTTGGTCATTCTCCTCTGATCTTCTGGGTGATCTGGAGGGTTGTGAGTTGGTTATTGAGTCCGACTCCTGAGCGGGCTGTGGGAGTTGAAGATCTTCAAAGCAGCGTCGCGCTCCTTCTTTAGATAGGATAGTGTGGAATTTATCTTTGAAGGTGAAAGTTAGTCGGAATGGGAATCCCCACCTATACTGTATTCTTTTTTGTTGCAGGATCTCTAGGTAGGGCTTAAGGGCTTTTCTTTTTGCCAATGTTGAGGCCGCTAAATCTGGGAAGAGTTGATACTCATGCCCCTGAAAAAGTAGTTTAGAAGTGGAGCGAGCCGCTCGCAGAATTTGTTCTTTGGTGCGGTGAAAATGCATCTTGAGAACTATGTCCCTCGGGGGACCACCTGGTTTTCGGGCCCGTAGAGCTCTATGGACTCTGTCCATCTCCAGCCTCTCTATTGGGATGTTGGGACAGAGTTCTTGGAACAGAGCTGTTGCGGTGGATTGGAGGTCCTGGATGGATTCAGGAATGCCACGGATTCGCAAATTGTCTCTGCGGGCTCTGTTTTTAGCATCTTCCAGTTTGTCGTGGAGGATCAAAATTTCTTCATGCAGCTGCTTCACTTCTTTCTCATGAGACTCAAGGACAGTTGTTGCATTGTCCATGCGGTCCTCCAAAGCCGCTGTACGGTGGCCAAGGTCTCGAATCTCTTTAGTAAGTTTAGACGTGATATCATCTGAGATTTTTAAGAGCTCTTTTTGTAGTATAGAATGTATTTGAGGCATAAGAGAGTTGGATATAGCTGTGATAACTTCTGGATTGATTGGGTCCATAGGCGTGGAAGTTTGAACGGCTGAGGCGTCTTTCATTGATGAACGAGACGACTCATCTGAAGCGGTCGGGGATAGAGTATGTTTTGAGGACCGCCTGGACATTGTTAGAGATTGTTCGCTCTTCTTCTGTTTTGTAGATAAAGGACGCATCATTTCGACGTAGTTTAATAGGAGGCTAGTTGGTAGGTGAGCTGGGGGGAGGGAGGAGGGATAGGAGTCTCCTTAGGTGATTATCCTCTATTAGGCACCGGACGCAATTTCAGCTACATTGGGGCCATGTGGTCACCCATGTAGCAGGATGTCGGCTGCAGCAATATCAGAGGGCGGCGGAGCCTAATCCACAAACATACGTGGTGGGTATAGATTTATGGTTGGAGTCTTGTGGAGAATGGTCAGTTAAGGTGGCTCAAGGCGGTATGCCGTGTAATTATTCACTGAAGAGTAGTTAACTCACAGTTCCAATGAGGAGATTACTGGAATTAAGGTTAATAGTTGTAGATAGAGCTTTACTGCAATTGCAGATTTCGTCACTGGGTGGCAATGGGGGCGTATAGAATCTGGGAATGTGGTTCCAGGGAATTAGCCTTATGCAGTGATCCACAAAATGGAGGCTTAAGATTATGTGACCCACAACAAAGTAGCTGGTTTTATTTGTGCTTGTAGGGAAAAAACTGTAGGCGTATTTTTGTTGGGTAGCTAGGAGCCTCCACCTTTGCGGTTTCGCTCACTATTTTCTGTCACCACCTTCTCTTGTAAGCTGCAGGGAATAGCCTGTTTAAGAGTGCTCTCATCCAAAATGGCGGTTGCCACATGTTTAGGCTGACCCCCACCTCAATTAACGGTTCCTCAATAGTGGGGTATCTATCGGGGCGTTTGTCTGCGGTGGAAAAAAGGGGCAGCGTATTACTCACTGCGGTCCCCGACGTTATTCAGGACACCTCTGCCGGCAGTCTATGGTTCGGAGGACGCCCCCTCCCCTTCACAGCCGTCAGCAGCAGTCGGAACTGTTGTAGATGATGGGTTCAGAGGCAAAGGAGATTATCAGCAGAGGAGACCAGGAACGGCCCCACCGCTTGGGTGATGTGCAGGGGGAATGGCTTGAGAACAGCACTAGAGGTTGGCAGAGCGTGGACAGCGATGGTGGCGATGGCGAGACGCGTGGGGGGTTCCCACCGGTGGTGCCACGGGCGTGAGTCCCAGAGGCAGCGGAGCACACCAGCGTCGCAGAGGAAAACCTCTTCGCCCTGGGTAAAGGAGGGCTAGGGTAACCCGCAGCGATGTCTCTGAAGGCTGGCAGTGGTGCCTAAATCAACTTTTATGGGGTAAATTGCGGGAGCTATAGAGTCCTGCGTCCTCACACTCTGGCCGCTAAGCCACGCCCCCCATCCCGTCCCAGGGCCTGTTTTTCGTTGTGGATCCTACAGTGGCGTGGTAGCTGGAGTTGTTTATATGCTTTGTTATACCTTGGAGATTTTCTTGGTATATTACTGTTGCTGTAACTGAGGCTGAGGGGCCTGCTGCTGGCCTTGCTTGCCTGAGTTTAAAGCAGCTCCCAGGGGTCTCTGCAGGCCGTGGGTACCCTCAGGCAGCACAGCTCACTGCTAGCAGGGGGGTATTCTCCCTGTTCTGTTAACTTGCAGGTCTGCCCCAGTCTCCTGTATTAGCTTGCTGTGGGCTTCAGTGGGGGTTGTGGGGTGCTGCACTTAAAGGGGTTGTCCCGCGCCAAAATGGTTTTTTTTTTTTTCAATAGCCCCCCCATTCGGCGCGAGACAAACCCGATGCAGGGGTTTAAAAAAAAAAACACGGATAGTACTTACCCGAAACCCCGCGCTCCGGTGACTTCTTACTTACCTTGTGAAGATGGCCGCCGGGATCTTCACCCTCGGTGGACCGCAGGTCTTCTGTGCGGTCCATTGCCGATTCCAGCCTCCTGATTGGCTGGAATCGGCACACGTGATGGGGCGGAGCTACGAGGAGCCGCTCTCTGGCACGAGCGGCCCCATTCAGAAGGGAGAAGACCGGACTGCGCAAGCGCGTCTAATCGGGCGATTAGACGCTGAAGATTAGACGGCACCATGGAGACGGGGACGCTAGCAATGGAACAGGTAAGTGAATAACTTCTGTATGGCTCATAATTAATGCACAATGTACATTACAAAGTGCATTAATATGGCCATACAGAAGTGCTGAACCCCACTTGCTTTCGCGGGACAACCCCTTTAAGTCTGTGCCTGCTGGTGATCTTTTTCCCCCTCCAAGCTGCTCCCCTGTCTGCCCTCTCTTACCAGCTGCCTCCTCTCTGCCTCCGGTGTCCTTTGGGAGGGGTCCGCTGTTGTTATTCGCGGTCAGCCTTCACTTCCGGTCGGCCACGTCTGGAAATTTAGCCCGGGGATCCGCCTGGTCTTATAGGCTGCGAAATCGCGGTGCCGGCTAGAGACCCGCGGAGGGTCTCGTTTTGAAGCCCCGGGTCCAGTGGAGCCTGCTGTGCTGTTTTCGGCCCCGTTGGAGCCCTTGTAGTGGGTCAAACTCTGCTTTTTCAGACGTGCGGCCAGGAGCTCTGGAAACTGTGTCTGCTCCCGCCGCTGGCTAGCCACGCCCCCCGGACTATTTACTTTTATTGTAATATAGACTCCTGTTTCATTTCCTTTATACTTGGAGTATGGAATAGGGCAGTTAACCACATTATCTGCACTCAAAATATAACAGTAATAAATGGCAACCTTGTAAAACGGACATTAAAGAGGTGTTCACTTTACAAACAAGCCATGCCAGACGAATCTAATTTCCTTCTATGACAGGATCACCGACTGGGTTGATCAGGGAATGCAGTGGATATAGTATATCTTGACTTTAGTAAAGCATTTGACAAAGTATCTTATACTATACTTATTGAAAAAATGACTGAATATGGGATTGACAAGGCAACTGTTAGGTGAATTCACAACTAGCTGAGTGATCGTACTCAAAGAGTGGTGATAAATGGCTGCACATCCAAGGCTCTGTCCTAGGCCCAGTGGTGTTCAACATTTCTATAAATGATCTGGAGGAGGGAATTGAGGGGAAACTGATCAAATTTGCTGACGACACAAAGCTAGGAGGGATAGCAAACACTAGGGAAGGGAGAGAGAGTATTCAAAAAGATCTAGAAAAGCTTCCACAGTGGGCAGCGACTAACAGAATGGTATTTAACAAGGAGAAATGCAAAGTCCTACATCTGGGCAAGAAAAATGAAGAAAGCACATACAGAATGGGAGGAATTGAGCTAATCAGCAGCACATGTAAAAAAGACTTGGGTATACTAATGGATCATAGACTGAACATGTGTCAACGATGTGATGCAGCAGCCAAAAAGGCAAACACAATTCTGGGATATATTAAGAGAAGCATGGAGTCTAAATCACGTGAGGTAATTATCCTCTACTTTTCCTTAGTCAGACCTCATCTGAAATACTATGTCCAGTTCTGGGCACCCCCCTTTAAAAAAGGCATCAACAAACTGGAGCAAGTTCAGAGAAGTTGCAAATCATGTCCTATGAGGAACGGTTAAAGAATCTGGAAATGTTTAGCTTGCAAAAAAGAAGGCTGAGAGGAGACTTAATAGCTGTCTACAAATATCTGAAGGGCTGTCACAGTGCAGAGGGATCAGCCCTATTCTCATTTACACAAGGAAAGACTAGAAGCAATGGGATGAAACTGAAAGGGAGGAGACACAAAGTAGATATTAGAAAAAAACGTTCTGACAGTGAGGGTGATCAATGAGTGGAACAGGTTACCACAGGAGGTGGTGAGTTCTCCTTCACTGGAAGTGTTCAAATAAAGGCTGGACAAATATCTGTCTGGGATGATTTAGTGAATCCTGCACTGAGCAGGGGGTTGGACCTGATGACCCTGGAGGTCCCTTCCAACTCTACCATTCTATGACCCCATTTTTTTTACGGGGATTCCACCACAGAGCTGTTTTCTACAGCTGTCAGGGAACCCCTGAGCAAAGTCACATAGCATGTACAATAACGCTATGTGAATGCTCTGTCACTTAGGGCAGGTTTCACCAACCACGATGCTGATCCTGGATCAGGTAAACTGCGATTGCCTGTTTAGCAAAATGCATTGCAACAACACTTTTTAATCTAAGATTTGTAAAACTAAGTTGAAGTGATCTGTGATCAAAGGTTCAATCTAGAAGAAATGTATCGCACATGGTCATCGGTGACTATAGTCAGGTGATGTTCCCAGCATTCATAGTGATAACCAAGACCAGCTGCAAACGGTGTAATTTCACCACCCAGGAAAAGCCCATTAGGCTATCGGCCTAGTCCGACATTTTGGATTTCTCCCGTCAAGTTTGAACCGCCAAAACTGGGGCTCAAGTTGATCTGAGTTTTGAACCTCAATCATGGGTTAAACCCCGTTGGTGCAATAATTTCTTACTTAATCGGAGATCACCTCTTGTTGATCGCAGAACAAAATGTTGGTGCAACTGGCTCCTAGGCCGACTTCATATCTGTGTCGGAACCTCCGGCCAGAGGCTTCATCACAGATCAGACTCAAAATACCGGAAGAAAAATTGCCATGGGGATAACCCTTTCCTACTTCCCGAACAGTGCAGGAAAGTAGAACCCCCAAGCGCAGAAGTGAAACCAGCCTTAGCCAGAAAAAGACGGAGGAGGGCTCACTGACTGCAACAGGGCCCCTGGAGGATTTGGAGACACATCACTGTGCGCTGCTAGTTCATTAGTGGGATTTTTTAATTTTGATTTTGTTGCACTTTTATATACATCTTTTTTTCCATAAAGGCCCTTATATATGCAGCACTAAACCTCCATGTGTAGTGGACCTGAGTTAATTGAGTCCTCTCCAGAATGTTCTATGTTTGTCTCTTGTCTATGTCTTGTCAGTGTCTTGTTTGTAGAATGCATCAGATATATGTGTATTGGAGGGCTGCAGGACTGAAAGGGTTACTGTCTGGTATGTCCTGTCCTGTCTGGAAAATGTATTGTTCTGTGTGTATCGTTTGTAGTCATGTGATGATGCTATATATATATATATATGTGTGTTTGCTTGAATGCAATGAGGAGAAGAAAAACAGACAGGGAGTCAGAGAGTCTCTGTGTGTCAGTCTGAGGACTAGTAGCCAGCGAATCCTCCCTGCATCACCATTGTAAGAACTGTTGGACTGTTGTTGTTAATACCCATTAAGTAAACGAGCAGAACCAAACGTTCCCGATTCCTGTTCAGAAAAAGTATACTTTGTGAGTGGACTACTTTATTTCTCAGGATTTACATTTCCAAAGATCCAGCGCAGAGGACGGAATGTTGGCGTCACGAGTGACAAATTGGACTAGAGGTAATAATGGTTACTATCCCTGTGATCTCCCCCAGCAGTAACGAGGTCGGGTCCCTAGCTACCCTTAGGGAGGAGTAGGTAGAGCCTCGTGACAAGGTTAACATCTCTCCCCCGCTGTCTCCTGGGCTGAGGGCCTGCTCCTTGGACGCTGTACATGTATTTCAATGGGGCCTCACACTAGCGTTTTTGTGTGCACAAAATCACATGCAACATGACCTATTTTCGGTGTTTCAGCACATATTTCACGCATAAATTGGTAATTGAAATGAATGGGGGTGCCTAAAAACATAGTAATTATACAATTACTGCATTTTACTGCATTTTTTACACACAGGTTGCTATACCATCGGGAGGTAGATTAAAAAGTTGTGACATCATCAGCTTGCTTGGCAAATGCACATGGAAATGCATAAAAATGCAGCTGTGCATGTAGAAAAACATTGCAAAAAACAGGGCTTTTACATACGGTTATATGGGCGCTATGACACGTCTATGTGGGGCTCAGAGAATTTAAGAATTACAGGCGCTCAGTGAAGCTGCTATACGTCCCTATTGCTGATTATATCGAGCCTCATTTATATGTGGATGTAGGTGATCAGGTCCGGCTCTGAGCCCCACGCCGTTGTGTCCCCCTATAGGGATTGTACTTACTGTAGTCCGGGGTGGTTGTGTACTTACTGTAGTCCTCGTCTCTGTGTATTAATCAGGCATTAGAGGTGGTGGGTTTTATCTCAAGTCTGCTCAGGCTCAGTAATCATTTACCTGCTTCGTCACGAAGGGTTCACTCCGGGATATGGCTGCAGATCGGTTTATGCCTCAGGAGTAGAACAATCTATAGGGGGGTCGTCGATGCCTCAAGGCCATCGGGGATCAAACATGCCGCACAACTGCACTGGGAAAATGGGAATCTAAAACCTCCCAGAGCTCTGCCTAGCCTTATTTTATATATATATATATATATATATATATATATATATATATATATATATATATATATATATATATATATATATATATATATATATATATCACATGGATATATTTCACCCAGTGTATTAAAGCTTACACTCTTCCATCATTTCTGGATATCACACGCTATGTTGACCAAAGTATTGGCCCCCCACCACCACCACCACCAATCATGTGCTATTAGCGAAGGGGATCTGCGAATCGGATGTGTGAGCATTTGGATGCCACCAGATATAGAGTGGACACTGCAGTATGTTGGTGGGATGTCACCCAAGCAACCTTCCAGTACAGGACATCGCATTACTTTTGGACCTTCAAACACTACGGTTGGCAATGTTATTTGGATATGCAATCACCCCAAAGCCGCCTGGTTATCCTTCGCTTCAGGAGAAGACTCTGGCTTTGGCTCTTAATTCCCATAAGCCTTGTTAAAAGGTCTGACATTGACTTGCAGGAATGCTACATTCTAGTAGGTGGCGATGTAGAGGCATTGTTCTATCCTCCCATTTGTATTCAGAGATGGAACCATCCACTGTGTGTGCGGTGCAGCCATGATCGGGAAGAGCTGCGAAGGCATCACACACATCATCTAGCAAAACACTTGCTCAGGAGTTCCGACAGGCCATTGGAACATCCATTAGCACCAGAACCATCCGTAGGGAACTGCATGCGATGGGTTACCATGGACGAGCGACTGTACACAAGCCCAACATCACAGCAGTGAATATACAGAGGCACTGCGATGGTGCTTGGACTATCGTTCAGAGGGCTCTTTTACATGAGTGTATATCGACCGCGTTTTCACGGCTGGCAGATATATGCTGCCAATCTGATGTATTAGTTTACAATGCATCATAATAATAATCTTTATTTGTATTACGCCAACTTATTCCCCACCGCAGATGGGCATATTCCAGTGGCGTGAAAGTGCCCGGCTGGCCAAGATAGCGCATACAGAAAAATATCTTCTGGGTGGAATACGGTGGTGGCTCCTATAGGCTTTCAGCGGAGAAGGGATGTGGGAGGGAATTTAGCAGCGGGTCTGCTAAACTCCCACCCCATTCCCTCCTCCTCTCCACCCCTTGCCGGCTATTTGCAATGGCAGGGGGCAGGATGGGTGGGAGCTAGCAGCTAAGCTCCCCCCGCCCCTCCCATTGTTGGCACCCGACAACTGGCAGAGAGGGGGCAGGAGCTTAGCACTCTAGCTACCACCCCATCCCACCCCCTCGCATTGCTGAGAGCTGCTATCCTGTGCATGGCGTATACTCATTTAAACAGACGCACAAATGGGAGATTTGTGCGCCCGTTCATGCAATTTTCGTTTGCACTGTGGCCAAGATATGGCTGACCGAAAATTGCCTACATCCACGTAAAAAATCCCTTAGACGGTAAATAAGTGGAGGCAAGTGTTGTGGACAACTGAATCACAGTACACCATCTGTCAATCGGACGGCTCAACTTGGGTCATAGGTGAGGGCGTGCAGTGAAGTCAGAGGTGAGGACTGCAGTGAGGTGATAAAAGGAGAGTATTGAGGTCATGGGGGGATTAGAGAGGTCTGAGGCAAGAGCACATAATAAGGTTATAGGGGTACTGGTGTATCTTGTCTCCACCAGAGTTATGGGTCAAGGCATGGGCTGATCTGCCAGAGGGTACGCTGACGGGTCTTGCCTCAGACCTCTCTATCCCCTCCATGACCTCAATACTCCCCTTCTATACCAGTTATGCATGCAGGGGTGCAGTGAAGTCAGAGGGTGCAGTGAAATCATAGATAAGGGTACAGTGAGGTGAGAAGTGAAGGAGATACAGCCAGGTGAAAGTAGAAGGGGTACAGAGAGGACAGAGGTGAGCCTTGGGTTGTCAGATAATTCCCTTAAATAGCATTCAGTGCAGAATCTGTTAATTATTAAAGTGAACCTTAGGGCTCCGTAAACTACATTATGGGGCTCAAAGGTCTGGCAACAAGGTGTCGGGGGAGCACTGTTTTATACTCACAGATCACTCTGTTCCTGTGCTGTCACCTCTCTAAAGTACATGCATGTGTCTCTCGTTTTTCTCTATGGGAGATGCCTGTGTAGAAGGAGTCGTGTTAATGGCACATGCAGACTTTGGAGGGACATAGAGCAAGAATGGGGTGCCCAGGGAATATAAAACAACTCTTCCCTAAACTTCCCTCAAACTGCTTCCCCTGAACTTTGAGCCCCATAACATAGTTTACTGGGCTCAATGGTCATGACAAGTTCCTTGTAATTTCTAATCTCTGGACTTCGCTCTAACATTCACCGCACCCAGATTATCCAGCGCTAATTATATTATCTGAGAACAGGAGCCTGACAGACCCCCTGAGATGTACAAAGAACCCTGACGGACCCCTGAGATGTACAAAGAACCCTGACTGATCCCCTAAGATGTACGGCAGGGATACTACACAAACCTGAAGACCACACATCAGCCATAGGCTCCCATGTTAGTATAATATATAAAGACACATACATTTACTGCACAGTGTGAGATTGTATTGACGTGGCAACTTGACAAATTCTGTAACTTAAAGGGGTTGTCCCGCGGCAGCAAGTGGGGTTATACACTTCTGTATGGCCATATTAATGCACTTTGTAATATACATC
Organism: Eleutherodactylus coqui; assembly: GCF_035609145.1. Lineage (NCBI taxonomy): Eukaryota > Metazoa > Chordata > Amphibia > Anura > Eleutherodactylidae > Eleutherodactylus > Eleutherodactylus coqui. The sequence goes on from NC_089844.1 coordinate 164,277,693, forward strand.
GTGCATTAAATATTGGCCATACAGATGTTATACACTTACCCCCTCCGGAAGACCTCTGCAGGGCGAGCACGCCGGAGCCGGACAGAAGAGGGCAGATAGCGCAGCGCGTCTAATCCCGGCAGAAGAAGGCTTCGGTCGGCGCCATGGAGACGGGGACGCCAACACCGGAGGGGGTAAGTGTATAACTTCTGTATGGCTCATATTTAATGCACGATGTATATTACAAAGTGCATTAATATGGCCATACAGAAGTTATACACTTACCTCCTCCGTTGCTGGTGTCCTCGTTGCCATGGCGCCGTCTAGCGCGGTCTTCTCCTTTCTTTAGGCGCGCTTGCGCTGTGCGGTCTTCTGTTTTGTTCAATGGAGCTGCAGAACAGAAGACCGCACAGCGCAAGCGCGTCTAATGGAAGGAGAAGGCAGCGTTAGTCGGCGCCATGGAGACGGGGACGCCAGCATCGGAGGAGGTAAGTGAATAACTTCTGTATGGCTCATAATTAATGCACAATGTATATTACAAAGTGCATTAATGTGGCCATACAGAAGTGTATAACCTCACTTGCTTCCGCGGGACAACCCCTTTAATGAAATTGAGGCCAAATTATTATGATTTTCCCATTACTTAAAATTGCTGCACAACCTCTCTGTACTTGCTGGTTGCTGCCTACCAGGACATGTGACTGCTGCAGCCAATCACTGGCAATGGAAGGTCAGTGTTATAGCCAGTGATTGGCTATAACAGTCACACGTCCTGGTTAGCAGGAACCAGCAAGTACAGAGTGATTGTGGAATAATTTAAGTGATGGGAAAACCACCCATTACTTGTATCAGCATAGCAAATTCTCCCACCATCCATAGGATATGGGTGTGGATTTCCCGTGGGTTTAAACCCTTGTATTTCAAAGGATGAAAGCAACAGCAAAAACCTGCGAGGTAAGTAGACCTACTGCAGATTCAGAATCCGTTTTTCAAAAATACTGTGGATTATCTGTGGAAAGTTTTCCACTCCATGTGGAGGAGATCCTTGAAATCTTGTCCATGTGGCTTATACTGCAAATCCTGCAGAAGTTCTGCAGCATTTATGGCGCATGTGAAGGCGGTCTAAGTGATGGGGATTGTTAGAACCGCACTCACTTACATGATATTGTACATTGCTATGGAACGTTGGAGTGAAATCTGCAGCCATTACACATACATTACACCTCGCGCGAAGGCCTAGGACACGCTGTTGTATTTTGGCCGCATTTTGGGTCTGTTACATGAAGATGCATCCTGGCTTGGCTGCGGGTCTCCTAGCCTAAACTCACAGCATTAGAAATTCCCATGATGCTCGGAGTTCAGGTCCGAAGTCCGGCGGTCAGGCCGGGATTCACTTCAATATAAAACAGCACCCAAAATACGACAGGCTGGTTTCAGATGATTGTGTTCTAACACGTTCGTAATATGGATCCGCATTATGGATGTACTAGAGATGACATTACAACCCCATGTTATCAGTGTATATTTTATGTACTACTGGACAGATATTGATCAGTGTTTGCCAAACAGAAAATAACGGCAATGCGAAGACAGAAACATAAAAAATATGCAGTCAAAAATGTGGCCTTGTAGATACTGCCCATAGATTTACATTAGCTCTGTATTACGGTCCACAAACCAAATATGGAGCTAAACTACGCTTGTCTGACAGCAGCCTAAATGTTAATTAAAGGAGTCGTCCAAGATTAGAAAACCGTAGCTGATTTTAAGTCAAAATTCGCACCAACGGTACAGATTTTGACTGTTTTTTTGGATGCAGAAATGCTGCGGAAATTTCTGCTGGGGACATTCTGCAGCATTTCCACCACGTCTAAACATACCGTAAGTCAGCTTGATCTATGCTGCCACATACAGAGTGGCCTCAGTACTAATAGTGCCCCGCACAGTGGTCTCAGTAGGGAATAGTGACCCCCACAGTGGCCTCAGTAGTGAATAGTGTCCCCCACAGTGGCCTCAGTAATGAATAGTGTCCTCCACAGTGGCCCCAGTAGTAATAGTGGCCCCCACAGTGGCCCTAGTAGTAATAGTGTCCCTAGCAGTGGCCCCAGTAGTAATAGTGTCCCCCACAGTGGCCCCAGTAGTATAAGTGTCCTCCACAGTGGCCCCAGTAGTAATAGTGGCCCCCACAGTGGCCGTAGTAGTAATAGTGTCCCTAGCAGTGGCCCCAGTAGTAATAGTGGCCCTCACAGTGGCCCCAGTAGTAATAGTGTCCTCCACAGTGGCCCCAGTAGTAATAGTGGCCCCCACAGTGGCCCTAGTAGTAATAGTGTCCCTAGCAGTGGCCCCAGTAGTAATAGTGTCCCCCAGAGTAGCCCCAGTAGTATAAGTGTTCCCCACAGTAGCCCTCAGTAATAATAAAGAGAAAGGGTACTGAAAACAGCAAACTAAAAAGACCCCTTAGCGCTCCAGTGGTATTGATATAAGTGTAGATGAACTTACTTTGTGGGGGTGCCTGGTCCATGGCACCTCCCAATCCCAGAAGGCGTATAGTGATACCAAATGCTGGAGAAGTTCCAAGTTTCCAAGAACAAGTGTTTTATCAATTACATGCAACGCGTTTCGGCTTTTGAATGAAGCCTTTGTCAAGGATGCTTATATTAATACCACTGGAGTGCTAAGGGGTCTTTTTAGTTTGCTGTTTTCAGTACCCTTTCTCCTTATCCTCTGGTATGCACATACCTAGAGCCACCCTGTGACGCTCTCCCGAGGGGATGTCAATATGACCAGTGCTATTGCAATTTGGACACCGTGCTGGATATCATTATACGAATACCTAATTGAGCTGATTTGCCCACTGGGACCATTCTTGGCATCCGGGTGAGTCTAAACCTTATACACTTTTACCACATTCATAAGTTCATTCTCTACCATTGGAGCGCTATTGCTCTGAATATTGTTTTTCCTCAGTAGTAATAGTGACTCCCACTGTGGCCCCAGTAGTAAAAGTGTGGGAGGGTGCTATTACTGCTGAGGGCCACTGGGGTGGGGGGTCACTATTACTACTGAGGGCCAGTGTGGGGGATACTATTACTACTGGGGGTACTCTGGGGGACTCTATTACTGGTGAGTATGAACTCGAGCAGCGACAGGGCAAAGCCAATGCACCCAGAGGACCAACCAGAGCTACCATCATAGTGATTCACTGCTTCCAATCCATTTTGATGCGCAATGGAAGTGTATAATGAAACTACATGCTGTGAGGCTAGTATCACAGTTTCAGAAAGTTCAACATTTTTAATTTTTATTTTCAATTTTGTCTGCTGACCCTTGTCTGTCACCGGACTCCCATAAGGAATGCTACCCATACTTTTTGACGGAATTGACAGGGTCGTCCATGCTGAAATTGACAATAGAATACCCCCTAAACCCGACCCAGATCCTCTCTCATATCTTTTTGTAATACCTCGCACACACTTCCCAAAATGTCCCTCAAATCCCCCCAGCTACTGCACACATTTAATCTGGACACTGCACTCCCATAGCCCCGACCTAACCCGATGCCTGCGAGCGCCATACGATTCTCAAACTTGTACGGACATAACATGGACTTGTTCTCACCAGGCTGCGTAGGAGCTGTGATCCCATCAGCCTCTATCCCTGCATCCTGACAATCCTGACAAGATGTTCCTACTTTCTCATGAGGAACCTCCGACATCCTGACCGTCTGCATGAAACTGCTGATCCTGAAGCCACCACGATGTCTGCGATGATGACTCCCTCCTCCGTGCTATAGGGCAGGCCGAGATTGCCACCCATTCCCTCTGCTGTGTCTCCAGACCAGACCGACCCGCCTCAGGACATGTCTTCGCTGCTTCCATCCAGGTGACAGGGAAGCTGCCTAACCGATACATCGCCAGGTGAGCTTCCCCTCATGATGCTACTGCTGTCTGGTGTCAGGTGAGCACTAGGCCCCACTCCTTTCTCAGAGCAAGGCCCAGCACCTGACGCTGAGCCTTGCTGTCCCATAGGATTTCTCCCAGGCAGACTCTCCCTCCTAGCAGGTGTTGTAAGGTAGACTCTGCCGGGAGGTTCCTCGGATGGGCTTCCTAGACAGCAGCAGGCTTTCAGCATGAGCTCAGGGCCAGGATCTGCTCAGGCTCCTCTCTGTCACATCAGCTGTTCTCACAGCTTTCTCCATCACCTGCTTCAGCCCTTCAGGACCGCGGACAGCAGCAGCGGAGCTACTAGAGTGCAGAGAGGACATGCATGCTGTAATTATAAACCTCTGCCTGCATTCTGCTGCCATCTTCCTTATCAGCCTTCACACTCCTTAAGAATGCTTGAGAAAGACAACGGATTGTAGCCAAAACGCATTGCATTCTTGTATATATATACACACACGCACACTTTTTTGCACCATTTATAAGTTCAAAGTTAAAGTAACACTGGCCACACTACCAGGATGTAGCAAAAGGAGGAAGTTATCACCGTCTGTCACCAGATTGCTTTGAAGGCAGGCAGTGAAAGACCATCCAGTGTCTCTAAAAGACCTGCAGTATGATTTGGTGGTAGCAGGCACTGAAATTTCCATTTGCATAGTGAGGTGCTTACTAAATGCTGGTGATCTTCACATCCAGACCTCAAGATGTACACTTCTACTGACCCCAAAGCATAAGAAAAGTCATTGCCAATATGCTCAAAACCATAGAAAGAAGCCACAGAAGTTTGGTACGATGAAACAACACTGGAACTTTTCAGACCTTTAGATTAGGTTTGGGCAACAACACACCTGAGTTCCCAGCCAAGGACTGAAGTCACACCAGGACCAATGCAGGTGGATGTCATCTGCAAACCTCTTTCCACCACTGAAAAAGAAAGACGCTGTGCTGATAATCTGTGCCTTCATAGTGGAAGTTTGGGACATTATGCTTTAAACTGTCCAAATAAGTTCCATAGGACTCTCGCCCTAGCCAATGTCAAGTCCACAACCAACCTAGCCATCACGGAGCAAGGGGATGTCACCAAACACACCTTTACACGGGTAATTCAAGATATTGGGAAAACCCTTTCCCTGCTCCGTAAATTTGTCCTCCAAACAGAGATCTTAACAGGTAATCAGAAGACAGTGATTCTCTGACCAGCTGCCACCTCATCGGCCATTTGACTGTCCTATTGAGATGCTCCCTGGATTGTCTATTCCATTTGGGCGTATCTACAACCTCACAAAACCAGAGTTAGGATCCCTTTGGGAACATTTGGATGATAATCTAAAGAAGGGCTTCATTCGGCACTCTTCCTCACGTACATTAACTATCGGTAATTAAACAAAATTACTGTTAAGAATTGCAATCTTCGCCTGTTAATACCGGAACTGCTGGAAAGGCTTTGGTCAAACAAGATCTTTACTAAACTGAATCTCAGAGGAGCATATAACTTGGTATCTATCCGCCCTGGAGATGAATGGAAAACAGCTTTCAAAACAAGATATGGGCACTTCAAATCTTTAGTGATGCCGTTTGGTCTCTGCAATGCTCCAACCATCTTCTAGCACTTTATCAATTATGTATTTCAAGACCTGTTCGTAGTGGCACATCTCGACGACATCCTATCTTCTTTGATAACTTAGAGGAACATAGCAGGCACGTTCGGGTGGCTCTGGAGCAACTTCAAAAGAATAATTTCTACATTAGAGAAGTGTGAGTTTGATCCCCAGATGTCCTAAGTATGTTCCCCAGCAAGATGAAATCCATCATGGACTGGCCCTTTTTAAGAAATGGGAAGGAAGTACAATGCCTGATCAGCTTTGCAAACATTTACAGAAGATTTATTAAGGACTTCTCAAAGGTCATCTTTCCCATCACCTCCCTCATGAAGAAAGCAAAAAACACATTCTCTTGCCCCCCGGGAGGACAAGTCGCTTAGGAGAAACTAAAGAGGCTGTTTACCATAGCACCAGTACGGATCCACCCAAGACCAGAAGTGGCTTTTGTGGTTAAGATGGATGCCTCCGACTCCGCAGTGGGAGCTATCCTGTCACAAAGAGTCGGAGATAAGATGCAACTACATCCTTGTGCATTTCTGCCCTACATCTTATCACCCACGGAGAAAAACTATGACCTCAGTAACAAGGAACTTTTGGCCAACAAGGTGTCTCTCACCGAATGGAGGAACCTCTTGGAAGGAGCCCATCATCTAGTAATGGTTCTTACTGACCATAAAAATGTACAATTTCTCTGCACTGCCAAGAGGTTATCTGCGAGACAAGCATGATGGGCCCTGTTCTTCTCCAGGTTTTATTTTATCGTGTCCTACCTCCCCCGTTCCCGAAATGGCAAGGCAGATGCATTGTCCAGGATATTTTCAGAGCCTGAGGAGAGGGCAAATACAGACTACAGAATTCTGCCCCCCCCCCCCCCCCCCCCAATTTTTTTGGGCATCCTACACTCTGAAGATCTCCTAGCAAAGCTTAAGGGAGGATATAAAAAAGACCCGTTCTTGAGTCGTCCTTCTAAGTATGTGAAGCTTTTCTTTAATGAGGGGCTTTGGAGGTGAGAACACCAACTGTATGTTCCCAAGACTGGTCAACACGAAGTCCCTAAACTAATCCACAATTCCAAGCTTGCCAGTCATCTTGAACCCACAAAGACTTTAGAACTTTTACTTCATTCCTTCTGGTGGCCCGACTGCAGGAGGGATGTGAAGAAGTATGTCATCTCTTGCGAAGTATGTGCTCAAAACAAGATACCACAAGCTCGCTTGCTGGGTTTGCTAGAGCCCCGTCCAGTCCCATCCAGGCCACGGGGATCTATATTCATGGACCTTAAAAGGGATGACTGCCCCCCTAAAAAGGGATGACTACTGTCTTTGTGGTCGTGGACCGACTTTTGAAGATGGCTCACTTCATCCCCATAGAAAAGATTCCCACCGCAGAGTTGATGATCCGGGAAGTTTTCTGACTACATAGAATTATGGATAATGTGGTCTCTGATAGAGTGGTCTAGTTCACCTCAAGGTTCAGGAGACAATTCTGCACGGCCCTGGGAACTACCATGAATCTCTCCTCTGCCTTTTATCTGCAGTCTAATGGCCAAACAGAAAGAACAAACCAGACTTTGGAGCAGTATCTCCACTGCTTTAACGCCCAGCAGCAGGACAAATGGGTGGATTATTGATCAACAGCAAAGTGCAACAGGAACTCTTTTATTCTCTATTTTAACTTTTGATCCCAAAAGTTAAAATAGAGAATAAAAGAGTTCCTTTTGTAACAACGTATAGTGACACGAGTCACAAGATTGCAACAATCCTTAAAAAGCACTGGTCTATTGTACAGAAGGGGTGTAAGGATATACCAGAATTTGAAACAATGCCGATGTTATCCTACAGACGGGGCAAGAATTTGAAAGATTGTTTGGTGCGTACACTAGTGGTTGAAGATGGAGGTTCTAGACAGGGAGTATTGGCACCAACACGTTTGGGCAATTTTCCCTGTCTGCAATGTCTATGCTGTAACAATTTGGTGAAGGGGGACACATTTAGGCATCCCCACACGGGTCTTGCATTTCATATAAAGGGCAGGTATTCTTGTAACAGTAGCTATGTGATCTATCTCTTGACCTGTCCGTGTGGACTCTGCTATGTAGGCATCCGGACAATTCCCGATGCACGAAATTTCAGACGTGCCTTAAAAACGCACCTCTTCATGGAAGCATACCAAATCTCCTGATCTAGTCCCTCACCCCTCTCTATGGTGCCCCACCCTGTTTGCCTTCTGATAAATGATCTGTACATAAAATTTCCTATTGCCTGTGTTCCCCACCCCTTGCTCCTCCTGTACCACCCTCAACCCATTTGTGTCTAACCCAATGTACCTCACATTGTATTTGTTGCAATTGTTGTATTGTTTTGCATTTATCCATGCCTGAAAGCGCTGCGGAATAAGTTGGCGCTATACAAATAAAGATTAGTATTATTATGTAGGCGAGACCACACAGGAGGTCAAGAAAAGGATTATACAACATAAAAGCACTATACGCACCAAACAGAAGGAATTGCCAGTGCCCAAACATTTTTTGGAATGCTGACATTCTACCAATCAGCTCTGTTTTAGGGTGATTGATAGTGTTCCAGAGTTGAAGTGATAGATCCATCCTCTTGAAGCGAAAAGAATTAATGTGGATACACATGCTTGACACTATGCACCCTAAGGGGTTGAATATTGAATACAGCTACCAGTCACATATTTGAGCCCTTATTTATGTTACTGCGTTTTTCGTGTTTTATTGATTGCATAAATTTCTGCTGATTTTAATTTTGTGCGTTTTTCTATGTTGCAGATGGTTGGAATTTCCGGTCCCCACTTACAGATCCTACATCGCATATTTGCTTTATTTTGTGCTTACTACATGTTGTTCCCTCTTAGGCAAAATGTCATGGGACCCTTCCCAATTGCAGTAATGGTCAGCCAGATAGGATTCCGAGTGAAGCTCCTGGGCAGCCTGAGAATTCACCCTGTCTTCTATGCATCCCTGCTAAAGCCTTTTCATGAATATACCTTTGTGGGAAGAAATCAACCGCCTCCCCCTCCTGTGAAGGTTCAGGGCCAGGACGAGTTTGTTGTGGAGGAAAATTCTGGACTCTAGATTATAGAGAGGTAAGCTACAGTACCTTGTGAAGTGGCAGGATATGGGCTGGAGGAGAACTCCTGGGAGCCGGAGAAAAAAGTGTACATGCTCCGACGCTCACAAAAGGAGTTTCACAGGAGAAACCCTTGGAAACTGGCACCTGAGATGTCCAGAGGCCAACCCCAAAAAGGGGGGCTACTGTCAGGGATCAAACCCACAACCTCCTGCATTACAGTTGGCAGCTCTCTCCACTAGGCCATCCGGGACCTGGACAGTTCTTATGCTGAAATTAGCCTTGTTCTGTATTTCTCCTGATCTAGTTCCTGCCTCTTTGTCTTGGCCCCACCATGCTGCTAATTGGGACTCCCTATAAAAGCCTTGCCTTGCCACCCCCTCTTTGTTTGATTATTCTGCTTCACAGCAGCACCGTTTAGTCTCACCGTTTAGCTCCACATTGCCTGCTCCTCCGCTTTTCCTGCAAAGACTATTCTATAATGACTTCTGGCTTCCACCTGACTACACTTTCTGCCTCATCCATTGTACCACAAACATGACTACCTGCTGACGACCTCCAGCTTCCTCCTGACTACTCTCTGGTCCCGCTTGGCTATTACACCCACGGCTCCTATCCAGTGCTGGTAAGATGCTACAGTGACAGTATAAAAAGGATTAGTGGGTGAAGTTAAGTCAGTCTTCCAAGTCTAGAGCTGAGTCTGAGCTTGAGAGAGGCTGGGTAGGAACCAGGAGAAAACCAGTGCGGTGGGAAGGAGAACCTCTAAAGTGTGAGTACTAAAGACAAAGTACTATTTAGTGAAGTCAGAAGAAGAGAACAGAGAGAAGAAGTAGATTCTAGCAAAGGGAAAAGAAAGTCAGGAAAGACAGGAACCCAAGTCAGCCTGTCATAGGCACAGTCAGGGAGAAAAGCTGGTGAATAAAGCCAGAAGTACAAATACAACTTTCTTGTACCCATTCCCTAAGGAAAAAATACAGAAGTGATCAATACCTGCTAGAGCATCTGTTAACTTCTAAAGTCATCAAATGTAATCTGTCTAAAGCAAGTCAGTGTGAATTCCCTTTTGCCTCTTGAAAAATAAAGTTGTTCCTAGTTCACTTCACAACCGGACTCCTGGTGTCCCTATTCCATCTACACCATCTGCACTGAGGACTGAGCACTGGAACTGGCCCCTGCCCATACACGGACTGGCGTCACTATAAAACAACATCTTTTCCTACCTGACTTTGTGGGTAGCACCCTACTGGGTTATCACCATCTTGCAGCTAGCACGCAATAAGATTTGCCAAACTTTATCACTGCATGTGGCATACTGCGCCAGACCACGATTGTCCACATTTTTAGAGGAGCAGCAGAGCCACCGTGACTACCATCTTATTCCCCTCTGCTGTCCGCTTTCATAGGTCTGCACTTGGTCTAGCCCGCTGCAAAGTTTTGGTGTCACGAGCAGGATAAGCCTCCACGCCTTATCTCAAGCATTCACACAGGATACTTTTCATGCATTTTCTTGAATACGAGAAGCAAGAGGACATGAGTTACAAATTCTTCTGTTCCTGATCAAAGACAAGTTTAACCCTCAGAGCCTTATACTGGAAAGGATATGATTAAGGATCCTCTGAGCTTAGATTACAAATGTATTCCTGGTAGTAAAAATATTTTTCAGGGCTTTAAGATATGACTTTAAATATATGTTAGCGCATGACGAGTTAATCAGCCATCTTGAAAATCTCGATGTCACAGTGTTAATTAAAGTGAAGAAAAGTAACTTCATTCAAAAGAAAGACAGTCCAAAAAAATGTTTGAAAGTGTTCCATACTGTAAAGAAGGACTGTTTAAAACTGTACTGCCGCATTAGAAATATCCAAAATGGTGGCTAGAAGAAACTAAATTTAAACCACAGCTTCACAAAATGGCACCTAAGCATGAGAAATTTACTGCATAGTCATCCCCCTGCAGAAGCCTGTGGAACTAGAGCAGAGAAAAAAGCCCGCCAAAATATAGGGGGGCATCAATCTCCCACAGTGGAACGCAGAGCGCAGCTAGCTAAGCCTCGACCCTGATCGGACCTGTACTCCATTGGTGCCAAATCCCCGCTGGGCAAATTCAGTTTTGTCCCAGTAGGAGAAGAAGCATCAGCGCCTCTCCTCTTTTAACCAAGCAAGGCTAAGACCCATCAGGAGCCAAGCTGCAAAATAACTTGCTGCAGGCTATCCTCCAAAGGAACCTGTCTGGGTCTATGGGGTTGAGCCCAGGACCCTGACACTGATGCCCGAGGTAAGGAAAGTTCCCACTGAGGTCTGCAATCCCCTCGCTGCAGGCCACCTCGGAGCCGCTGCTGCTAAAGGCGCCGTTATTCAAGGAGAAGAAGCAGGATTGGGTAAGCAAACTCCTATGGCCCCGCTAGGCCCCGCTACCCCCGCAGATCCCACTACAGTTATAGATGTCCCTGCTCCTCGAAGCTTCAGCCCTTCTGCCACTTCCCAGTCTGAATGGACTATCCAGTTGTCTGTCACAGCATCCATTTCTTCCGTGGGTGATCCCATTTCCATAGGTCCCATCTCTCTGCTACCCTCGATGGAAAGCATCGCTGCTGCGAGGGTTCTAGGCCCTGTCACTGCTGTGGATTCTGTTAGTCCCGCGGGACCCGTTACGCAGTCAGGCCCAATTTCTCCTGCAGGATAACAGGTAGAGGAAGCCCCAGTTCACCCTATGGAAATTGAAGGCAAACCAATGTGCCTAGAGTGATCGGCTAGGTGGAAAGCCAGCATAGCTGACAGGAAGGCCTACAGAATCGAGAGACTGGCTCTTATGTCGAAGCTAGAATGCGCGGGCCTACTTGAATTTCCCCTGTGGACCATACTCCATGAAGAAAGGGTCCCAGATGAGTTAGAGTGGTCACAAGATGTGTGGCTGCAAATTGTGCTACACCCTGTGTATGGGGTGTTCCGGAGATGTCCACTGCTTCCACCTCGCCAGCCACTTCCACCAGGCAGACTACCTGCTTCTGCTGGAGCCGTAGTCCCAGCAGTCCAAACTGTAGTGCCCAAAACTGTGCCAACCGTTATCCTTCAATCAGAAGATGGGCCTATGCTAAGACCTCTTTCAAAATCTCAGTCCCGAGCTATTCTACTAACAGCACCCCTTGCACCACAAGCTGCAGTGAGACCTGCAATCCAGCCTAGGGTGACAAGTGACATAGTAAGAAAACGCATCTAAAGCCATGCCATGTAAAGAGGCTCTAGTCCCATCTAGACCTCCGGCCACCAGCGTCACTCAAACACCCAGTGTTATCTGCCAAAAGAGCCCCCTGTACTTGTATGGCCAAATTAATGCAGGAACTTGTGGAAACAGCCACTTTAGCAAGCCACTTTAGGAAGCCACCACAGCTGAAGACACAAGTAAATTACTTCAAAACAATGGTCTAGATGACAACGTTGTTCTACCCAGTTACATTGAAGAAGTGCATTCCCCTTTGGAAGATTCCATTCCTGCTCCAGGATAGGGTGATGATGGTTATACCCCAGAGTACTCTAGCTCTAAGGAGTCCCCTACCATTTCAGAATTCCAAAGGAAGAAGAAACCCAGCAGCACCCCTATTGTAACACCCCAATAACTTACTGTATATATGGCCGGAGGCCTAGTCCTTGTCACGGTGACTCCACGTTCTAATTGGACACTCCGGATGATATGTTGCAGAAATAACGGAGACAAGTCCAGTTTAGTTTAGCAATCTGAGAGTGAGCAGATTTACTAACTTTTGGTATTTGCAATAACAGGTTAACTTCACAATTCTCAGAAGACGTATTTAAGCAGGTATACAAGGATGCAGTCATAAGCAAGTAAGATACAGCAGTGTTAAATTGATGATACTCTAACTTCAACGCTCTTTCTTTCTTTGGAAGATAGATAGGCTAGACAACATTCCCCACAAGTGAATTTATATGAACCAAGTAAATTAGATTTTGACTGAAGGTATTTATGAAGCAGAAAGACAAGAGACTGTATGCTTATCCTGGCTTGTACTTCACCAGGTAGCTGTAACTCACTGTTAGTTGAAGATGGACCTCTAAAAGGATCTTTTCTTTGTGGCTGGATGCCAAGGGAGTGGGTTGATCACCACACTCCTTGGGTAACTGATAACTCACTGAACTCCTCCTCCTCTATGACCACGGAAGTGCAACCTCTCCTTATTAACACCTGGCTGAGTCTGACTAACTGCTCCGTGTCACTTCCTTTTATAACCTCTCTCTCTCCCGCCCCACTTGCATAGGGACTTGTATCTGTGCTTCCCGCCCTTGGAGCTTTGCACCAGTAAGATTAAACCTCGCTGTCAGCCAATGAGAGCCCAGCTGACATCAGGGTTGAGATCTCTGTTTAGAGCAGAAGGGGAGACACAAGGTTATCAACGAAGCTCAATATACTGGATCAGTGCAGCAGAGATGCAACAAATTCTGAGGGATGCGTCCAGGCGAGCTCAGTGATTCCAAAGAGCCCGAAAGACTGCAGAAGAGAAAAAGACAGAGAAGGAAGAGGAAGCTGCCTACTACCAACAGCTAACCCTGGATACCATGATTTCATTTCAAGTGGATGAAGGGTATGGGTTTATCTAGCAGGATGAATCCCAGGAGGTCGTCTTCATGAACAGACAGCTGTCAAGAGGCCTGAAATTTCCACATTTTTGCATAATCTTCAGTTGGGAGAAAAGGTTTACTTCAGAAATGGAGAGAGTGAGAGAGGGATTTGTGCGTATGGAGTAATACGCCCTTACGAAAAATCCCTATGCACCAGTAGCATTGAGGAATCTGCCTCCCCACGTCCAAAACCTTCCAGCCGTCTTGTTTGCTACTACAAGTGAATGACATAGCAAAGTTTATGTAGAGGCTCCCTATGTGGTCAGGCATTTGTTTCAACATTTTTTTAAAAAAAGGACTTCTACTCTAGTTGAGCCTTTATTTGCACCACCAGCTCATCATGGTTGTTGGTGATCCACAACTAGTTGTCACTGTGGCTCACAAGCCACTTTTCATTTCACAATGTCTTTAAATCCATTGTCCACATGCTATGTCATGGACTCCCATTTGTAGAGCCATTCTTTCTTTTGTCATGGACAAATTATTTCATGGACTCCCATATGCCAAACCATTGTCCTTTTAAATGTGGACCCTGCTATGGTGGATTTACCCCAGATGCAATTAATTTATTATGGACTGTGCGCCCCAAGGTGCATCGTGAAGAAAGAACAAAAGCAAGCACCTCTAATTAATGGCTGTATTTTCCATCAATGTACACCATCGTGTTTTCAAGGGACTCATGTGATTTCAAAATTGACTATTGTGAGGACTTTTATAATAACTGCTGCTAAAACTGCGTAATAATGCTTATTATCCGGTTATTATGCTACGTTATATGCGGGAGTAGTATATGTGAAGTGTTTTCATGCAGAAGTATGTTTTGGTAGAAGGTGTTTTCTTCTGTCATTCCAGGGTCTGTTTGTGTAATTCCGAGGGTTCAATCTTTATGTATAACCGTATTATTTTCTAAAAAAGTCAGAGATGTAACTTTTCCGTCTCCCTAGTTGGAAAGCAAGAAGGTGATGTTTTCTGCCTCTTCCACGACAGCCAATTCGTAAATCCCACCTCCACAACATGGACTATTCATGTTGGGGAGGCGGTATTTATGAATTGACTGAGCTGAGGCATTGATTGGCCAATTCCTAAATCCGTCTCCACAACATGATTGGTACTTCAAACTCTGCTCAACCAATCAATGCAGAGCTGTATGAACCAATCACAGGCCTCTCAGCGCTCGCCTAACCAATGCATTGATTGGCTGAGTAGCACTGGATAAATCAATCAGAGCCATAGGTTCCTGGAGGCGGAATATTTGAATCCCACAACCAGGAAGTGATCTTCTTTGGGTGAATAAGGACTGCAGGACACATGGCGGGGCTCTGGACAACAGCAGGAGGGCCTGGACTGAGCGCTCTGACCTGTCTCGTGATGCACTGCACCAGTGTCGCCGACTCCCATGGTCAGCCACCAACTATACCAGAACTATTCTAGGAGCAGGAGGTAGCAGCCTGTTCGGTTCCCCACTGCGAAGGCCAGATCCCTATACAGGGGGTAAAGGAAGAATACCGGGGAGCCGTTGGGATAACGCCCTTAGGTCTAGCCCAAAGTCAAACCAGTTAGTTGACACAGTGGGTCCACACCTGCTAGTCATAACAGGGCGCTTGTGGTACATCTTGCATATCCCAGACACTCAGGTAACATCTGGAGACATGTATAAGTATCAGGTTCAGGTTTATTAAATGTCATTCTGCTCCTTTAAGTGAATAGCTGTAATTGCTAACCCATCACCAAGGGCAAATGTCTCAGTCGGAGTAGCAAGGACCACCATGTTGACACCATCGGGACAGACGTCTTGTCTGCTTTCTGTTGTGCAGGATGTAACTTAACGGGACATTTTATTGGAGGTTCTCTCTTATCTTCAGTCGTCTGCCTTGACAGTTGAGCACACATGTGGGAGGATAAGCAGCGCCCCCCATAGGCACACTCGGAGTCCCTATATGAAGACGTGATGATGGAAGTACTCAGGTCGGGAAGGGTATCATCTCTCCTTAGGGAGAGCAACAAAAAGGTGAGTGAGGAGACTTATAAGGCCATGCATGCTCCTCTGGGTAATATGCAAATAAGGAAGATGGAACAATACCTCTGCATCACGACCTATTGGATGGAAGTACTGGCACGTTCAGGTTTTTGTTCCTGTACCTGGCTGTTATGTCTCATGGTGTGGCACGTCTCCAAAGGAGGGATGATTGACCAAATACTGCAGCATTAGTATGCTCTTGGGTTTACTTCACTTGTACCTACTTATTCTCATTCATGTCTCACATGTCAAAAGTTTTACTGAAAACCTTGAAAAACTCCCGGAAACGCTGTATCTATTCCTAAGGGTGTATGGCTGTGTGCTGTGTGTATATAGAAGGCTCTCTGGGAGTCCGGCTAGTGCCAGGAGTGATGATCGGTATACATTCTATAGATAGGAGTCAGGGCAGGCATTTTCACTCAGGTTTCTCATGTAAGATTTTTACATTTACTTTTGAAGAATATAGTTGCTAAGGTTTGAGAACAAACAGAATATCGCAATTGCCCGCGTGAAACTACCCTTGATCCCCTAGGAAGGAGGTAAGTATATGGGTTGGGGGGGAAATATTATTATGGAGGGGGGCTTATTATTACTGAGGGGGAGGCTTATTATTGCTGAGGGGGGGGGGGCTTATTATTGCTGAGGGGGGGCTTATTATTGCTGAGGGGGGGCTTATTATTGCTGAGGGGGGCATATTATTGCTGAGGGGGGCATATTATTACTGAGGGGGGGGGCTTATTACTGAGGGGGGCTTATTATTACTGAGGGGGGCTTATTATTACTGAGGGGGGCTTATTATTGCTGAGGGGGGGCTTATTATTGCTGAGGGGGGCTTATTATTACTGAGGGGTGGCTCATTATTACTGAGGGGGGGGGGTTAATATTGTTACTGAGGGGGGGTTATGTTGCTATGGGGGTATTACTACGGAGGGGGTTAATATTACTAATTGGGCCACTGTGGAGGTCGTTATTTTTACTGGGGCCACTATCAGGGCTCGTTCACACGGGCATAATCATATTTCGGTCGCACAAATATGCTGCATATTTGCGCAATCGAAAAATCGCTTATGCCTGCGTATTTGGGTACCCAAAAAAGAACGCAGATGGGCCCACTGAAATGGTGCGCAAATATGCACTGAATACATAGGTTTCCTGCACATTCACCACGTATTTGCGCGGCCCATTCACTTCAATGGCCTATCGGGGTGCGTAGTTTAAAACAATATAGGTCATGCTGTGTGAGAATATACATCATGTGAATGAACTCACTGACATCAAAGGCTTCTATTCACTGCATATTTTGTACGCAAATACGCTTGTGTGAACGAGCCCTTACTATACTGTCTTACAATCGGCCCTTCAAAGGTCACCATAAGCCTGATGTGGCCCTCGGTGAAAATGAGTTTGACACACCTGCCCTAGGACATACGGTGCCTGCAGACTTTTACCATCCAGGTTCAGAATACCTATCCCTACTCAATCTCACTTGGCAAGTGGAGGCTTCTACTGAGCTCCTCATAATCAAAGATCTAAGACCAAAATAACTTTAAATTGAGACATCACCTGGGAACACAAGATGGCGCAATACTTACAGCAAATATTGTAGTATAACATACACTGCAATACCTACAACAGAAACACTCTCACCATTCTACAGCAGACTTGGATGTCGGTGCTATCAGGACATCGCTTCCATGACCCGCTGTTATCAGCCTCCACCTCTGTATGGCAGAGCTCTGCTCCACAGCTAATTATCTCCAGGAGGACTATAGTGAACAGCAAAAACTCCAAGCTGGCCACAAAATGGGCTTCTCTGGAATATTTGCTGCAGCCTTACAGGCCACAACCATGGTGTCACCTAAATCTGTCATGGATCTCCTGATATAGTGATTTGCATCTGTAGTGCACTGGGGGTTAATACACCAGGCTAGCAGGGGCTGTAGTTCTTATGTCACATAGGAGACTGGCTTCACTAACCTGAGGTTCCCGGGCTCCACACCATACCTTTTGTCAAGGGAGCTGCTTCAGTTATACGGAGCGCAGGATTGACTTCTGATACTGAGATTTCGTGAAACAACTTTGAAAACTTTACTGCGACTGGTGATGCACATTCCAGGTTAACAATAGTCAATCATAGCATAACATGAGGCATTATAACACAGCAGTAGATGAATGATCATTTGGTTATCATGACTGTAAAGGTGGTTGCTTTAGCAGGGTTACTGAAGCTACAGCCTATAATGCTTTTGGGAATGTCTTACTTGGTTGGTAACAGGAATATCTTTGCTAACAGTTATTGATTCAGTTCTTAACATGTAGGCCCCTGTATCCTGCGGTGGAGCTCCGCTGCGGGAGCCGCCGCCAGGGAGCAAGAGCCGACGACGAATCTCTGCCGGTCAGCCCTATCTGATAGATAGGCTGACCGTGGAGAATCAGGGCTATATGCAGCATGCTGCGAATTGCTCACCGTGAGTGGAGAATCGCAATGATTCTCCACTCATGCACAGTGTGCCGGTGTTTTCCATAGCAATGCTATGGAAAGCCTCACACTGCGTGATTCACCGGCGGTTTACCGCCGGCAAAGTCACGCCCATGGACAGGCACCCGTACAGTCCAATTAAGATTAGCCTTTGCTGTGGGGCTCCACTCAAATTGCATTAAAATATCCACTTGTTATTCACAATTCAGTGCCGTCATGCAGTACCTGGAAGGACGAATGCGGGAACAATTCATCAGCATGGTAGCTGACTAGCACTGTTTCCACTGGAGGTTAGAAAACATAAAATATGCAGAGGGTCCTTGTACAACTTATCCTGTCTATATCTTCAGCTCTATCACTTTTCCTCAGAGCTCATGACACAGCAATTCCATTCACAGCGTGGACTGGCACAAAAAAAAAAATCAGCATTGCAAAAATGGCAGGATGGGTGAAGATTCCAGTGGCTCTTTCTCATGGCTTTTCACTGAACTGACAGGCTGCACTCCTCTCTCTCTACATCCCAAAAACTGAACTCTGACGGTCTGGCTCCTCTTATATTCCCGGGGATTGCCCTGCAAAACTGATACAATTTGGTTTTGCAAAAACTGATGTAACTCTGCAAAATTTTCTAAAGGTCTGCTTGATAACCAAAAATCACATCTCATCTGTACAATTTAACCCTTATATCTCTGTATAGCCTGATCTTACACAAGGTTCTGCAAGTATAAGTGCAATGCAAGGTACATAATATATATATATTATTATGCATGTGAAAAATATGCTTTATGCAACTATAAGACAACTTTACATTGGGTTGTAACAAGAACTCTGGTTCTGGGACACTTCCCATCTCCCTCAGTTTAACCCCTTCCCGGCCTATGACGTCACTGTATTTTGTAGATCACGGGGACAATACTGACCACGGCGTCAAAGCACCTGACTGGAGGGGGACAGGATTTCTCTGTATAGTGGCTTTTTAAAATTTCTTTGAGAAATTCCACTGCCCATTCACACAGGTCCTTGAAGCTGAGACAATGAGGAGTTTGCAGGGTCTTCACCGTCAGGATGCTATTGGCAGTGGGGCTTTACTAAGCAGCATAGGAAATCTACAAAATGAAGTAGTCAAGAATAATATTTGTTTTCTGTATATTTTGGACCATGTGCTGCTCATTGAAGTGACCTTCACACAGACCGATTCAGACTGTATTGGTAACTAACGTCCATCCGTTCCCCATACACTGTCGTCCTTGTCAGCAGCACACTCCCTGTTTCCCGGGGCAGATGTGCAGCCAACTATGCTGCAGCAAACAAAAGGGCGCTTGTTTGTTGACTGATTGCTGCCATGTTTAAACAGGGTATTTTGGTGAATGAACGTTCGTTTCCAATTATCGGCCTGTATAGAGGGGCTTTAACTCTAGTCACACTGAAATTTATGTTTTTGATAGTTGGGTGTTAAAAGGGTTTTCCAGGCAATTACTATTAATGACCTAACCTCAGGATGCGCCATCAGTAGTTGATCAGTTGGAGTCGACCACCTGGGAGTCCGGCCAATCAGCTTATCTGATGTCCACTGTCAGCGCTGCAACACACAGCGGGTACGGAGCGGAAGCAGTTAGCCCCGACACCTGTTTAGTGGTCAGTGCTTGTAATAACAGGCACAGCTTTCATTGATTTTAAAGGGGTTATACCAGAATAGCAAGTTACCCCCTGCTCACAGGACAGGGAATAACTTGCTGATCGTTGGAGGTCTCACCACTGAGACCCCCGCTGCTTTGGAGAACGGGACTTCTATGTCCAGCTCTGATGTCACTGGGGGCGGAGAAGTGACCCCATAGTGACGTCACTCTGAATGAAGCGCTGGCCTGGCATGTGCGGTCTGCGCTCCATTTATTACAATAGAGCTGAAGGGAATACCAGAGTGTTTGCCGCTCGGCTGGGAGCTGCAATAGTAATTAGCACCGATTTGCATAAAGACAGACTGAAATCATTCAAAGCGCTTACAATAAAGTGTTTCGAAGCATCAGCATTTAAAAAAAAAAAAAATGGTAGAAAGACTTTGAGGCTGCGTTCATACATTTGGTGTTTTATGTTGAGGTTTTTAATTGCGATTGTGAACGCAGCCAAAGGCTTTCATTTGCTATGCGCTACATTAGTTTACATTTTCACCAAATGCCTATTCTACATGGCCGAGAGACTTGTGCGTTGTGATGCGGTGCGGGAAAGAAAATCGTGACATGCTCTATCTTTACGTGTTCCTCTGAACGCATCTCCCATTGTTTTCAATGAGACAAAAAACACATTGAACGGCGTGCGATGTGGACACGAGTGCGGTTTACCATTGAAAACCACGCCGGAGGATCGCAACCTCACGTACATCATGCGTTAACACGCGCGACATCGGGCCGAGTTTCATAGCCTATTATCACGCTTGGCCATGTGTAGGTAGCCTAAGACTCATGTTTCATACAGTACACTGGAGAAAATGTCAGAAAATGATTATGTAAATCATACTTTGTGGGCTATATTCATTTTTTTTTAATTTTAGTGATTTTTGAAACTTTTTTGGTCACAATCGCTATTTTTTTTTCAAATCCTGTATTTTTCACACTGACCACAGAGGCCAATACTACTCTGATACTTCCTGATCTGTAGAGAAAGCCTTGCAGCCGTTATCCCACTGACATCACAGGCAGGTTTAAGGCTTATTTAGACAGGCGTATATCGGTTGGGTTTTCACCTCCGGCCGATATACGCTGTCCCTCTCTGTAAGGGGAGGAGGCAGGACAAAATGGGAGTAGTGCATTGAGCTCCTGCCCCCTCTCTGCCCCTTGCCACTGTTTACAATGGGAGGAGGCGGAATGGAACTTAGCCCCACCCCATCCTGCTTCTCCATTGCAAACAGTACCAAGGGGCGGAGAGGGGGCAGGAGCTCAATGCACTAGCTCCTGTCCCGGCTCCTCCCTTTGCAGAGATGGGTAGCGTATATTGGTCGGGTTTTCCCGCCCGTCTAAATAAGCCCTTACACTGAGAGAGGACACCTATATGTATGTAACACAAGACCCACCACTTACAATAGCTGATCAGCTGTAACTATCCAATCCCTATCCCTGCACAGTGACCCGACAGAGCATGCCTAGACCAGTCTCCCATACAAGTCCCATTCTGTCCATTGTATGAACGGCCCATGAAGCTGCTGTAAAGCATAAACTTTTAAATGCAGTTCAGGCAAGATGGCCACCAACATAGTCATGTACAGACAGCAGAAAAAAAATCCTACAATTAGGAAATTAAAACAGATTAGAAAAATGTAATATGTCTCTCTATCTGGTTCTAATTAATAAAAAATATGTTGATGATGAAGTCCCCTTTACAGGCCTGCACTTCTTAATTAATTAGAAGCTTCCCTGGCTCTTGGTGCACCTGAGCCTAAAATGTACATCAGCTGTGTGCTGGCGCATCCTCCCACCATAATTCATACCAGTTTCTGGCGTAAATTATAGTAAATCTGATAGGGGGCAAGAGGCCAAATCCATCCGGCTAGGCCCACTCTTCACTTCCCACACCATGTCTGTGCTGACAATGTGGTTTTGGCGACGGTGTTGGGCCTTTCCATCATCTATTGCAAAAATGACTGCTACCAGCATGCTGATAAGGATCCCATCTGAAGAACTGCATCCCCTACATATATGGTAGTACTTGTATCTCTATATACATGTGTTAGTGGGTTGATGATGATTCATAAATGGTTAGTCATCTTTTGGTATTAATTTTCCACTCAAGACAGTCCCAAACTTTTGTCTGAGTAGATCTGGAATCTCCTCTTCAGTGAGTTCTCGAGTGGTCTTCACACTTCCCCCTCCTTTGGTGAACTCAGTACTGATCAGCCGGTGCCCCATGTACGTCAGTCTTCCATGTGGGAGCTGTAGGGAGCAGAAGGATTTCCAGACAAAAAAAGACTTGGGCGACGTCTGGAGATATTCACACATCTCCCTAAAGTCTTCAAATTTCCTCTCCTCGAGGGTGAACTTATAGAGAGTCCTCCAGAGCTCCTCTTCCTTCTTCTCCATGTACCACTCATCTGCTTCGACCCGTAACCGATACACACCACTGTCCTGCTCCTCTTCCCATCCGGCCTCCAATGGAAATGGTTCTGCAATTCCTTCCCCAAAACCAACATCACAAAGCCATCTCCTTCCCTCAAGCTCCACCATTAAAATCAGGTGTGCGAATGGACGTTCATAGACACCGGTCAGCTTGTTCAGCACTCTGGCTGATAACACTCGTGGGTTGTAGCCCAATGTTTGCAAGACCCACAAGAAAAGACCATTGTTCTCAAAACAGAAGCCTCCACGATGTCTCAGAACTATCTTCTCATATATCCAGCAAGTGTCCAGAATGATTTTTTCCCCGCTGTGGATACTAAGGCTTTCAAACGGGACAGAAAGCAAGTGATGGTGATGTAATGTCCGTAATGTGGAAAGGGATGGTTGCATCGAAGACACCTTGAATTTTGTAATACCAATCCTCTCAAGATAGAGGTTCAGATACACCTTTGATGAGCAGTCCTAGAAGATAATTAATATTGATTAGTCAACTGTGTTCAACATCCCTAATATAAGGAACCATGATACCCAAAAATTGTTAGTTACCATTATGGGTTTAGTGCCAACCAATAGGCTGATCATCCATGAGAGGACATGTTGGTAAATATGGTCAGAAGAACATTATATATAGAAGGATTGTATAGTAAAAGATCAATATTTGCAGATGATAAAAAAAACTATGTAAAGTAATTAACACAAGAGGACAGAATACGAATACAAATGGATCTGTATAAGGTGAGGTTTGGGCAGAAAAGTGGCAAATGAGATTTAGCATTGCGAAATTTAAGGTTCTGCCTCAGACCACACGGAGTATTGTGGACAGTTTTGGGCATCGGTACTCAAGAAGGACATATCAGAGCTTGAGCAGGTACAAAGGCGGGCAACTAAAGTAATAAATGGAAGGGGCGGACTACAATACCCAGAGAGGTTCTCAAAATTGGGATTATAATCTTGAGAAAAATATGGCTGAGGGGCGACCAAATAACTATGTATAAATATATCAGGGGTCAGTACAGAGATCTCTCCCATCATCAGTTTATACTCGGGACTGTGACTGTAACAAGAGGCATCCTCTACGTTGAGAAAAAATAAGGTTTGTAGACAACATAGAAGGGGGTTCTTTACTATAAAAGTAGTGAGACTATGGGACTCTCTGCCTGAAGATGTGGTGGTGAACTCATTAAAAAAAGTACAAGGTGGTCCTGGACGCCTTTCTTGAGTCCTACAATATTATATGTTATATCACTGATTAGTCAGAAGGGTCAGTGATCTGGAGATTATTCTGATTGCCAAATTGGAGTCCAGAAGGAATTTTTCCCTTGAATGGGGAAAATTTGCATTTACTTCATTGGAATTTTTTTGCCTTCCTCTTGATCAACATGGGGGGAAAAATAGGCTGAATTGGATGAACATATTTCTTTTTTTACCCAGTGGCGTAACTATATGGGATGCAGAGGATGCGGTTTCATTCGAGCCTAAGAGCCATAGGGGTCCCATAAGGCCTCTCTTCTCCATATAGGAAACCCAGTACTATGAATAAAGCATTATAGTTGGGGGCCCTGTTACATGTTTTGCATTGGGGTCCAGCAGCTTCAAGTTACGCCTCTGATAACATACTATGTTACTATGGATATCAAGACAACTATCAGCAATTTTTGCAAAAGGTCACCAGTTAAAAGGCTTACTAATTGAGATGCATTTGGGATCACAATATCTTCATCCTTCACGATCAGTTTTCCACTCAAGACGATCCCAAATTTATCCCTGAGTAAACTGGGGATCTCTTCGTCAGTGAGTTCTCGAATGGTCTTCACACTTCCACCTCCCTTGGTGTACTCGGTACTTATCAGCGAGCGTCCCATGTATGTTAGTCTTGCCCGTGGAAGCTGTAGGGAACAGAAAGATCTGCGGACAAAAAAAGAGCTGGGCGTTGTCTGGAGATATTCACACATCTCCCGAAAGTCTTCAAATGTCCTTTCCTCGAGGGTGAACTTGTAGAGAGTCCTCCAGAGCTCCTCATCCTTCCTCTCCATGTACCACTCATCTCCTTCAACCCGTATCCGATACACACCGCTGTCCTGCTCCTCTTCCCATCCGTCCTCCAATGGAAATGGCTCAATGATTCCTTCCCCGTAACCGACATCACAAAGCCATCTCCTACCTTCCAGTTCTACGGTCAATATCATATGGGAAAATGGTGGGCTAAAGTTACCAAATGGTCTTTCCTTCACCCTGGATGACAGCACCTTTGGTTCATAGCCCAGTTGTTGCAACACCCACAAGAAAAGACCATTGTTCTCAAAGCAGAAACCTCCTCGTCGTCTTACAACTATTTTGTTATATATCCAAGGAATGTCCAAGATGATTTTTTCCCCACTATGTATGCTAAGACTTTCCATCGGAACAGAATGTGCATGGTGGCTGTGTAATTTCCGTAATGCTGTGAGGGAAGGAGGTTCACAGTCCGTCACATTCACCCTTTGCAGGTAGGCTTTGACATCCATTATGTAAGTTATCCTATATAGTTAAACATAACAAGGTTAAAAGCAATTCCATATACTAATAATATCAATCATAAACATTGTATAGAAAATTAACTATAAAATACTTCCCTCATTTACAAGAATATAACTGCTATAATACTGCCTGCTATGTACAAGAATATAACTACAATAATACTGCCCCCTATGTACAAGAATATAACTACTATAATACTGCCTCCTATGTAAAAGAATATATCTACTATAATACTGCCCCCCTATGTACAAGAATATAACTACTATAATACTGCCCCCCCTATGTACCAGAATATAACTACCATAATACTGCCCCTATGTACAAGAATATAACTACTATAATACTGCCCCCTATGTACAAGAATATAACTACTATAATACTGCCCCTATGTACAAGAATATAACTACTATAATACTGCCCCCTATGTACAAGAATATAACTACTATAATACTGCCCCCTATGTACAAGAATATAACTACTATAATACTGCCCCCTATGTACAAGAATATAACTACTATAATACTGCCCCCTATGTAAAAGAATATAACTACTATAATACTGCTCCCTATGTACAAGACTATAACTACTGTAATACTGCCCCCTATGTACAAGAATATAACTACTATAATACTGCTCCCTATGTACAAGACTATAACTACTGTAATACTGCTCCTATGTACAAGACTACAACTACTATAATACTGCCCCCTATGTACAAGAATATAACTACTATAATACTGCCCCCCTATGTACAAGAACATAACTACTATAATACTGCCCCCATGTACAAGAATATAACTACTATAGTACTGCTCCTATATACAAGAATGTAACTACTATAATACTACCCCCATGTAAAAGAATATAACTACTATAATACTGCTCCCCATGTACAAGAATATAACTACTATAATACTGCCCCCTATGTACAAGAATATAACTACTATGATACGGCCCCCTACGTACAAGAATATAACTACTATAATACTGCCACTATGTAAAAGAATATAACTACTATAATACTGCCTCCAATGTACAAGAATATAACTACTATAATACTGCCTCCAATGTACAAGAATATAGCTACTATAATACTGCTCCTATGTACAAGAATATAACTACTATAATACTGCCCCCTATGTACAAGAATATAACTACTATAATACTGCCCCCTATGTACAAGAATATAACTATTATAATACTGCCTCCAATGTACAAGAATATAACTACTATAATACTGCCCCCCCCCTTTACAAGAATATAACTACTATAATACTGCCCCCCCTTTACAAGAATATAACTACTATAATACTGCTCTTATATACAAGAATATAACTACTATAATATTTCCCCCCCCCATGTACAAGAATATAACTACTATAATACTGCCTCCAATGTACAAGAATATAACTACTATAATACTGCCTCCTATGTACAAGAATATAACTACTATAATACTGCCCCCTATGTACAAGAATATAACTACTATAATACTGCCCCCTATGTTAAAGAATATAACTACTATAATACTGCCTCCAATGTACAAGAATATAACTACTATAATACTGCCACCTATGTACAAGAATATAACTACTATAATACTGCCCCCCCTTTACAAGAATATAACTACTATAATACTGCCTCCAATGTACAAGAATATAACTACTATAATACTGCCCACTATGTACAAGAATATAGCTAGTATAATACTGCTATGTTCAAGAATATAACTACTATAATACTGCCCCTATGTTCAAGAATATAACTACTATAATACTGCCTCCAATGTACAAGAATATAACTACTATAATACTGCCCACTATGTACAAGAATATAACTACTATAATACTGCCCCCTATGTACAGGAATATAACTACTATAATACAGCTCCTATGTACAGGAATATAACTACTATAATACAGCTCCTATGTACAAGAATATAACTGCTATAATAGTGCCTCCTATGTACAACGATATAACTGCTATAATACTGCCCCCTATGTACAAGAATAGTACTATAATACTGCCCACTATGTACCAAAATATAACTAGTATAATGATCTTTTTATTTAAAACTTGCAACAAAATTATTACAATATACTAACTATAAACACATAAGAGTCAACAACGAAAACAGAACAACAAAACAGAAAAACAGAACAAAATAAACTTCAGACCAACCGCACAGAAGTTGGTACCCGGATTCTCCTCCAGTTTATACTATGTACATTGTTTCTGTTCTTAGTCTTTACACTGTTCACATTTATAGAGCAGACTCTCAAAACTCATTTAAGTCACTGGTCTTTCTTGCTTTTCCTCCTCCGTCCGCTGCTGTCACCTGCAGAGCCCCATCTTTTGGTGGACACTGATGGTTGAGGTTCCTCTTCCTGAAGGTCGTCATCAGAGTTATGTAAAGAGACACATTCTTTTCCCGACTTCTCTGATTCTTCTCCCAGCACTCCATACTGTCCGGAGGTTATGGCCGGCACCGACTGATCCGGGGTTTTCTTTGCTGCGGTGACTTTTCTAGCAGGATCTGCAGTTTTGTTCTTTCTTTTAACCGCCTGGAACCCCTCTTCATCCACAGAGGGGCGCCTGGGCCTTGCGGCTCGGTCGGAGGGTTCTGTAGCCTTACATGGCTGCTGTTCAGGTGATTTAGCAACAGATTTACTGGATATTTTCTTCTTTTCATGAGGTTTATCTTTAATAGCTGGTGCTTGTAGTACAACAGGGGATATTTCACTTCTTACAGCAAGGATTTTTCTTTTTCCATCAGATGCATTCTCGGTGGCTGGTACTTGTACTGTAGTGGGAGGACCATCCATCTCTCCCTTTGCTGGTACTTGTAGTGCAGCAGGTGAGTTATCAGTCTCTAAAGCGGGGTCACTGGTACTTGGCACTACATTAGTATTAGGACTGTTGGATTCTGGGGCTGTATCTGCTCTTGCGGCGACGTCCTCTTTACCTTCCTCCATGGGCTCTATGCAGATATCATCACCTCCTTTATTATGCTCTGCATGTGGACACTCCCGGAATGTATGACCTGCTCCTAAGCACAGGTTACAGATGACGGGACCTCTACAATCACTTTTTGAATGTCCAAACTCTCCACATAATGAACACTTGACTCGAGAGCAGTTAAAAGCGAGGTGTCTGCCCCCACACCTATGACATAGACGAGGCTGTCCAGGGTAATAGCATATTCCTCTCTCTGAGCCTAGATAGAAGGAGTGCGGTAGATGTCTGGTCACACCATTGGCTCGCTCTAATTGGATCTTTACAGTGTATCCACCATTCCAGATTCCCTCCTCATCATAGATTTTTTCTGGATAGTTCATGATCATACATTGCCTACTCAGCCAGTGCTCCAGATCTGCCAGCGCCACCACCTCAGACTGGAACAATATGGTGGCTCTCACCACCTGAGGCTTGGACAGCTGGATCACCTGGAGATACTCCCAGATTGACTGTCCCCTTGTGTCATTATATATACTCCAGAATGCATCCAAGTCATATTGCAGCTTAAAGCTGATGTCGTAGATCCTGCTGGAGGGGATATGGATCAGAGCGTACACCTCAGAGGCTTTAAACTTCATAAAGTCTTTTAGGAGACTCTTCCCAATGTACAGTCTGGAGGGAATGTTCTCCTCTGGCCCCGTGTACTTAATCCTGACAGCGTTTCTCCTCTGTGGTGGAGGGGGAGCTGAATTTGTGACATTGGAGAATAGTCTATTGAATTGTGGACGGTCAGCAGAGGGATGAGTGCCTGACCTTTCCTCATCAGCAGGCTTACTGACTCCTGATTGATCTGCAGACACACCTGTGGTGGTTTCACACTGTCCTGCAGACACACCTGCGGTGGTATGAGACTGTCCTGCAGACACACCTGCGGTGGTATGAGACTGTCCTGCAGACACACCTGCACTGGCATCACACTGTCCTGCAGACACACCTGCGGTGGTATGAGACTGTCCTGCAGATTGTTGTACACACACCTCTGCGGATGGCTGAGAACCTTCACAAATCTCCACCATATCTGCTCCGGACAATGCAGTTGTCTCTTCACTCATGACACTGCACAGTGTTTCATTTACAATGTCAGTCCCTGAAGCATACACCAGATTACTACTTGCATTCATTTCATCAGCACTGCAAACAGAGTCCTTTGCAATTAACCCCTTATTGGCTGTCACATTTTGCTCCTCAGTATTAGCAGCATTTTCAGAGTCTGATAGCTCAGCTCCCATACTCAGTGACCCTCCAGGCGCTGCACCCATACATCTCAGAGGGGTTCCCTGCTCCACCATACTATACACAACATTATAATCAGTACCTTTTTCCTCAATGACTTTTTTAATCTTCATGTTTTGCACTCTGGCCTCCCTCTTCATGTTTTGCACTCTGGCTTCCCTCTTTTTCTCCATTGCCCAGTTTTCTACTTTAGGTATTGCATTTGCTTCTTTGTCTAGTCGCTCCTTTAGTATAGCGAGCTCACGTGTGCAATTATCCAGGCACTCACACTTCATCAGCTTTGTCTTCGGATCCATCTCTATCTTAATCTCTTCTCTTAACTTCAAAATTTGTCTTTCCAGTTTAAATAAACTTTTCTTAGTCACTTTCATACTCAATCCAAATGCTTTACATGATTCAGTAATCTCACCAGCCACCATTTCCTGGTTACCACTTTCTTGATCTCCATGCTGCAAGCCACACTCCAGGCTCTGGGCTCTCCCAGGATCGTCAGCCCAGCTGCACTCACTTCCTCCAGGGTCAGAGGCCATGCCTCCTCCCTACTGGGAGCTCACAAGCACACGTCTATCCTCTCCTATGGACAAGAATAGAACTACTATAATACTGCTCTTATATACAAGAATATAACTACTATAATATTCCCCCCCCATGTACAAGAATATAACTACTATAATACTGCCTCCAATGTACAAGAATATAACTACTATAATACTGCCTCCTATGTACAAGAATATAACTACTATAATACTGCCCCCTATGTACAAGAATATAACTACTATAATACTGCCCCCTATGTACAAGAATATAACTACTATAATACTGCCTCCAATGTACAAGAATATAACTACTATAATACTGCCCCCTATGTACAAGAATATAACTACTATAATACTGCCCCCCCTTTACAAGAATATAACTACTATAATACTGCCTCCAATGTACAAGAATATAACTACTATAATACTGCCCACTATGTACAAGAATATAGCTAGTATAATACTGCTATGTTCAAGAATATAACTACTATAATACTGCCCCTATGTTCAAGAATATAACTACTATAATACTGCCTCCAATGTACAAGAATATAACTACTATAATACTGCCCACTATGTACAAGAATATAACTACTATAATACTGCCCCCTATGTACAGGAATATAACTACTATAATACAGCTCCTATGTACAGGAATATAACTACTATAATACAGCTCCTATGTACAAGAATATAACTGCTATAATAGTGCCTCCTATGTACAAGGATATAACTGCTATAATACTGCCCCCTATGTACAAGAATATAACTACTATAATACTGCCCCCTATGTACAAGAATATAACTACTATAATACTGCCCCCTATGTACAAGAATATAACTACTATAATACTACCCTCTATGTACAAGAATATAACTACTATAATACTACCCTCTATGTACAAGAATATAACTACTATAATACTGCCCCCTATGTACAAGAATATAACTACTATAATACTGCCCCCTGTGTACAAGAATATAACTACTATAATACTGCCCCCCCCTTTACAAGAATATAACTACTATAATACTGCCTCCAATGTACAAGAATATAACTACTATAATACTGCCCACTATGTACAAGAATATA
Organism: Eleutherodactylus coqui; assembly: GCF_035609145.1. NCBI lineage: Eukaryota > Metazoa > Chordata > Amphibia > Anura > Eleutherodactylidae > Eleutherodactylus > Eleutherodactylus coqui. Next base: position 164,307,933 of record NC_089844.1, read on the forward strand.
ACTAGTATAATACTGCTCCTATGTTCAAGAATATAACTACTATAATACTGCCCCTATGTTCAAGAATATAACTACTATAATACTGCCTCCAATGTACAAGAATATAACTACTATAATACTGCCCACTATGTACAGGAATATAAGTACTATAATACAGCTCCTATGTACAGGAATATAACTACTATAATACAGCTCCTATGTACAAGAATATAACTGCTATAATACTGCCCCCTATGTACAAGAATAGTACTATAATACTGCCCACTATGTACCAAAATATAACTAGTATAATACTGCCCCCTATGTACAAGAATATAACTACTATAATACTGCCTCCAATGTACAAGAATATAACTACTATAATACTGCCCCCTATGTACAAGAATATAACTACTATAATACTGCCCCCTATCTACAAGAATATAACTACTATAATACTGCTCCCTATGTACAAGAATATAACTACTATAATACTGCCCCCTATGTACAAGAATATAACTACTATAATACTGCCCCCTATGTAAAAGAATATAACTACTATAATACTGCTCCCTATGTACAAGACTATAACTACTGTAATACTGCCCCCTATGTACAAGAATATAACTACTATAATACTGCTCCCTATGTACAAGACTATAACTACTGTAATACTGCTCCTATGTACAAGACTACAACTACTATAATACTGCCCCCTATGTACAAGAATATAACTACTATAATACTGCCCCCCTATGTACAAGAACATAACTACTATAATACTGCCCCCATGTACAAGAATATAACTACTATAGTACTGCTCCTATATACAAGAATGTAACTACTATAATACTACCCCCATGTAAAAGAATATAACTACTATAATACTGCTCCCCATGTACAAGAATATAACTACTATAATACTGCCCCCTATGTTAAAGAATATAACTACTATGATACGGCCCCCTACGTACAAGAATATAACTACTATAATACTGCCACTATGTAAAAGAATATAACTACTATAATACTGCCTCCAATGTACAAGAATATAACTACTATAATACTGCCTCCAATGTACAAGAATATAGCTACTATAATACTGCTCCTATGTACAAGAATATAACTACTATAATACTGCCCCCTATGTACAAGAATATAACTACTATAATACTGCCCCCTATGTACAAGAATATAACTATTATAATACTGCCTCCAATGTACAAGAATATAACTACTATAATACTGCCCCCCCCTTTACAAGAATATAACTACTATAATACTGCCCCCCCTTTACAAGAATATAACTACTATAATACTGCTCTTATATACAAGAATATAACTACTATAATATTTCCCCCCCCATGTACAAGAATATAACTACTATAATACTGCCTCCAATGTACAAGAATATAACTACTATAATACTGCCTCCTATGTACAAGAATATAACTACTATAATACTGCCCCCTATGTACAAGAATATAACTACTATAATACTGCCCCCTATGTACAAGAATATAACTACTATAATACTGCCTCCAATGTACAAGAATATAACTACTATAATACTGCCTCCAATGTACAAGAATATAACTACTATAATACTGCCCCCCCTTTACAAGAATATAACTACTATAATACTGCCTCCAATGTACAAGAATATAACTACTATAATACTGCCCACTATGTACAAGAATATAACTAGTATAATACTGCTCCTATGTTCAAGAATATAACTACTATAATACTGCCCCTATGTTCAAGAATATAACTACTATAATACTGCCTCCAATGTACAAGAATATAACTACTATAATACTGCCCACTATGTACAAGAATATAACTACTATAATACTGCCCCCTATGTACAGGAATATAACTACTATAATACAGCTCCTATGTACAGGAATATAACTACTATAATACAGCTCCTATGTACAAGAATATAACTGCTATAATAGTGCCTCCTATGTACAAGGATATAACTGCTATAATACTGCCCCCTATGTACAAGAATAGTACTATAATACTGCCCACTATGTACCAAAATATAACTAGTATAATACTGCCCCCTATGTACAAGAATATAACTACTATAATACTGCCTCCAATGTACAAGAAAATAACTACTATAATACTGCCCCCTATGTACAAGAATATAACTACTATAATACTGCCCCCTATGTACAAGAATATAACTACTATAATACTGCCCCCTATGTACAAGAATATAACTACTATAATACTACCCTCTATGTACAAGAATATAACTACTATAATACTACCCTCTATGTACAAGAATATAACTACTATAATACTGCCCCCTATGTACAAGAATATAACTACTATAATACTGCCCCCTATGTACAAGAATATAACTACTATAATACTGCCTCCTATGTAAAAGAATATATCTACTATAATACTGCCCCCCTATGTACAAGAATATAACTACTATAATACTGCCCCCCCTATGTACCAGAATATAACTACCATAATACTGCCCCTATGTACAAGAATATAACTACTATAATACTGCCCCCTATGTACAAGAATATAACTACTATAATACTGCCCCTATGTACAAGAATATAACTACTATAATACTGCCCCCTATGTACAAGAATATAACTACTATAATACTGCCCCCTATGTACAAGAATATAACTACTATAATACTGCCCCCTATGTACAAGAATATAACTACTATAATACTGCCCCCTATGTAAAAGAATATAACTACTATAATACTGCTCCCTATGTACAAGACCATAACTACTGTAATACTGCCCCCTATGTACAAGAATATAACTACTATAATACTGCTCCCTATGTACAAGACTATAACTACTGTAATACTGCTCCTATGTACAAGACTACAACTACTATAATACTGCCCCCTATGTACAAGAATATAACTACTATAATACTGCCCCCCTATGTACAAGAACATAACTACTATAATACTGCCCCCATGTACAAGAATATAACTACTATAGTACTGCTCCTATATACAAGAATGTAACTACTATAATACTACCCCCATGTAAAAGAATATAACTACTATAATACTGCTCCCCATGTACAAGAATATAACTACTATAATACTGCCCCCTATGTACAAGAATATAACTACTATGATACGGCCCCCTACGTACAAGAATATAACTACTATAATACTGCCACTATGTAAAAGAATATAACTACTATAATACTGCCTCCAATGTACAAGAATATAACTACTATAATACTGCCTCCAATGTACAAGAATATAGCTACTATAATACTGCTCCTATGTACAAGAATATAACTACTATAATACTGCCCCCTATGTACAAGAATATAACTACTATAATACTGCCCCCTATGTACAAGAATATAACTATTATAATACTGCCTCCAATGTACAAGAATATAACTACTATAATACTGCCCCCCCTTTACAAGAATATAACTACTATAATACTGCTCTTATATACAAGAATATAACTACTATAATATTTCCCCCCCATGTACAAGAATATAACTACTATAATACTGCCTCCAATGTACAAGAATATAACTACTATAATACTGCCTCCTATGTACAAGAATATAACTACTATAATACTGCCCCCTATGTACAAGAATATAACTACTATAATACTGCCCCCTATGTACAAGAATATAACTACTATAATACTGCCTCCAATGTACAAGAATATAACTACTATAATACTGCCCCCTATGTACAAGAATATAACTACTATAATACTGCCCCCCCTTTACAAGAATATAACTACTATAATACTGCCTCCAATGTACAAGAATATAACTACTATAATACTGCCCACTATGTACAAGAATATAGCTAGTATAATACTGCTATGTTCAAGAATATAACTACTATAATACTGCCCCTATGTTCAAGAATATAACTACTATAATACTGCCTCCAATGTACAAGAATATAACTACTATAATACTGCCCACTATGTACAAGAATATAACTACTATAATACTGCCCCCTATGTACAGGAATATAACTACTATAATACAGCTCCTATGTACAGGAATATAACTACTATAATACAGCTCCTATGTACAAGAATATAACTGCTATAATAGTGCCTCCTATGTACAAGGATATAACTGCTATAATACTGCCCCCTATGTAAAAGAATATAACTACTATAATACTGCCCCCTATGTACAAGAATATAACTACTATAATACTGCCCCCTATGTACAAGAATATAACTACTATAATACTACCCTCTATGTACAAGAATATAACTACTATAATACTACCCTCTATGTACAAGAATATAACTACTATAATACTGCCCCCTATGTACAAGAATATAACTACTATAATACTGCCCCCTGTGTACAAGAATATAACTACTATAATACTGCCCCCCCCCCCTTTACAAGAATATAACTACTATAATACTGCCTCCAATGTACAAGAATATAACTACTATAATACTGCCCACTATGTACAAGAATATAACTAGTATAATACTGCTCCTATGTTCAAGAATATAACTACTATAATACTGCCCCTATGTTCAAGAATATAACTACTATAATACTGCCTCCAATGTACAAGAATATAACTACTATAATACTGCCCACTATGTACAAGAATATAACTACTATAATACTGCCCCCTATGTACAGGAATATAAGTACTATAATACAGCTCCTATGTACAGGAATATAACTACTATAATACAGCTCCTATGTACAAGAATATAACTGCTATAATACTGCCCCCTATGTACAAGAATAGTACTATAATACTGCCCACTATGTACCAAAATATAACTAGTATAATACTGCCCCCTATGTACAAGAATATAACTACTATAATACTGCCTCCAATGTACAAGAATATAACTACTATAATACTGCCCCCTATGTACAAGAATATAACTACTATAATACTGCCCCCTATCTACAAGAATATAACTACTATAATACTGCCCCCTATGTACAAGAATATAACTACTATAATACTGCCCCCTATGTACAAGAATATAACTACTATAATACTGCCCCCTATGTAAAAGAATATAACTACTATAATACTGCTCCCTATGTACAAGACTATAACTACTGTAATACTGCCCCCTATGTACAAGAATATAACTACTATAATACTGCTCCCTATGTACAAGACTATAACTACTGTAATACTGCTCCTATGTACAAGACTACAACTACTATAATACTGCCCCCTATGTACAAGAATATAACTACTATAATACTGCCCCCCTATGTACAAGAACATAACTACTATAATACTGCCCCCATGTACAAGAATATAACTACTATAGTACTGCTCCTATATACAAGAATGTAACTACTATAATACTACCCCCATGTAAAAGAATATAACTACTATAATACTGCTCCCCATGTACAAGAATATAACTACTATAATACTGCCCCCTATGTACAAGAATATAACTACTATGATACGGCCCCCTACGTACAAGAATATAACTACTATAATACTGCCACTATGTAAAAGAATATAACTACTATAATACTGCCTCCAATGTACAAGAATATAACTACTATAATACTGCCTCCAATGTACAAGAATATAGCTACTATAATACTGCTCCTATGTACAAGAATATAACTACTATAATACTGCCCCCTATGTACAAGAATATAACTACTATAATACTGCCCCCTATGTACAAGAATATAACTATTATAATACTGCCTCCAATGTACAAGAATATAACTACTATAATACTGCCCCCCCCTTTACAAGAATATAACTACTATAATACTGCCCCCCCCCCTTTACAAGAATATAACTACTATAATACTGCTCTTATATACAAGAATATAACTACTATAATATTTCCCCCCCCATGTACAAGAATATAACTACTATAATACTGCCTCCAATGTACAAGAATATAACTACTATAATACTGCCTCCTATGTACAAGAATATAACTACTATAATACTGCCCCCTATGTACAAGAATATAACTACTATAATACTGCCCCCTATGTACAAGAATATAACTACTATAATACTGCCTCCAATGTACAAGAATATAACTACTATAATACTGCCTCCAATGTACAAGAATATAACTACTATAATACTGCCCCCCCTTTACAAGAATATAACTACTATAATACTGCCTCCAATGTACAAGAATATAACTACTATAATACTGCCCACTATGTACAAGAATATAGCTAGTATAATACTGCTATGTTCAAGAATATAACTACTATAATACTGCCCCTATGTTCAAGAATATAACTACTATAATACTGCCTCCAATGTACAAGAATATAACTACTATAATACTGCCCACTATGTACAAGAATATAACTACTATAATACTGCCCCCTATGTACAGGAATATAACTACTATAATACAGCTCCTATGTACAGGAATATAACTACTATAATACAGCTCCTATGTACAAGAATATAACTGCTATAATAGTGCCTCCTATGTACAAGGATATAACTGCTATAATACTGCCCCCTATGTACAAGAATAGTACTATAATACTGCCCACTATGTACCAAAATATAACTAGTATAATACTGCCCCCTATGTACAAGAATATAACTACTATAATACTGCCTCCAATGTACAAGAAAATAACTACTATAATACTGCCCCCTATGTACAAGAATATAACTACTATAATACTGCCCCCTATGTACAAGAATATAACTACTATAATACTGCCCCCTATGTACAAGAATATAACTACTATAATACTACCCTCTATGTACAAGAATATAACTACTATAATACTACCCTCTATGTACAAGAATATAACTACTATAATACTGCCCCCTATGTACAAGAATATAACTACTATAATACTGCCCCCTATGTACAAGAATATAACTACTATAATACTGCCTCCTATGTAAAAGAATATATCTACTATAATACTGCCCCCCTATGTACAAGAATATAACTACTATAATACTGCCCCCCCTATGTACCAGAATATAACTACCATAATACTGCCCCTATGTACAAGAATATAACTACTATAATACTGCCCCCTATGTACAAGAATATAACTACTATAATACTGCCCCTATGTACAAGAATATAACTACTATAATACTGCCCCCTATGTACAAGAATATAACTACTATAATACTGCCCCCTATGTACAAGAATATAACTACTATAATACTGCCCCCTATGTACAAGAATATAACTACTATAATACTGCCCCCTATGTAAAAGAATATAACTACTATAATACTGCTCCCTATGTACAAGACCATAACTACTGTAATACTGCCCCTTATGTACAAGAATATAACTACTATAATACTGCTCCCTATGTACAAGACTATAACTACTGTAATACTGCTCCTATGTACAAGACTACAACTACTATAATACTGCCCCCTATGTACAAGAATATAACTACTATAATACTGCCCCCCTATGTACAAGAACATAACTACTATAATACTGCCCCCATGTACAAGAATATAACTACTATAGTACTGCTCCTATATACAAGAATGTAACTACTATAATACTACCCCCATGTAAAAGAATATAACTACTATAATACTGCTCCCCATGTACAAGAATATAACTACTATAATACTGCCCCCTATGTACAAGAATATAACTACTATGATACGGCCCCCTACGTACAAGAATATAACTACTATAATACTGCCACTATGTAAAAGAATATAACTACTATAATACTGCCTCCAATGTACAAGAATATAACTACTATAATACTGCCTCCAATGTACAAGAATATAGCTACTATAATACTGCTCCTATGTACAAGAATATAACTACTATAATACTGCCCCCTATGTACAAGAATATAACTACTATAATACTGCCCCCTATGTACAAGAATATAACTATTATAATACTGCCTCCAATGTACAAGAATATAACTACTATAATACTGCCCCCCCTTTACAAGAATATAACTACTATAATACTGCTCTTATATACAAGAATATAACTACTATAATATTTCCCCCCCATGTACAAGAATATAACTACTATAATACTGCCTCCAATGTACAAGAATATAACTACTATAATACTGCCTCCTATGTACAAGAATATAACTACTATAATACTGCCCCCTATGTACAAGAATATAACTACTATAATACTGCCCCCTATGTACAAGAATATAACTACTATAATACTGCCTCCAATGTACAAGAATATAACTACTATAATACTGCCCCCTATGTACAAGAATATAACTACTATAATACTGCCCCCCCTTTACAAGAATATAACTACTATAATACTGCCTCCAATGTACAAGAATATAACTACTATAATACTGCCCACTATGTACAAGAATATAGCTAGTATAATACTGCTATGTTCAAGAATATAACTACTATAATACTGCCCCTATGTTCAAGAATATAACTACTATAATACTGCCTCCAATGTACAAGAATATAACTACTATAATACTGCCCACTATGTACAAGAATATAACTACTATAATACTGCCCCCTATGTACAGGAATATAACTACTATAATACAGCTCCTATGTACAGGAATATAACTACTATAATACAGCTCCTATGTACAAGAATATAACTGCTATAATAGTGCCTCCTATGTACAAGGATATAACTGCTATAATACTGCCCCCTATGTAAAAGAATATAACTACTATAATACTGCCCCCTATGTACAAGAATATAACTACTATAATACTGCCCCCTATGTACAAGAATATAACTACTATAATACTACCCTCTATGTACAAGAATATAACTACTATAATACTACCCTCTATGTACAAGAATATAACTACTATAATACTGCCCCCTATGTACAAGAATATAACTACTATAATACTGCCCCCTGTGTACAAGAATATAACTACTATAATACTGCCCCCCCCCCTTTACAAGAATATAACTACTATAATACTGCCTCCAATGTACAAGAATATAACTACTATAATACTGCCCACTATGTACAAGAATATAACTAGTATAATACTGCTCCTATGTTCAAGAATATAACTACTATAATACTGCCCCTATGTTCAAGAATATAACTACTATAATACTGCCTCCAATGTACAAGAATATAACTACTATAATACTGCCCACTATGTACAAGAATATAACTACTATAATACTGCCCCCTATGTACAGGAATATAAGTACTATAATACAGCTCCTATGTACAGGAATATAACTACTATAATACAGCTCCTATGTACAAGAATATAACTGCTATAATACTGCCCCCTATGTACAAGAATAGTACTATAATACTGCCCACTATGTACCAAAATATAACTAGTATAATACTGCCCCCTATGTACAAGAATATAACTACTATAATACTGCCTCCAATGTACAAGAATATAACTACTATAATACTGCCCCCTATGTACAAGAATATAACTACTATAATACTGCCCCCTATCTACAAGAATATAACTACTATAATACTGCCCCCTATGTACAAGAATATAACTACTATAATACTGCCCCCTATGTACAAGAATATAACTACTATAATACTGCCCCCTATGTAAAAGAATATAACTACTATAATACTGCTCCCTATGTACAAGACTATAACTACTGTAATACTGCCCCCTATGTACAAGAATATAACTACTATAATACTGCTCCCTATGTACAAGACTATAACTACTGTAATACTGCTCCTATGTACAAGACTACAACTACTATAATACTGCCCCCTATGTACAAGAATATAACTACTATAATACTGCCCCCCTATGTACAAGAACATAACTACTATAATACTGCCCCCATGTACAAGAATATAACTACTATAGTACTGCTCCTATATACAAGAATGTAACTACTATAATACTACCCCCATGTAAAAGAATATAACTACTATAATACTGCTCCCCATGTACAAGAATATAACTACTATAATACTGCCCCCTATGTACAAGAATATAACTACTATGATACGGCCCCCTACGTACAAGAATATAACTACTATAATACTGCCACTATGTAAAAGAATATAACTACTATAATACTGCCTCCAATGTACAAGAATATAACTACTATAATACTGCCTCCAATGTACAAGAATATAGCTACTATAATACTGCTCCTATGTACAAGAATATAACTACTATAATACTGCCCCCTATGTACAAGAATATAACTACTATAATACTGCCCCCTATGTACAAGAATATAACTATTATAATACTGCCTCCAATGTACAAGAATATAACTACTATAATACTGCCCCCCCCTTTACAAGAATATAACTACTATAATACTGCCCCCCCCCTTTACAAGAATATAACTACTATAATACTGCTCTTATATACAAGAATATAACTACTATAATATTTCCCCCCCCATGTACAAGAATATAACTACTATAATACTGCCTCCAATGTACAAGAATATAACTACTATAATACTGCCTCCTATGTACAAGAATATAACTACTATAATACTGCCCCCTATGTACAAGAATATAACTACTATAATACTGCCCCCTATGTACAAGAATATAACTACTATAATACTGCCTCCAATGTACAAGAATATAACTACTATAATACTGCCTCCAATGTACAAGAATATAACTACTATAATACTGCCCCCCCTTTACAAGAATATAACTACTATAATACTGCCTCCAATGTACAAGAATATAACTACTATAATACTGCCCACTATGTACAAGAATATAGCTAGTATAATACTGCTATGTTCAAGAATATAACTACTATAATACTGCCCCTATGTTCAAGAATATAACTACTATAATACTGCCTCCAATGTACAAGAATATAACTACTATAATACTGCCCACTATGTACAAGAATATAACTACTATAATACTGCCCCCTATGTACAGGAATATAACTACTATAATACAGCTCCTATGTACAGGAATATAACTACTATAATACAGCTCCTATGTACAAGAATATAACTGCTATAATAGTGCCTCCTATGTACAAGGATATAACTGCTATAATACTGCCCCCTATGTACAAGAATAGTACTATAATACTGCCCACTATGTACCAAAATATAACTAGTATAATACTGCCCCCTATGTACAAGAATATAACTACTATAATACTGCCTCCAATGTACAAGAAAATAACTACTATAATACTGCCCCCTATGTACAAGAATATAACTACTATAATACTGCCCCCTATGTACAAGAATATAACTACTATAATACTGCCCCCTATGTACAAGAATATAACTACTATAATACTACCCTCTATGTACAAGAATATAACTACTATAATACTACCCTCTATGTACAAGAATATAACTACTATAATACTGCCCCCTATGTACAAGAATATAACTACTATAATACTGCCCCCTATGTACAAGAATATAACTACTATAATACTGCCTCCTATGTAAAAGAATATATCTACTATAATACTGCCCCCCTATGTACAAGAATATAACTACTATAATACTGCCCCCCCTATGTACCAGAATATAACTACCATAATACTGCCCCTATGTACAAGAATATAACTACTATAATACTGCCCCCTATGTACAAGAATATAACTACTATAATACTGCCCCTATGTACAAGAATATAACTACTATAATACTGCCCCCTATGTACAAGAATATAACTACTATAATACTGCCCCCTATGTACAAGAATATAACTACTATAATACTGCCCCCTATGTACAAGAATATAACTACTATAATACTGCCCCCTATGTAAAAGAATATAACTACTATAATACTGCTCCCTATGTACAAGACCATAACTACTGTAATACTGCCCCCTATGTACAAGAATATAACTACTATAATACTGCTCCCTATGTACAAGACTATAACTACTGTAATACTGCTCCTATGTACAAGACTACAACTACTATAATACTGCCCCCTATGTACAAGAATATAACTACTATAATACTGCCCCCCTATGTACAAGAACATAACTACTATAATACTGCCCCCATGTACAAGAATATAACTACTATAGTACTGCTCCTATATACAAGAATGTAACTACTATAATACTACCCCCATGTAAAAGAATATAACTACTATAATACTGCTCCCCATGTACAAGAATATAACTACTATAATACTGCCCCCTATGTACAAGAATATAACTACTATGATACGGCCCCCTACGTACAAGAATATAACTACTATAATACTGCCACTATGTAAAAGAATATAACTACTATAATACTGCCTCCAATGTACAAGAATATAACTACTATAATACTGCCTCCAATGTACAAGAATATAGCTACTATAATACTGCTCCTATGTACAAGAATATAACTACTATAATACTGCCCCCTATGTACAAGAATATAACTACTATAATACTGCCCCCTATGTACAAGAATATAACTATTATAATACTGCCTCCAATGTACAAGAATATAACTACTATAATACTGCCCCCCCTTTACAAGAATATAACTACTATAATACTGCTCTTATATACAAGAATATAACTACTATAATATTTCCCCCCCATGTACAAGAATATAACTACTATAATACTGCCTCCAATGTACAAGAATATAACTACTATAATACTGCCTCCTATGTACAAGAATATAACTACTATAATACTGCCCCCTATGTACAAGAATATAACTACTATAATACTGCCCCCTATGTACAAGAATATAACTACTATAATACTGCCTCCAATGTACAAGAATATAACTACTATAATACTGCCCCCTATGTACAAGAATATAACTACTATAATACTGCCCCCCCTTTACAAGAATATAACTACTATAATACTGCCTCCAATGTACAAGAATATAACTACTATAATACTGCCCACTATGTACAAGAATATAGCTAGTATAATACTGCTATGTTCAAGAATATAACTACTATAATACTGCCCCTATGTTCAAGAATATAACTACTATAATACTGCCTCCAATGTACAAGAATATAACTACTATAATACTGCCCACTATGTACAAGAATATAACTACTATAATACTGCCCCCTATGTACAGGAATATAACTACTATAATACAGCTCCTATGTACAGGAATATAACTACTATAATACAGCTCCTATGTACAAGAATATAACTGCTATAATAGTGCCTCCTATGTACAAGGATATAACTGCTATAATACTGCCCCCTATGTAAAAGAATATAACTACTATAATACTGCCCCCTATGTACAAGAATATAACTACTATAATACTGCCCCCTATGTACAAGAATATAACTACTATAATACTACCCTCTATGTACAAGAATATAACTACTATAATACTACCCTCTATGTACAAGAATATAACTACTATAATACTGCCCCCTATGTACAAGAATATAACTACTATAATACTGCCCCCTGTGTACAAGAATATAACTACTATAATACTGCCCCCCCCCCTTTACAAGAATATAACTACTATAATACTGCCTCCAATGTACAAGAATATAACTACTATAATACTGCCCACTATGTACAAGAATATAACTAGTATAATACTGCTCCTATGTTCAAGAATATAACTACTATAATACTGCCCCTATGTTCAAGAATATAACTACTATAATACTGCCTCCAATGTACAAGAATATAACTACTATAATACTGCCCACTATGTACAAGAATATAACTACTATAATACTGCCCCCTATGTACAGGAATATAAGTACTATAATACAGCTCCTATGTACAGGAATATAACTACTATAATACAGCTCCTATGTACAAGAATATAACTGCTATAATACTGCCCCCTATGTACAAGAATAGTACTATAATACTGCCCACTATGTACCAAAATATAACTAGTATAATACTGCCCCCTATGTACAAGAATATAACTACTATAATACTGCCTCCAATGTACAAGAATATAACTACTATAATACTGCCCCCTATGTACAAGAATATAACTACTATAATACTGCCCCCTATCTACAAGAATATAACTACTATAATACTGCCCCCTATGTACAAGAATATAACTACTATAATACTGCCCCCTATGTACAAGAATATAACTACTATAATACTGCCCCCTATGTAAAAGAATATAACTACTATAATACTGCTCCCTATGTACAAGACTATAACTACTGTAATACTGCCCCCTATGTACAAGAATATAACTACTATAATACTGCTCCCTATGTACAAGACTATAACTACTGTAATACTGCTCCTATGTACAAGACTACAACTACTATAATACTGCCCCCTATGTACAAGAATATAACTACTATAATACTGCCCCCCTATGTACAAGAACATAACTACTATAATACTGCCCCCATGTACAAGAATATAACTACTATAGTACTGCTCCTATATACAAGAATGTAACTACTATAATACTACCCCCATGTAAAAGAATATAACTACTATAATACTGCTCCCCATGTACAAGAATATAACTACTATAATACTGCCCCCTATGTACAAGAATATAACTACTATGATACGGCCCCCTACGTACAAGAATATAACTACTATAATACTGCCACTATGTAAAAGAATATAACTACTATAATACTGCCTCCAATGTACAAGAATATAACTACTATAATACTGCCTCCAATGTACAAGAATATAGCTACTATAATACTGCTCCTATGTACAAGAATATAACTACTATAATACTGCCCCCTATGTACAAGAATATAACTACTATAATACTGCCCCCTATGTACAAGAATATAACTATTATAATACTGCCTCCAATGTACAAGAATATAACTACTATAATACTGCCCCCCCCTTTACAAGAATATAACTACTATAATACTGCCCCCCCCCTTTACAAGAATATAACTACTATAATACTGCTCTTATATACAAGAATATAACTACTATAATATTTCCCCCCCCATGTACAAGAATATAACTACTATAATACTGCCTCCAATGTACAAGAATATAACTACTATAATACTGCCTCCTATGTACAAGAATATAACTACTATAATACTGCCCCCTATGTACAAGAATATAACTACTATAATACTGCCCCCTATGTACAAGAATATAACTACTATAATACTGCCTCCAATGTACAAGAATATAACTACTATAATACTGCCTCCAATGTACAAGAATATAACTACTATAATACTGCCCCCCCTTTACAAGAATATAACTACTATAATACTGCCTCCAATGTACAAGAATATAACTACTATAATACTGCCCACTATGTACAAGAATATAGCTAGTATAATACTGCTATGTTCAAGAATATAACTACTATAATACTGCCCCTATGTTCAAGAATATAACTACTATAATACTGCCTCCAATGTACAAGAATATAACTACTATAATACTGCCCACTATGTACAAGAATATAACTACTATAATACTGCCCCCTATGTACAGGAATATAACTACTATAATACAGCTCCTATGTACAGGAATATAACTACTATAATACAGCTCCTATGTACAAGAATATAACTGCTATAATAGTGCCTCCTATGTACAAGGATATAACTGCTATAATACTGCCCCCTATGTACAAGAATAGTACTATAATACTGCCCACTATGTACCAAAATATAACTAGTATAATACTGCCCCCTATGTACAAGAATATAACTACTATAATACTGCCTCCAATGTACAAGAAAATAACTACTATAATACTGCCCCCTATGTACAAGAATATAACTACTATAATACTGCCCCCTATGTACAAGAATATAACTACTATAATACTGCCCCCTATGTACAAGAATATAACTACTATAATACTACCCTCTATGTACAAGAATATAACTACTATAATACTACCCTCTATGTACAAGAATATAACTACTATAATACTGCCCCCTATGTACAAGAATATAACTACTATAATACTGCCCCCTATGTACAAGAATATAACTACTATAATACTGCCCCCCCCCCCTTTACAAGAATATAACTACTATAATACTGCCTCCAATGTACAAGAATATAACTACTATAATACTGCCCACTATGTACAAGAATATAACTAGTATAATACTGCTCCTATGTTCAAGAATATAACTACTATAATACTGCCCCTATGTTCAAGAATATAACTACTATAATACTGCCTCCAATGTACAAGAATATAACTACTATAATACTGCCCACTATGTACAAGAATATAACTACTATAATACTGCCCCCTATGTACAGGAATATAAGTACTATAATACAGCTCCTATGTACAGGAATATAACTACTATAATACAGCTCCTATGTACAAGAATATAACTGCTATAATACTGCCCCCTATGTACAAGAATAGTACTATAATACTGCCCACTATGTACCAAAATATAACTAGTATAATACTGCCCCCTATGTACAAGAATATAACTACTATAATACTGCCTCCAATGTACAAGAATATAACTACTATAATACTGCCCCCTATGTACAAGAATATAACTACTATAATACTGCCCCCTATCTACAAGAATATAACTACTATAATACTGCTCCCTATGTACAAGAATATAACTACTATAATACTGCCTCCTATGTACAAGAATATAACTACTATAATACTGCCCCCTATGTACAAGAATATAACTACTATAATACTGCCCCCTATGTACAAGAATATAACTACTATAATACTGCCCCCTATGTACAAGAATATAACTACTATAATACTGCCCCCTATGTACAAGAATATAACTACTATAATACTACCCTCTATGTACAAGAATATAACTACTATAATACTACCCTCTATGTACAAGAATATAACTACTATAATACTGCCCCCTATGTACAAGAATATAACTACTATAATACTGCCCCCTATGTACAAGAATATAACTACTATAATACTGCCTCCAATGTACAAGAATATAACTACTATAATACTGCCCCCTATGTACAAGAATATAACTACTATAATACTGCCCCCTATGTACAAGAATATAACTACTATAATACTGCCCCCCCTTTACAAGAATATAACTACTATAATACTGCCTCCAATGTACAAGAATATAACTACTAAAATACTGCCCACTATGTACAAGAATATAACTAGTATAATACTGCTCCTATGTTCAAGAATATAACTACTATAATACTGCCCCTATGTTCAAGAATATAACTACTATAATACTGCCTCCAATGTACAAGAATATGACTACTATAATACTGCCCACTATGTACAAGAATATAACTACTATAATACTGCCCCCTATGTACAGGAATATAAGTACTATAATACAGCTCCTATGTACAGGAATATAACTACTATAATACAGCTCCTATGTAGAAGAATATAACTGCTATAATACTGCCCCCTATGTACAAGAATAGTACTATAATACTGCCCACTATGTACCAAAATATAACTAGTATAATACTGCCCCCTATGTACAAGAATATAATGACTATAATACTGCCTCCTATCTACAAGAATATAACTACTATAATACTGCCCCCTAAGTACAAGAATATAACTACTATAATACTGCCCACTATGTACAAGAATATAAATAGTATAATACTGCCCCCTATGTTCAAGATGATAACTACTATAATACTACCCCCTATGTACAAGAATATAACTACTATAATACTGCCCCCTATATACAAAAATATAACTACTATAATACTGCCTCCAATGTACAAGAATATAACTACTATAATACTGCCCCCAATGTACAAGAATATAACTACTATAATACTGCCTCCAATGTACAAGAATGTAACTACTATAATACTGCCCCCCCCCCTTTACAAGAATATAACTACTATAATACTGCCCCCTATGTACAAGAATATAACTACTATAATACTGCCCCCTATGTACAAGAATATAACTACTATAATACTGCTCCCATGTACAAGAATATAACTACAATACTACCCTTTATGGACAAGAATATAACTACTATAATACTGCCCCCTATGTACAAGAATATAACTACTATAATACTTCCCCCCCCCCTTTACAAGAATATAACTACTATAATACTGCTCCTATATACAAGAATATAACTACTATGAAACTGACGCCTATGTACAAGAATATAACTACTATAATACTGCCCCCTATGTACAAGAATATAACTACTATAATACTGCCTCCAATGTACAAGAATATAACTACTATAATACTGCCTCCAATGTACAAGAATATAACTACTATAATACTGCCTCCAATGTACAAGAATATAACTACTATAATACTGCCTCCTATGTACAAGAATATAACTACTATAATACTGCCCCCTATGTACAAGAATATAACTACTATAATACTGCCCCCTATGTACAAGAATATAACTACTATAATACTGCCTCCAATGTACAAGAATATAACTACTATAATACTGCCCCCTATGTACAAGAATATAACTACTATAATACTGCCCCCCCTTTACAAGAATATAACTACTATAATACTGCCTCCAATGTACAAGAATATAACTACTATAATACTGCCCACTATGTACAAGAATATAACTACTATAATACTGCCCCCTATGTACAGGAATATAACTACTATAATACAGCTCCTATGTACAGGAATATAACTACTATAATACAGCTCCTATGTACAAGAATATAACTGCTATAATAGTGCCTCCTATGTACAAGGATATAACTGCTATAATACTGCCCCCTATGTACAAGAATAGTACTATAATACTGCCCACTATGTACCAAAATATAACTAGTATAATACTGCCCCCTATGTACAAGAATATAACTACTATAATACTGCCTCCAATGTACAAGAATATAACTACTATAATACTGCCCCCTATGTACAAGAATATAACTACTATAA
This sequence comes from Eleutherodactylus coqui, assembly GCF_035609145.1. NCBI lineage: Eukaryota > Metazoa > Chordata > Amphibia > Anura > Eleutherodactylidae > Eleutherodactylus > Eleutherodactylus coqui. The sequence continues at coordinate 164,326,736 of NC_089844.1, forward strand.
TACTGCCCCCTATGTACAAGAATATAACTACTATAATACTGCCCCCTATGTACAAGAATATAACTACTATAATACTACCCTCTATGTACAAGAATATAACTACTATAATACTACCCTCTATGTACAAGAATATAACTACTATAATACTGCCCCCTATGTACAAGAATATAACTACTATAATACTGCCCCCTATGTACAAGAATATAACTACTATAATACTGCCCCCTAAGTACAAGAATATAACTACTATAATACTGCCCCCTATGTACAAGAATATAACTACTATAATACTGCCCCCCCCCCTTTACAAGAATATAACTACTATAATACTGCCTCCAATGTACAAGAATATAACTACTATAATACTGCCCACTATGTACAAGAATATAACTAGTATAATACTGCTCCTATGTTCAAGAATATAACTACTATAATACTGCCCCTATGTTCAAGAATATAACTACTATAATACTGCCTCCAATGTACAAGAATATAACTACTATAATACTGCCCACTATGTACAAGAATATAACTACTATAATACTGCCCCCTATGTACAGGAATATAAGTACTATAATACAGCTCCTATGTACAGGAATATAACTACTATAATACAGCTCCTATGTACAAGAATATAACTGCTATAATACTGCCCCCTATGTACAAGAATAGTACTATAATACTGCCCACTATGTACCAAAATATAACTAGTATAATACTGCCCCCTATGTACAAGAATATAACTACTATAATACTGCCTCCAATGTACAAGAATATAACTACTATAATACTGCCCCCTATGTACAAGAATATAACTACTATAATACTGCCCCCTATCTACAAGAATATAACTACTATAATACTGCTCCCTATGTACAAGAATATAACTACTATAATACTGCCCCCTATGTACAAGAATATAACTACTATAATACTGCCCCCTATGTACAAGAATATAACTACTATAATACTGCCCCCTATGTACAAGAATATAACTACTATAATACTGCCCCCTATGTACAAGAATATAACTACTATAATACTGCCCCCTATGTACAAGAATATAACTACTATAATACTACCCTCTATGTACAAGAATATAACTACTATAATACTACCCTCTATGTACAAGAATATAACTACTATAATACTGCCCCCTATGTACAAGAATATAACTACTATAATACTGCCCCCTATGTACAAGAATATAACTACTATAATACTGCCTCCAATGTACAAGAATATAACTACTATAATACTGCCCCCTATGTACAAGAATATAACTACTATAATACTGCCCCCCCTTTACAAGAATATAACTACTATAATACTGCCTCCAATGTACAAGAATATAACTACTATAATACTGCCCACTATGTACAAGAATATAACTAGTATAATACTGCTCCTATGTTCAAGAATATAACTACTATAATACTGCCTCCAATGTACAAGAATATAACTACTATAATACTGCCCACTATGTACAAGAATATAACTACTATAATACTGCCCCCTATGTACAGGAATATAAGTACTATAATACAGCTCCTATGTACAGGAATATAACTACTATAATACAGCTCCTATGTACAAGAATATAACTGCTATAATACTGCCCCCTATGTACAAGAATAGTACTATAATACTGCCCACTATGTACCAAAATATAACTAGTATAATACTGCCCCCTATGTACAAGAATATAACTACTATAATACTGCCTCCAATGTACAAGAATATAACTACTATAATACTGCCCCCTATGTACAAGAATATAACTACTATAATACTGCCCCCTATGTAGAAGAATATAACTACCATAATACTGCTCCCTATGTACAAGAATATAACTGCTATAATACTGCCTCCTATGTACAAGAATATAACTACTATAATACTGCCCCCTATGTACAAGAATATAACTACTATAATACTGCCTCCTATGTACAAGAATATAACTACTATAATACTGCCCCCTATGTACAAGAATATAACTACTATAATACTGCCCCCTGTGTACAAGAATATAACTACTATAATACTGCCCCCTATGTACAAGAATATAACTACTATAATACTGCCCCCTATGTACAAGAATATAACTACTATAATACTACCCTCTATGTACAAGAATATAACTACTATAATACTGCCCCCTATGTACAGGAATATAACTACTATAATACTCTCCACTATGTACAAGAATATAACTACTATAATACTGCCCCCTATGTACAAGAATATAACTACTATAATACTGCCCCCTATGTACAAGAATATAACTACTATAATACTGCCCCCTATGTACAAGAATATAACTACTATAATACTGCCCCCTATGTACAAGAATATAACTGCTATAATACTGCCTCCTATGTACAAGAATATAACTACTATAATACTGCCCCCTATGTACAAGAATATAACTACTATAACACTGCCTCCTATGTACAAGAATATAACTACTATAATACTGCCCCCTATGTACAAGAATATAACTACTATAATACTGCCCCCTGTGTACAAGAATATAACTACTATAATACTGCCCCCTATGTACAAGAATATAACTACTATAATACTGCCCCCTATGTACAAGAATATAACTACTATAATACTGCCTCCTATGTACAAGAATATAACTACTATAATACTGCTCCCTATGTACAGGAATATAACTACTATAATACTGCCTCCTATGTACAAGAATATAACACCTATAATACTACCCTCTATGTACAAGAATATAACTACTATAATACTGTCCACTATGTACAAGAATATAACTACTATAATACTGCCCCCTATGTACAAGAATATAACTACTATAATACTGCCCCCTATGTACAAGAATATAACTACTATAATACTGCCCCCTATGTACAAGAATATAACTACTATAATACTGCTCCTATGTACAAGAATATAACTACTATAATACTGCTCCTATTACAAGAATATAACTACTATAATACTGTCCCCTATGTACAAGAATATAACTACTATAATACTGCCCCTCTATGTACAAGAATATAACTACTATAATACTGCTCCCTATGTACAAGAATATAACTACTATAATACTGACCCCTATGTACAAGAATATAACTACTATAATACTGCCCCCTATGTACAAGAATATAACTACTATAATACTGCCCCCTATGTACAAGAATATAACTACTATAATACTGCCCCCCTATGTACAAGAATATAACTACTATAATGATCTTTTTATTTAAAACTTGTAACAAAATTATTACAATATATTTACAATAAAATCATAAGAGGAAAACATAAGAATCAACAACGAAAACAAAAAACAAAACAGAAAAACAGAACAAAATAAACTTCAGGACACCCGCACAGAAGTTGGTACCCGGATCCTCCTCCAGTTTATACTATATGTACATTGTTTTCTAAGTCTTTCTTATATACTGTTTTCAGACTTTCAATGATGTTCTTCATGACATTATTACAGGAGTTGACTTCCTTATTGATGACCAGGCAGCATCTTGCACACCACAGATGGTACACGGTCACCACATTTATCACATATAGAGTACTTCTGTTATATTTACTAAGCTGAGGCAGGAAGTCTCCATACACTACTTGACAATATGGCTGCCTTCTCAGTTGGGGTAACTGCAGGGCCAGGGACACGGCCTGCCATACCTGTATACTAAATGGACAGTCTAAAAGAAGATGCTCCATAGTCTCTACACACTGACCACACTCTTCTCTAGGACAAGATCTATTTGTTACATTGCGACATTTCAAATTGTCTCTGACATACATCTTCCCATGAAATGCCAGCCATGCCTCATCCCTCATGTGTGTCGGCACTCTAGAATCCTGTAAGATTTGTGCAGTCTGTTTCACATCTAAATGTGGCGCATCCCTCAACTGTATCTGGACACTGAACCGAGATCTCAACAATTTGTCATAGATCTCCTTCCTACTGGACAATCTGACCTCATCATATAAAATCCTCCACTTAATGATCTTACTGATGATATGTACTCCATACCAAGACACGTTGTTCTTAATACGTCCCGAGATCCTCTTAATGGCATCACCTACCGACCATACAGATACAAATTGCTGGATCTGCCTCTTGAACAGATCGCACCATGGTTTCTGCACCGAATCTTTACAGAATGAGAAATTTCTCATCAAAAACATCAAGTTTAAGAATAATTCTGGACAAGGCATGGAGAGTCCTCCTTCCCTATGAGGGAGATAGGCAATGTTCCTCTTCACTATGCTCACCCTACTACCATACAAGAAGTTGAAGAAGACATTGGTTAGTCTGGGCCGCAGACTATCTGGCACTGGAAACACCACTGAGATGTACAAAAACAGTGGAAGCAGGAATCTTCTCATAAGGCCGACCTTCTCATGGTATGTCAGCCTCCAATGCTTCCAGCTCCGCTCCTTCTGCTCACACACCGCTAGCCTCTCCTCCCAATTCACCTTCCCTTCATCTACTTTTCCAAACACAACTCTCAAAATTTTAATTTTATCCTGAACTTTCCTGAAGGGCACCGAAAAGACTTCGCTATCTCTCCCTAACCACAATGCCTCGCTCTTCTCCATGTTCACCACCGAATTTGAGACTCTGGAAAATTCTGCTATGTCCTGCTCAAGTTCTGCACAATCATCTGCAGAAGTCACCAGAAGTGTCACATCATCCGCATAAGCACTAAACTTTATAACTTCCACTTTCCCATGAAGATGACACCTCAACCCCTGTAAATCCCCATTAGCCTGTAGCTTTCTCAGGAATGGGTCCAGGCTAAAGACATATAATAGTGGACTGAGAGGACAACCCTGCCTCACCCCTGACATAATCCTGAAGGGATCTCCTAGGTGACCATTAATCAGAGGTTGGCTTACCGCTCCCTTATAGAGAACCTGCAGCCATTGTACAAAGCGCACCGGAAGGCCATACTCCAACAACACCTGATACAAGTAGCCATGATGAACTCTATCAAAGGCCTTACTCTGGTCTAAGCCAACCACATACGCCCCTTCCCCATGCTGTTTCATATAGGTTATGGCTTCTCTCACCATAGCAGTGAGTCCTCTATTGTTCGGCCTTTCACGCCACATGTCTGATTAGCAATAATTAATTCATCCGCCACATCACTTAGCCTATAATACAAGATCTTGGCCAAGATTTTATAATCCGTATTTAGCAGAGATCTTTTACATTTCCCTTTTTTGCCAAAAGAACCAACACAGATTTACAGTGAGAGTCCAGCATCTTCCCTGCAGAGAGGCAATCATTATAAACCTGCACCAAGTCTGGAGCTAATAAGTCTCTGAACTCTTTATAGAACTCGCTGGTCAGGCCATCCAGCCCCGGACTCTTCTTGGGCTTTAAGGAGTCAATGCTTCTTTTCACTTCCTCCTCAGTTATGGACACAATCATGCATTCTGCTTGCACTGGTCTAATTTGGGCAGAGTCACACTCTTCAGATAACATTTAATGTCATCCTCCCTAATCTGCCCCCCTTGGAAAAGATTCCCATAGTAATCTCCAATGATCTGTGGAAGTTTCTTCTGCTCTGACTGCTCCGTCCCGTTCTCATCTAATAGCCCAGTCATAAACTTCTTATTAACCCTATTCTTACAGGCAATAAAAGTGTCCGGGGTGTAAACCATCCAATTATCAAACTGTCCCTCAGCTTTAAGAGACTTGAAGCGATCATACTGCAGTTCTTTCATCTTCTGCTTTATCTGGCTGATGCTCGCTCCGTCCACCTTCTCCCCACTATTCATCCGACCATATAAGCGACTCAGCTGTCGTCTCAGCATAGAATACTTCATATACTCCACATTACTGCGTCTCCTGGCAGCTCTAATCATAAACTGCTTGATGTCCCCTTTCATGCACTCCCACCACTCTGCTGTATCATCACACATACATTGGGTAGTCCTCCGTTCATTATAGAAGGTAGTGAAGGCCTCAATAAACTGTGGATCCTGCAGCAGCGAACTGTTCATCTTCCAGTATCCCCGACCACAGACCCCGGTCCCATCCTGACCCAGCGTGACACTTACTATACAATGATCAGAGAACTCTATGGGGCTGATCCTATACTTGGTGCACTTCATTCCTTTCTTAATATAGATACGATCTATTCTGCTGGCATTACCTCCCTTATGATAGGTGTAAGATCTCTTAGCATATTGTAAGCCATAGGGGTCAACTAAATGAGCCTGCTGAACCAGATTATTGAGGAAGTTCTCATCATACCTCAATTGTTTGTGCCTACTGGTTCTATCTACATTACTGGAGACACTATTAAAATCCCCACACATTATAAACACCCGAGATGTAAAACAATACGGCTTCATCAGCTGGAACAACTCCCTCCTCTCCTTTCTAGTTTGAGGAGCATAGATATTAATAACTCTATAATATATAGTGTCCAGTATAAAGTCCAGCATCAGGCACCGGCCTGGACTGATCTCCAGGACCCTCTCCACCTCTATGTCCTTATTGAAGAGAATTCCCACACCAATCATTTCTCTCCAATCCAAAGGACCAGAATGATGCTCCATGTCTCCAGTCCCTCCTGGCTGCATACACATCAGCATTACTCTTCAGGTAGGTTTCCTGTAAGAAGAAGATATCAGATCTCTCCTCTGACAGCCGCTGGTAGATCGCCTGCCTCCTGTTCTTAGTCTTTACACTGTTCACATTTATAGAGCAGACTCTCAAACTCATCTAAGTCACTGGACTTTCTTGCTTTTCCTCCTCCGTCCGCTGCTGCCACCTGCAGAGCCCCATCTTTTGGTGGACACTGATGGTTGAGGTTCCTCTTCCTGAAGGTCATCATCAGAGTTATGTAAAGAGATGCATTCTTTTTCTGATTTCTCTGATTCTTCTCCCAGCACTCCATACTGTCCGGAGGTTATGGCCAGCGCCGGCTGATTCTTCTCCCAGCACTCCATACTGTCCGAAGGTTATGGCCAGCACCGGCTGATCCGGGGTTTTCCTTGCTGCAGTGACTTTTCTAGCAGGATCTGCAGTTTCATTCTTTCTTTTAACCGCCTGGAACCCCTCTTGATCCATAGCGGGGCGTCTGGGCCGTGCGGCTCGGTCGGAGGGTTCTGTAGCCTTATATGGCTGCTGTTTAGGTGATTTAGCAACAGGTTTACTGGATATTTTCTTCTTTTCATGAGGTTTCTCTTCAATAGCTGGTGCTTGTAGTACAACAGGGGATATTTCACTTCTTACAGCAAGGATTTTTCTTTTTTCATCAGATGCCTTCTCGGTGGCTGGTACTTGTACTGTAGTGGGAGGACCATCCATCTCTCCCTTTGCTGTAGTGCAGCGGGTGAGTTATCAGTCTCTAAAGCAGGGTCACTGGTACTTTGCACTACATTAGTATTAGGACTGTTGGATTCTGGGGCTGTATCTGCTCTTGCAGCGACGTCCTCTTTACCTTCCTCCATGGGCTCTATGCCGATATCATCACCTCCTTTATTATGCTCTGCATGTGGACACTCCCGGAATGTATGACCTGCTCCTAAACACAGGTTCCAGATGACGGGTCCTCTACAATCGCTTTTTGAATGTCCAAACTGTCCACATAATGAACACTTGACTCAAGAGCAGTTAAAAGCGAGGTGTCTGCCCCCACACCTATGACATAGACAAGGCTGACCAGGATATATCTCTGAGCCTAGATAGGAGTGCGGTAGATGTCTGGTCACACCATTGGCTCGCTCTAATTGGATCTTTACAGTGTATCCACCATTCCAGATTCCCTCCTCATCATAGATTTTTTCTGGATAGTTCATGATCATACATTGCCTACTGAGCCAGTGCTCCAGATCTGCCAGCGCCACCACCTCAGACTGGAACAATATGGTGGCCCTCACCACCTGAGGCTTGGACAGCTGGATCACCTGGAGATACTTCCAGATTGACTGTCCCCTTGTGTCATTATATATACTCCAAAATGCATCCAAGTCATATTGCAGCTTAAAGCTGATGTCATAGATCCTGCTGGAGGGGATATGGATCAGAGCGTACACCTCAGAGGCTTTAAACCTCATAAAGTCTTTTAGGAGACTCTTCCCAATGTACAGTCTGGAGGGAATGTTCTCCTCTGGCCCCGTGTACTTAATCCTGACAGCGTTTCTCCTCTGTGGTGGAGGGGTAGCTGGCTTTGTGACATTGGAGTATAGTCTGTTGAATTGTGGAAAGTCAGCAGAGGGATGAGTGCCAGACCTTTCCTCATCAGCAGGCTTACTGACTCCTGATTGATCTGCAGACACACCTGCGGTGGTTTCACACTGTCCTGCAGACACACCTGCGGTGGTATGAGACTGTCCGGCAGACACACCTGCACTGGCATCACACTGTCCTGCAGACACACCTGCGGTGGTATGAGACTGTCCTGCAGACACACCTGCGGTGGTATGAGACTGTCCTGCAGACACACCTGCAGTGGTTTCACACTGTCCTGCAGACACACCTGCAGTGGTTTCACACTGTCCTGCAGACACATCTGCGGTTGTATGAGACTGTCCTGCAGACACACCTGCACTGGCATCACACTGTCCTGCAGACTCACCTGCGGTGGTATGAGACTGTCCTGCAGATTGTTTTACACACACCTCTGCGGATGGCTGAGAACCTTCACAAATCTCCACCATATCTGCTCCGGACGATGTAGTTGTCTCTTCACTCATTACACTACACGGTGTTTCATTTACAATGTCAGTACCTGAAGCATACACCAGATTACTACTTGCATTCATTTCATCAGCACTGCAAACAGAGTCCTTTGCAATTAACCCCTCATTGGCAGTGACATTTTGCTCCTCAGTATTAGCAGCATTTTCAGAGTTTGATAGCTCAGCTCCCATACTCAGTGACCCTGAAAGAAGTGACCCTCCAGGCGCTGCACCCACACATCTCAGAGGGGTTCCCTGCTCCACCATACTATACACAACATTATAATCAGTACCTTTTTTCTCAATGACTTCTTTAATCTTCATGTTTTGCACTCTGGCCTCCCTCTTCATGTTTTGCACTCTGGCCTCCCTCTTCATGTTTTGCACTCTGGCCTCCCTCTTTTTCTCCATTGCCCAGTTTTCTACTTTAGGTATTGCATTTGCTTCTTTGTCTAGTCGCTCCTTTAGTATAGTGAGCTCACGTGTGCGATTATCCAGGCATTCACACTTTATCAGCTTTGTCTTTGGATCCGTTTCTATCTTAATCTCTTCTCTTAACTTGAAGATTTGTCTTGCCAGTTTAAATAAACTTTTCTTAGTCACTTTCATACTCAATCCAAATGCTTTACATGATTCAGTAATCTCACCAGCCACCATTTCCTGGTTACCACTTTCTTGATCTCCATGCTGCAAGCCACACTCCAGGCTCTGGGCTCTCCCAGGATCGTCAGCCCAGCTGCACTCACTTCCTCCTGGGTCAGAGGCCATGCCTCCTCCCTACTGGGAGCTCACGTCTATCCTCTCCTATGGACAAGAATAGAACTACTATAATACTGCCCCCTATGTACAAGAATATAACTACTATAATACTGCCTCCTATGTACAAGAATATAACTACTATAATACTGCCCCCTATGTACAAGAATATAACTACTATAATACTGCTCCTATGTACAAGAATATAACTACTATAATACTGCCCCCTATGTACAAGAATATAACTACTATAATACTGCCCCCTATGTACAAGAATATAACTACTATAATACTGCCCCCTATGTACAAGACTATAACTACTATAATACTGCTCCCTATGTACAAGAATATAACTACTATAATGCTGCCCCCTATGTACAAGAATATAATTACTATAATAGCCCCCTATGTACAAGAATATAACTACTATAATACTGCCTCCTATGTACAAGAATATAACTACTATAATACTGCCCCCTATGTACAAGAATATAACTACTATAATACTGCCCCCTATGTACAAGAATATAACTACTATAATACTGCCCGCAATGTACAAGAATATAACTACTATAATACTGCCCCTATGTACAAGAATATAACTACTATAATAGTGCCTCCTATGTACAAGAATATAACTACTATAATACTGCCCCCTATGTACAAGAATATAACTACTATAATACTGCCCCCTATGTACAAGAATATAACTACTATAATACTGCTCCCTATGTACAAGAATATAACTACTATAATACTGTCCCTTATGTACAAGAATATAGCTACTATAATACTGCCCCCTATGTACAAGAATATAGCTACTATAATACTGCCCCCTATGTACAAGAATATAACTACTATAATGCTGCTCCCTATGTACAAGAATATAACTACTATAATACTACCCCTATGTACAAGAATATAACTAATATAATACTGCCTCCCATGTACAAGAATATAACTACTATAATACTGCCCCCTATGTACAAGAATATAACTACTATAATACTGCCTCCTATGTTCAAGAATATAACTACTATAATACTGCCCCCCATGTACAAGAATATAACTACTATAATACTGCCCCTATGTACAAGAATATAACTGCTATAATACTGCCTCATCTGTACAAGAATATAACTACTATAATACTGCCTCCTATGTACAAGAATATAACTACTATAATACTGCCTCCTATGTACAAGAATATAACTACTATAATACTGCTCCCTATGTACAAGAATATAACTACTATAATACTGCCCCCTATGTACAAGAATATAACTACTATAATACTGCCCTCTATGTACAAGAATATAACTACTATAATACTGCCTCCTATGTACAAGAATATAACTACTATAATACTGCCCCCTATGTACAAGAATATAACTACTATAATACTGCCCCCTATGTACAAGAATATAACTACTATAATACTGCCCCTATGTACAAGAATATAACTGCTATAATACTGCCTCATCTGTACAAGAATATAACTACTATAATACTGCTCCCTATGTACAAGAATATAACTACTATAATACTGCTCCTATGTACAAGAATATAACTACTATAATACTGCCCCCTATGTACAAGAATATAACTACTATAATACTGCCCTCTATGTACAAGAATATAACTACTATAATACTGCCTCCTATGTACAAGAATATAACTACTATAATACTGCCCCCTATGTACAAGAATATAACTACTATATTACTGCCCCCTATGTACAAGAATATAACTACTATAATACTGCTCCCTATGTACAAGAATATAACTACTATAATACTGTCCCTTATGTACAAGAATATAGCTACTATAATACTGCCCCCTATGTACAAGAATATAACTAATATAATACTGCCCCCCATGTACAAGAATATAACTACTATAATACTGCCCCCTATATACAAGAATATAACTACTATAATACTGCCTCCTATGTTCAAGAATATAACTACTATAATACTGCCCCCCATGTACAAGAATATAACTACGATAATACTGCCCCTATGTACAAGAATATAACTGCTATAATACTGCCTCATCTGTACAAGAATATAACTACTATAATACTGCCTCCTATGTACAAGAATATAACTACTATAATACTGCCTCCTATGTACAAGAATTTAACTACTATAATACTGCCCCCCATGTACAAGAATATAACTACTATAATACTGCCCCCTATGTACAAGAATATAACTACTATAATACTGCCCCCTATGTACAAGAATATTACTACTATAATACTGCCCCTATGTACAAGAATATAACTGCTATAATACTGCCTCATCTGTACAAGAATATAACTACTATAATACTGCCCCCATGTACAAGAATATAACTACTATAATACTGCCTCCTATGTACAAGAATATAACTACTATAATACTGCTCCCTATGTACAAGAATATAACTACTATAATACTGCTCCCTATGTACAAGAATATAACTACTATAATACTGCTCCCTATGTACAAGAATATAACTACTATAATACTGCTCCCTATGTACAAGAATATAACTACTATAATACTGCTCCTATGTACAAGAATAGAACTACTATAATACTGCCCCCTATGTACAAGAATATAACTACTATAATACTGCCTCCTATGTGCAAGAATAGAACTACTATAATACTGCCCCCTATGTACAAGAATATAACTACTATAATACTACCCTCTATGCCCAAGAATATAACTACTATAATACTGCCCCCTATGTACAAGAATATAACTACTATAATACTGTCTCCTATGTACAAGTATATAACTACTATAATACTGTCTCCTTTGTACAAGAATATAACTACTATAATACTGCCCCCTATGTACAAGAATATAACTACTATAATACTGCTCCCTATGTACAAGAATATAACTACTATAATACTGCCCCCTATGTACAAGAATATAACTACTATAATACTGCCCACTATGTACAAGAATATAACTACTATAATACTGCCCCCCTATGTACAAGAATATAACTACTATAATACTGCCCCTATGTACAAGAATATAACTACTATAATACAGCTCTTATGTACAAGAATATAACTACTATAATACTGACCCCTATGTACAAGAATATAACTACTATAATACTGCTCCCTATGTACAAGAATATAACTACTATAATACTGCCCCCTATGTACAAGACTTTAATTACTATTGAAGAGGAGTAGGAGAGGAGGTTGTAATCTGAGAGTGGAAAGGGGGAGTTTGTGAAGTGGAAAGCAGAGCAGAGGCAGAGGAAAATTAGTTTGAGTGTTGCCATGTCTGTCAGTGGGGGAGTCTGAGAGTTGTGATAGGCTGAGGGAGGAGGTGAGCATTAATCCTGAGGGGCAGATGGGGAGACAGGGTCATTGGTGGGGATGTTGAAGTCACCGAGGAGGAGGGTTAGGATTTCACAGCATAGCAAGTAGGGGAGCCAGGCAGCTAAATGATGGAGGAACAAGCTACATCGTATATCTGTGACACAAGCGATTTCTTTTAGTCAAGATTGGTCATCTGGAGGTCACAGAGGACTCTATATTAGCGTCTTTTGATGTAGTTTCCCTTTATACCTCTACTGAACATCGGCGGGGATTGAAGGCGGTGCAGCATTATATCACTTGGACAGACTGGTCCCCAAAGAAAGTTTGCTTTGCCCTGTCGCTGTTCGAGTTCATCCTGAGCAAGAACTACTGTTACGGCACTCTGACCCCCGAGCGCCAGATGGGGTGCCCTGAACTTACCGCACCCCACTGTCCCTGCCTACTTGCCTCGACCTGGCTAGCCCCAAGCGGACAACTGGGTGGCGGTCCCAACTCTGGCTAGGCACCTGGCGACTACCTAGATGGAACTAACTTACCGGGGGACAGAGTGCCGACAAGGGAGGCAGATGGAATAACCAAACAGAAAATACAAGCACAAGGCAAAACTGGAAGAGGCTGATTGAGATAAGCTGCAGACAGGACTGACTAGTAGCTGACAGAACCAATAACTGGCAGTGAGCTCAGGTCACTGCCAGCCTTGTAACTACAAGACTCCGCCCAGGGGCGGAGAGTGGGAGGAGGCAACTCCCCCCACTGCTGCATAAGAATGATGGAGTGCGGGCGGCACCCTATGGGTGGACACGGCCACGCCGCCACACCCGGCCGCCCCACGCCACCGGGAGAGCCCTGACCCCAGAGCTCCAGGATGCCAGAGCCGACGCCGCCGACCGCGGGACCCTGCGCCGCCCTGCATCGTAACAACTACTTTGTTTATGGAGGGGTGTGCTACAGGCAGCGGCAGGGTACGGATATGGGCTCGAATGTGGCTCCCACCTACGCCAATATGGTGATGCGTAGGTTCGAGAAAGATAATATGTATCAGTCATCTTTCTGGCCAAAGGTGAAAACCTAGTTGCATTATATTGATGACATCTTCCTGGTTTGGGAGGGGACCGTAATGGAACTAGTTGAGTTCCAGCAGTTATTGAATACCATATGTCGCGAAATCCAATTCACTTTAAGTTACTCCACAGTCTATATCCAATTTCTGGACACCATGGTACTAAAGAGGGACGGCAGGCTTTCCACTGATTTGTTTATCAAGCCTACTGACAAGAATAGCATTTTGCATTTCAATAGTAATCACCCTAAGAATAAGATTTCTTCATTACCATTGAGCCAGCTCCTCCGTATAAGGCGAGTTACTGATGATGAGTTCATTGATCATAGGTTGGAACAAAGGGGCTCGAGATTCCTGAGTAGGGGTTACCCTAAATCACTTATAAAACAAACTATATCTGATGTAAAATCTTTGAAACAGAGTGATTTATTGACCCCCAAACCCAAGAACAGGGATCCCAACAGGATGACATTTGTTTCCACATATAACCTCCATAGTGCTCAGATATCGAAAATCATTAAGAAACACTGGACCCTACTCTCTTAAGGTTGTGAGTAGCGATGAGCGAGCACCCAAATGCTTGAGTCTGCGTTATTCGAGTGGAGCTTTTCGTAAAATTCGAGAGCTCTACTCGAGTAACGAACCCCATTGACTACAATGGGAGACTCGAGCATTTTTGTATGTGGAACGCCGGGTGCTGAGCTTTTTTTTTCCCCCTAGGTTCTCGTTCTCCCTCTCTCTGTCTCTCTCTCCAGCCAGCCAGCCAAAAAACTTGCCAATGACGCACGTTGCGTCGGGGCCAAAACCAGCACATCACAGCAGGGAGGAGCCAAAAACTGGGGCGGGGTCGAACACGGCTTGATGCTCGTTCGAGTAACGAGCACCATCAAGTATGCTAATGCTCGAACGAGCATTAAGCTCAGCAGAGTATGTTCGCTCACCTCTAGTTGTGAGTCTATAGTTGAATTCCAAGATGGCCCCATGATGGCCTACAGATGAAACATGAATTTAAAACATAGACTGGTAAAGCCTCTGTTGGAAATGGGTGGTATAGATCAGTGTTCCCCAACTCCAGTCCTCAGGGACAGCCATCAGGTCATGTTTTCAGGATTTCCTCAGTAGTGCACAGGTGATGTAATTATCATCAGTGCCTCAGACATTGTCACAGGTGTTCTTACTATAGGATATCCTGAAAACCTGACCTGTTGGTGGTCCCTGAGGACTGGAGTTGGGGACCCCTGGTATAGAGAAACAAAGACTTTTTGCTCCACTAAAGAACGGGAATTTTCCATGTTGCATCTGCTCATGTGGCGGGAACATCATTAAAGGTGACAGTTTCTGTCACCCTTACACGGGCACCCGTTTTACAATCAAAAACAGGTATACCTGTACGTCATCTTTCGTCGTCTATTTGATCACGTGCCCGTGTAGTCTACTCTATATTGGAGAAACCACAATGGAGGTGCGTTCACGGTAACACGTTACCAGTTCACGCATCATAAAAGTACTGTTCGTACTGGTAACACTGGGCTTCCTGTACCTAAGCACTTTTTTGACAGAAACCACAACATTAGCCAATTACGTTTCCGTGTCATAGATCATGGGCCACCCTTAAATAAAAAAGGACTGAGATGGATACATACTCTAAACACCTTGACCCCCTTTGGCTTAAACATATATGATCACTATATGCCATTCATCTGATGGGATTATGCCTGTGTCTTCTCTTCCCCTATGCGAGTCGCTGGTGTTTATAATCTTTTCATCACTCACCTTTATTCCCTTACTGTGTATTAGGTGCGTGTTGTTTTTATTGGTACATGTTTTTAATTTTTGTCTTTTTCTTCAGTTGTAGATCGCCTGATCCGTGTGGTGCCTTTCCTCCATGACCGCTATGTATCATGCAGCCTTCTTTTTTTTATCTTCTTATATAGACTTTGCTACTATGTGCATACTGTACTCTTTTTGTTGTTGAATAAAGTATGTTAAGTAGAGATGAGCGAACTTACTCGGCCACGCCCCTTTTTCGCCCGAGCGCCGCGATTTTCGAGTACTTCTGTACTCGGGCGAAAAGATTCGGGGGGCGCCGTGGGTTAGTGGGGAGTTGCAGCGGGGAGTGGGGGGGAGAGGGAGAGAGAGAGGGCTCCCCCCTGTTACCCCCCGCTCTGTCACGCCTCCCCCCGCCCCCCGAATCTTTTCACCCGAGTACGGAAGTATTCGAAAATCGCGGTGCTCGATCGAGTAATTACTCGAAATGAGTAGGTTCGCTCATCTCTAATGTTAACCTATTGCATGCCTCCAGATTTTACATTTAGGACAGTCCAGTACTTATTTCTTTACATCAGTATACTCCCTATGCAATTGCTGATTTTAGTGGGTCACACTACTAATATCCATTATATTAAAAACACTACTGTAAATGTATTTTATTGATTACATTATGTAACTTTTTTGACCAGGCACGCCTTGTTGCTTTATATCCTTTTTTGTACCGTAGCATATGATATACATCGGGCAGACGTAATTGGTCTGGATTGTGTATATATCTAGGATAACGTGATGCCCATTACAATTATGTCCGTACGTTTTTTCGTTTGTACTTCTGTACTCTCTATAAAGATATCTTTTTTTGGGTTTACGAAGTGTGTTGGCTACTATGTGGCAACAGCATGTATGCCTGCGACCCATTGAGTATTTCTGGCCCTCCACATCATTTGGTGATGCTCTCTAGTTGATATCCCTGTATGGATGCTTTCTACTATACTTGGTGTCCACCATATGTGTGTGTGGCTACCCCATAGATATTATGTCACTTTGTTGTGACTTCTGGCTATTGTGGGCCGTATTAACTTTATTGTCATCCATTTTATTGATATATTACAATGCCCTCTGTTGGCCGTATTAGTCATCTCTATGCCTACCTTTTCTAGAGAGTATATAATGCTGATCTATGTCTATGATTTTGTTTGGTATGTTGATGCATTACACATATGTTTTTAATGAGATTTGATTATTGTGGGTGTATCTTTGTTTCACTATTGGTTACTTTGTCTATGTACTTCACTATTTAAATGTGTTTTGGTGTATGTTTAAGTTAGTTTGAAAAAGGCCTAATATGGCCAAAACATAGCTTGCTTACTTTTTACTCTGACCATGGATTAATAAAGCTTTTTGCAACTTTTTTTTTACCAAAAAGTCGATTTCCTGCTCATGCTGCCACTATACTCAATTATTCTCAAGTTGCGATTGGAGTCTTGTGGTTCGGACTGTTTCTGTGGCCTGCAGTTTATCTACCTCACCCTTTTGGGTGCTTTTTTTGCGTGCTGCTGTAACCGCTTATTGTACGTGATAGAGGAACAGGCGGGTGGGACCCGGAGGCCGGTAGATAACTGCGACATGCAGGGACAGTGGATGAAAGAGTCGTAAGGTGTAGACTCTGAAAGACGGGAAAGTGAGCAAGGAAACGACCTGAAAGGTACAGTTAGTTAAGAGGAGAATGCCTACTCCTTTGTCTCACCTGTCGTCTGATCTAGGGATGTGGGAGAACTGCAGGCCATCATGGGGCAATGCAGTAGGAAGTGGTAGAATTGGACTGCTGTATCCATATTTCGGTGAGGATGAGCAGGTTGAGACGTTTGGTGGTGAAGAAGTCATGGGTATTATTGTATCTTGACGCCACCAGGAAGTCCTGGTGGAGCCAAGATTGGCTGCTGAGCTGCTTAGCCTGCAGGTCATGGAAGGCCACTAAGCCTTAACAGCAGCAAGTGGCTTCCCCGGCAACAGTAGAAGGGCAGCGTGGAGCAGTAAGTAGCTTCCCCAGTGGCGGTAGAAGGGCAGCGTGGGGTTGGCAGCAGGGATGCAAAATTTCCCTGAAGCGCCTCTTTCGGCATCTGTGGGCCACAAGCGCATGCCCCCCCCACCTTCATGTCTGAAGTTAGCAGCATTGGGAGCTGTCAGTGGGGGAGCGCCCATCAGGGACTACAGAGGTGGAAGCCATCACGGAGCTGACAGCGGAAACATGGCAGCATTTACAGCTAATAATGTAAGACTAAGAAGACAAGTAACCTTCAGCCGAATCCACACTGTGCTGCTAGGACCTTCCAGCCTTGACCCCATTGGGAGCTGGGGGTGTGAGAGGGCCATTCCTCCTGTCAAACCGCTATCTTCCAGTGGAGTCAAGATACAATAATTCCGAGGTCATGGACCGCCTCCAAGACTTCTCCAGAGCAGCACCGGTCCTCTGGAACGCACTACCAAAGGCTACATGAGCAATCCAGCATTCGCAGAACTTCAGGCGTGCTCTAGAAACGCACCTCTTCAGGGAGGCATACCGAATTCCCTAAACAAAACCCTACTGACTGCAATCCCTGCTAGCCATCATAAACCTCCCCTGCAGTCATAACGATCCTGCCATCACACGGCCAAATGTCTGACCATTATCTATGTGTATAGCATCCCTCACTCGCCACCTCGCCATACCGTGCACATCTCCAGCCCCTTTACCTTCTGTATCACCCCATTACTTGTAGTATGTAAGCTTGTTGGAGCAGGACCCGCACCCCTATTGTCTCCATCTACTGGTTACTATGTAACCGTGGTTCTGTAATTTTTGTACTTTTGTCTTTCTGTATTCCCCTGTCTATATAAGCGCTGCGGAATATGTTGGCGCTATACAAATAAAGATTATTATTATTATTACATGAGCCCTTAGTCAGGAAAAGGCAGAGGAGGGCTCACTCACTGCAGCGGCGCCCCTGGAGGATCTGGAGGCGCAGGCACTAGTCAGTGCCTGTAACACATACGCGACGAACCGGACCATGAAGTCGCAGTAGATACTTTCCATCTTGTGTTCTGCTTCTTTCCTGACATTTCCTGGAAGTCGGATCTCTTATCATCTGTTCCTGCGGCTCCGCATTCCTCTATCCTTCTGGTAAAATATTGCAGAGCACATATGGAATGGGGGGAGGGGTGGGGTACAAGCTGAGCCCTAGCTGTACAGAAGTAAGTGCCCCCTTGTGCCCCAGATCACCTACCTCCTATTCTTCCTACAAGACGTGCAGCCTAGAGAGTAAGGAGTGGACACGTAACTTCCTCATAACCGCCCCGGGATGGGTCGCAGCACTGAGGGCTGAGTGTATCAACTTTTGTGATTTAAAGGGGAAATGCACATAAAAGTGATCTTCTGATAGGTCACCGTTACGGGGAGGAGAGGCGTTGGTGAAGTCTGTGATCTCAGCCACTACTTATTTCCAGAATGAAAGGGATATATGTACACAGAGGATTCTGTTACTGGAATCTGACAGCATATTTAAGGCAAGAGCTTTGTGAGAGGCGCAGGGATGTGTCCGTCTCTGTTATGGGGAGTTCTGGTGTGGGTCTGTTATGGAGGATGACTGATGTAGCGGCCTGTTATATGGGCGCTATGATACGTCTATGTGGGGCTCAGATAATATATTGTGTATTACAGGCACTCAGTGAAGCTGCTATACGTCCCTAATGCTGATTATATCGAGCCTCATTTATATGTGGATGTAGGTGATCAGGTCCGGCTCTGAGCCCCACGCCGTTGTGTCCCCCTTTAGGGATTGTACTTACTGTAGTCCTGGGTGGTTGTGCAGACGCCTCGTCTCTGTGTATTACTGTGGCATTAGAGGTGGTGGGTTTTATCTCGCCTGCTCAGGTTCGGTAATCATTTGAGCGAGGCAGGGGGAAGGGGGTGCATGGGGTATTGGTTTGGCTAAAGAGGTGGTCTGGTGTGATAGGGGAGAGATTTGGCAGGGTGGGTCAGGGTTGGGGGATATGCCCCCCCCTGCAGCTAGGAGGAGTGGGGTAGCGAGGGTGAGCAGGTGATTGGGGGATTTGTGAGGTATGCTGCTCTGCTTAGATAAACAAACAAAGCCAGAACAATATAGCTTGGAAGAGACATAAGGGGGGGGGGGGCACAAGAGCGCATTTAATAAGGACAAAATATAATCTAGGCAAGGAACATACCATAGACAAATACGTTACAGTATGGGATGGAACAGCAGCGGTGCAGATTCTGCAGAGGTGCAGATATAGAAGCAGCACAGAGGATTTCGCTACTCAATATATTTCACACATTTTCTAGGCATTCTATACTATGCTAAAAGGTGACCCGACAAAGTATAAAACACTCCCGCCGCCCGTGGACCGGGTTCCCCTCTCACCCCAGGCACCTAATTTTTCTCCCTACAACAAAAGATATAATTCCATTCTTCACACCATTAACCCCATCATCTTCTTCTGATGTTCCACAAGCCAACCCTCATCCTCCTCCGAGCGCGCTACTACAATCTGGCAGTCAGTCACCACTGACATAGTCAGCCCGGCTGTCCCGCTCCTCTACTGCTCTCATGCTGACAGACCCTACAGACTCCAGAGACCACAGCGCCTGCAGGGCTGGACCGGTCCGCCAGTATGAGGCAGGTCCTCTTCGTCTCCTTTCACTCAGTGCCCTATTCACTGCCGCCTGTCTGCCAACACAGGGACCCGTGTCTACGTTGGTGCCATGTCTGCTGCTGGGGCTCGTTAGGACAGCAGTCAGTACCTACCCAGCTACTCATCTTCCCCGGATGCCACCCGTTAAATAATCTGCCTTAGGGAGCGTTTACATAGCGGTATTGTACACGCTACATGACAATATTCTGGGGTTCTGTGACAATTGCTGAAAATAGCGCTGTGACGGAATCCCGGGACGGAAACAAGCAGGCCATTTACCTCTATTGTAATGCGGACTCCTCTCTGGTGTCAGCTTTACAAGGTTCCCGTTATATTTGGAGTATAGAACAGCGCAGCCGACTAGATTATTCTGCACTCCAAATACAACCGTAACAAATGCCGGGCAGCCGGGCGGAAAGTCTGTGCGGTCCATCCGGCAGTATTTGGTTCCGTCCAGAGATGGAGCCGTTTGCCACGGGGATTCCCCGTTCCTGCTTCCTGAATGGGAGTAGAAAAGTGGAACCCCGAGTGCCGATGTGAAACCACACTTAGGCCTCATGTCCACGGGCGTTTTCACAATGTATTACACATGCCATGCACGGTGAATGGAGTCAATACAAGTAAATGGACTTTCATTGATCCATTCGCATGAGCGTGGAGATACGCGCAAAATATAGATGCTCCATTTCTTTGTGTACCATGCAGCGTGTGCAACACAGTCCATACGCAATACATTGCCTGTGGGCGGCGATTCATGCGCAAACCTGCTATGAAACCAAGCGGGAAATTAAAAGAAAAAAAAAAGGAGTCACACTGTGCATAAGCGTGTGCGTTAGATATGTGGCGCAGTACCCTCGCTGCCAATATACGGTCCTTGTCGGCATCACAAACACCGGTAAAACGTTATGGGGAAACCCGCAGTATATTAGCCGACACCCGTGGACATGAGCCCTTAGTCAGGAAAAGGCAGAGGAGGGCTCACTCACTGCAGCGGCGCCCCTGGAGGATCTGGAGGCACAGGCACTAGTCAGTGCCTGTAACACATACGCTACGAACCGGACCATGAAGTCACAGTAGATACTTTCCATCTTGTGTTCTGCTTCTTTCCTGACATTTCCTGGAAGTCGAGTCTCATCATCTGTTCCTGCGGCTCCGCATTCCTCTATCCTTCTGGTAAAATATTGCAGAGCACATATGGAATGGGGGGAGGGGTGGGGTACAAGCTGAGCCCTAGCTGTACAGAAGTAAGTGCCCCCTTGTGTCCCAGATCACCTACCTCCTATTCTTCCTACAAGACGTGCAGCCTGGAGAGTAAGGAGTAGACACGTAACTTCCTCATAACCGCCCTGGGATGGGTCGCAGCACTGAGGGCTGAGAGTATCAAGTTTTGTGATTTAAAGGGGAAATGCACATAAAAGTGATCTTCTGATAGGTCACCGTTACGGGGAGGAGACGGCATTGGTGAAGTCTGTGATCTCAGCCACTACTTATTTCCAGAATGAAAGGGATATATGTACACAGAGGATTCTGTTACTGGGATCTGACACCACAAGTCTATGTGCGGCTCAGATAATATATTGTGTATTACAGGCGCTCAGTGAAGCTGCTATACGTCCCTAATGCTGATTATATTGAGCCTCATTTATATGTGGATGTAGGTGATCGGGTCCGGCTCTGAGCCCCACGCCGTTGTGTCCCCCTTTAGGGATTGTACTTACTGTAGTCCTGGGTGGTTGTGCAGACGCCTCGTCTCTGTGTATTAATGAGGCATTAGAGGTGGTGGGTTTTATCTCACAGGACAAGTCTGCTCAGGTTCAGTAATCATTAACCTGCTTCGTAACGAAGGGTTCACACCGGGACACAGTGATAAAGCTGTAGATTGGTTATGCCTCAGGGGTAGAACAACCTATGGGAGGGTCCTCATTGCCTCAAGGCCATCGGGGATCAAACATGCCGCACAACTGCACTGGGAAAATGGGAATCTATAACCTCCCTGAGCTCTGCCTGGCCGGATATTTTGCACCGAGTGAATCAAAACTGCAGATACTAAAAATATTCAGTTGGGAGCAATTCCTGACCCATTAGACACTTTTACATTGTGTCAGACTATCACACACACTATGTTGACCAAAGTATTAGCCCCCCACCAATCCAGTGCTGTCAGATGAAGGGGGATCTGCAAATCAGATGTGTGAGCATTAGGTATAAAAGGAGAGGATCCCACGTATATCCAAGTATACAAACCACCAGAATGCCACCAGATATAGAGTGGACACTGCAGTATGGTGGTGGGATGTCACCCAAGTAATCTTCCAGTAGGGGACATCGCATCACTTTTGGACCTTCCAAATACCACTGTTGGCAATGTTATTTGGAAATGGCAATCACCTAAAAACAACCTGGTTATCCTTCCCTTTGGAAGAGGACTTGGACTTTGGCTCATAATTCCCAGGTCATTGGTACAAGGCTTGTTAAAAGGTCTGATATTGACTTGCAGGAATGTTGCCTTCCAATAGGTGGTGCTTAACAATAATACAGCGTCCCAACGGGTAGCTCAGGACACGGGGCATACGCTGAGGAGCTGGTAGGGTAGAGTGGTCACTTGTCATGGTGGTACTTACCAGGCTCCCTCCCAGCGGGACACACATGGCCTCAGCTAGAGCAGCGCTGGGCCTCTTCCGGACACCCCTAGGAGACAGATGGCGAATATAGATGGAACAGGAACATAACCTTGTCAGGGGTGACGCCACCGGTCCTATTACCCACCGGTATGACACTCGGCGGTAATAAAGAGAATTCACACACAATGTATGGTCGAAGTATCTCAGTCCCTGGCAAAAACTTTACTTGGAAACTTCAATATCACACAAATCAAGAAACACACTAGTGCAGGTAAGAACAGATGGAGATCAGGGAGGAAACTCAGGATGACACCAGTCCTGCAGGCGTGCGTTACTGCTCCTGGAAGGGAAACACCCCGGAGGAGGAAGGGGTATGGTCACTCCACAGACACTCTTGCAACACAGTACCTCTGCACGGTGGTTTTGGCCTTTTTTCCCCTTGCTCTCTCTCTTTAGGCTCCTGGGAATGGGGTCCTCAGGATACCTCCTCCTCTTCCTCCATCACTTGGTATTTGTATAGTGCCAACTTATTTCGCAGCGCTTTCAGGTAATTATTACTTATTACCCCCCACCAAACTGGGTTCTCATTTTACTGACCTCGGAAGGATGGAAGGCTGAGTCAACCTTGAGCCGGCTACCTGACGCATGCGGGGATTGAACTTGCAACCAACCTTGAGGTCGTAGGCGAGAGCTTACACTCTGCGCCACACGAGGCCCAAGAGAGGGTTGAAGGTACTCAAAACTGACTCCAGACTGACTAGCACACCCAAATCACTCATACTTCTAGACTCTAGCATACCACATGACAGGACAGAAGTTGATACATTTACAGACATCTCCTAGACTCATGCAGACATTAACCTCTCACTTGCTGCAGCTGTGCAATACACAGAAAAAGACACTAGACAATTTGCACAGTGGATCTACACAAAAGATATTACATGTATGACATTTATGGAGGGGCCAGAAATAGATGTTCTGGGCCACTACAATACCACAGAGTATCCATATAAGGGCTTATTCAGACGACCGTATATCGTCCGGCAGGGGCGTAACTATAGAGGATGCAGGGGATGCG
Source organism: Eleutherodactylus coqui (assembly GCF_035609145.1). Taxonomy (NCBI): domain Eukaryota; kingdom Metazoa; phylum Chordata; class Amphibia; order Anura; family Eleutherodactylidae; genus Eleutherodactylus; species Eleutherodactylus coqui. Next base: position 164,350,750 of record NC_089844.1, read on the forward strand.
GTTGCACCCGGGCCCAGGAGCCTTAGGGGGCCCATAAGGCCTCTCTTCTCCATATAGGGAACCCAGTACTATAAGTAAAGCATTATAGTTGGGGGCCCTGTTACGAGTTTTGCATCGGGGCCCGGGGAGCTTCAAGTTATGCCTCTGTCGGCCGGGTATTCATGCCGACCAATATACGTCGTCTCTCTCTGCAGGGGGAGGAGGCTGGAAGAGCCTGGAGCAGTGCTCTGAGCTCCCGCCCCCTCTCTGCCCTTCGGCACTATTTGCAATAGGAGGGGTGGGACGAGGTCCCACAACTTATATATAATATTGTGATTAAGTGTCAACCATGCACATGTCAGAAGCCTACAGGTACCCCACCTATGGTGCAGAACCCCCCGTTTATATAGCGCACACATTTATGAAGCACGAGAAGTAGTAGTACTCTCATGGCTCTTAGACAGTGCTATTCGACAGTTTTAGGCTATGTTCACACGGGACAGATACGCTGCAGGATGTCCACTGCGGAATTTCCGGCGTACAATCCACAACGTTTTGAAATCCCAGCTAAATGACTGAGTTTCAGTGAAGTTTTCTGTACACGGCGTGGAAAATATCTGCTGCGCAATTGTGCTTGCGGAGCAGATTTTAATGTTATGAGGAAAAGACTCTTATACGCTGATTTTCCATGTTTTCGCAGCAGAATTTAACATGAAGGTAAGGGCTTATTTACACGGGCGTGTATTGGTCAGCGTTTTCACCGCTGGACGATTATACACTTCGATTTGAGCAGTTCCCTCCCCTTATACAAGAAAAACACTACGAAATCTGCAACAAACAGCAACTTTATGTCTTGGAGGTTTCAGGGTGTTTTATCAACTGCCCTGCAGAGAATCTGCAGTGTACCCGTCCTGTCTGAACATAGCCTTAAGGAGTGTTGGTGAAGTTTTGCAGTGACCAACCCAGACGTAGGAAGTATTGAGCAGCGAGGGAAAAAATGAGATGCTAGTCATGTCGGTCTTATGGTCAGCCTCCAGCAGTGGAATAAACAATAAATTAACTAATAAAAGCAAAATAAAAATATAGGTAGTTGTTATAACCTCCTACCCATGGGGTTGGATAGGATATGATGTTAATTTCTCGTGATGCCAGTCCCTATATGATTAGGGACCCATTCCGGACAAACATAATAAATATAAAAAGTGGAGAAGTCAACAATAATGGGGGCAGTAGTCCTTGCACTCCTGTAGTGTCGTGTGGTTCCTTAATGCAGTATATCGATGATGGGAAGGAACTGCAGGAAGCAGACTTTAGATAGTGAAACAACTTTCAACTCTTTATTACAGGGAGCGAGAACTGTGGATCTTGAAGTAAATAACCACAATTTACATTCACTTGCAGTAACTGCTGAATCACACTGACTTAAGGGAATTGAAGACTTGGAATTACATTAGTAGACATTGCAGTGAAAAGCTTTCTCAGAGAGGCTGTGGCAACATATTGCAGTAACACACATCCAGCTTTCATCCCTGGCTTTGACTAATGCTTTGCAGATAGATTATTGACTTGCTTCTCTTCTCTCCCTCCATCTCTCTCCCCTCTTCTAACACTCCAGCATAACTTGATTTGTAGTCCTCACACTTAGATGTTAGAGCTTCCCACCGCACTGACTCTGCTAGACATTCTCTTTAGAAGACTTCGTTAAGATGCTCGCCTTGTAACTCCCCGGTCTCTATCTCTGGCTGTCTTCTCTCGGCTTTCTATAGGACTAGGCTACTTCTGATGAGCGATACGATCTTCTTTGTGTTCCTTGACAGTCTCTATCTCAGGCTCCTCTGGACTAGGCTGGCTAACCCCCCCACTCTCTGCCTTTTATAGTCTCCCTGCTAACCAATCCTAAACTAGGGGAAATCTCTGTACCCAATTCCAGTACTAGTTAGGGGTGACTGGCAGGTGTTAAAGCAGGTTAGGGTGCATTCTGCAGTCATACAGTGCTAGGTCGTGAGATCACCAAACATTAACACTTTAGTGCCCATTTAAGGCATATACACATAGATGAACATAATTAAAGTTACATACTATTATGATACTGTATGTATATATATATATATATATATATATATATATATATATATATATATATATATATACACATACATATATACACACACACACACACACACACACACTTCCCATACGGTAAAAGATATTAATGCTGTGGGACCCCAATTCTGGGGTACTACAGTTCCGGTTCAGTTTGAACAAATTTGAACTGAACCAAACCTTTCAAAAATATGCTACTAATATGCTACTAGTGAAGGGGTACAGTTAAAATTATAGTTGAGGTAGCATAATGAGGTCATAGGTGAGGGGGTGCAGTGAAGTCAGAGGTGCTGGCTGCAGCGAGGTAATAGAAGGGGTGCATTGAGGTCATTGGGGGAGCACAGAGAGGTCTGAGGCAAGAGAGCATAATGAGGTTATAGGTGCAGTGAGGTCAAAGGATGCAGTGAAATCATAGATGGGGGTGCAGTGTGGTAAGAAGTGAAGGAGGTACAGGGGTGCAGAGAGGTCTGAGGTGAGCCTTGGGTTGTTAGATAATTCCCCTAAGCTTCCTCCACACGGCCGAGTGCGATATTGCGCTCTTGCAGGTTCGATGTATCAGCGAATGCATTTCTTTGAAAAATGCCTGCCATCACTTCGGTGAGGTTGCAATCGTCCGATGCAGCTATCAGCAGTGTCAAAGGATCGGCAAGTGTTTTCCATGCCGAGTGATGCGGTTTCCAGTCCCATTGAAAACAATGTGTGATGTGTTCCAAGGGAACGCCCAAAATAGGTCTTGTCACGATATTCTCCTGCAATGCAATGTGTGAAATAATCGCTCATGTATATGGGTTCATATATAATCGCTCATGTATATGGGTTCATATATAACTGCTCATGTATATGGGTTCATATATAACTGCTCATGTATATGGGTTCATATATAATCGCTCATGTATATGGGTTCATATATAATCGCTCATGTATATGGGTTCATATATAATCGCTCATGTATATGGGTTCATATATAACTGCTCATGTATATGGGTTCATATATAACTGCTCATGTATATGGGTTCATATATAATCGCTCATGTATATGGGTTCATATATAATCGCTCATGTATATGGGTTCATATATAATCGCTCATGTATATGGGTTCATATATAATTGCTCATGTATATGGGTTCATATATAATCGCTCATGTATATGGGTTCATATATAACTGCTCATGTATATGGGTTCATATATAACTGCTCATGTGTATGGGTTCATATATAATTGCTCATGTATATGGGTTCATATATAACTGCTCATGTATATGGGTTCATATATAACTGCTCATGTATATGGGTTCATATATAACTGCTCATGTATATGGGTTCATATATAATTGCTCATGTATATGGGTTCATATATAATCGCTCATGTATATGGGTTCATATATAATCGCTCATGTATATGGGTTCATATATAACTGCTCATGTATATGGGTTCATATATAATCGCTCATGTATATGGGTTCATATATAATTGCTCATGTATATGGGTTCATATATAATCGCTCATGTATATGGGTTCATATATAATCGCTCATGTATATGGGTTCATATATAACTGCTCATGTATATGGGTTCATATATAATTGCTCATGTATATGGGTTCATATATAACTGCTCATGTATATGGGTTCATATATAACTGCTCATGTATATGGGTTCATATATAATCGCTCATGTATATGGGTTCATATATAATTGCTCATGTATATGGGTTCATATATAATTGCTCATGTATATGGGTTCATATATAATCGCTCATGTATATGGGTTCATATATAACTGCTCATGTATATGGGTTCCTATATAACTGCTCATGTATATGGGTTCATATATAACTGCTCATGTATATGGGTTCATATATAACTGCTCATGTATATGGGTTCATATATAACTGCTCATGTATATGGGTTCATATATAATTGCTCATGTATATGGGTTCATATATAATTGCTCATGTATATGGGTTCATATATAACTGCTCATGTATATGGGTTCATATATAATTGCTCATGTATATGGGTTCATATATAACTGCTCATGTATATGGGTTCATATATAATCGCTCATGTATATGGGTTCATATATAACTGCTCATGTATATGGGTTCATATATAACTGCTCATGTATATGGGTTCATATATAACTGCTCATGTATATGGGTTCATATATAATTGCTCATGTATATGGCTTCATATATAACTGCTCATGTATATGGGTTCATATATAATTGCTCATGTATATGGGTTCATATATAACTGCTCATGTATATGGGTTCATATATAATTGCTCATGTATATGGGTTCATATATAACTGCTCATGTATATGGGTTCATATATAACTGCTCATGTGTATGGGTTCATATATAATTGCTCATGTATATGGGTTCATATATAACTGCTCATGTGTATGGGTTCATATATAATTGCTCCTGTATATGGGTTCATATATAACTGCTCATGTGTATGGGTTCATATATAATTGCTCCTGTATATGGGTTCATATATAACTGCTCATGTATATGGGTTCATATTCATACGAGATTTGTGTGTCTCGCATTACACAAAAGTTTCACAATGTTCACTGCCATGTGAAAGCGGCCTTACACAGCATTTAGTGCAGAGTCTGTTAATTATTAAAGGGAACCTGTTGTGACCTTTGGTTCCCATAAACTACACTATGGGGCTCAAAGGTCAGGCAGCGAGGTGTCTGGGGAGCGTTATTTTATGCTCACAAGGTTTCCCCGTTCCCGCACTGTGACTTCCCAAAGTACATGTGTGCATCTCTCATAAATCCCTATGGGAGATGCCTGCACAGGAGTCCCGCTAGTGGCGCACGCAGACTTCAAGGGGACACAGTGCAAGAACGGGGTGCGTGGTGAGTATATAACAACTCTTCCCTAAACTTCTTCCCCTGAACTTTGAGCCCCATAATGTATTTTACAGGGCTGAAGGGTCATGACAGGTTCCTTGTAATGTCTTATCTCTGGACTTCGCTCTAACAGTCACCGCACCCAGATTATCCAGCACTAATGATGGCATCTGAGAACAGGAGCCTGACGGACCCCCTGAGATGTACAAAGAAACCTGACGGACCCCCTGAGATGTACAAAGAACCCTGACAGACCCCCTGAGATGTACAAAGAAACCTGACGGACCCCCTGAGATGTACAAAGAACCCTGACGGACCCCCTAAGATGTACGGCAGGGATACTACACAAACCTGCTGACCACACATCAGCCATAGGCGCCCATGTTACTATAGTATATGCTGACGCATACATTTACTGGACCGGGTGAGATTGTATTGACGTGGTAACTTGACAAATTCCGTAACTTAATGAAATTGAGGCCAAATTAAAGGGGTTTTCTCATTACTTAAAATTGCTCAACTACTCTGTACTTCCTAATTCTGCTGACCAAGTCATGTGACTGCTGCAGCCAATCACTGGCAATGGAAGATCACAGTTATAGCTAGTCTGGAAGTGAATGGGTGCTGAGCTGTAATGCCACACACAGACAGGGGTGGCGCTGTGTTTGCAAGAAAACAGCTATGTTTTTCTAACCCAGAAGAAGTCCTTTTTAACACCTTCGTGACCGCTGATACGTCTTTTAACGGCCTGTATCGGCGGTTTATGTATGAAGAGAGATCGTGGGGTGATCTCTTTTTATACACCGTGGGTGTCGGCTGTGTCGGGGGCTGTTAACCCTTTAAATGCCGCTGTCAATTCTGAGAACATTTAAATCCCCCGAACGATGTTCAGGTGTCCCATAGGCCCCCCCACGATGAGATCGCAGGGAGCCATGCAGGTGTCATGGCAGCCAGGGGCCTTCTGAAAGGCTCCATGGCTGACTTAACAGACTGTCCATCAAGCCATCCCCGCATCAGCCAAAGAAAGCCGGCGCTGCGTTAACCAATCGCAGCTATTTAATGACGTAATTGAATGGCTGTGATTGGTTAAAGCAGCGCCGGCTTTCATTGGGTGACGCGGCGCTGAGTTAATAAATGAGAGCATTAGCTTGCTGGAGGTGGGGCATTCAAGCAGCAATACTCTGTCGGCGTGGAGGAGGGAGCGACAGCCTGCAGCAGCGCCGCAGACCATCAGGAGGACGATATGCCGGCGACAGGTGAGTGTAGAGTTTACCACCTGAGTCTCAGCATGCGAGTTTTTTGATTGCAAGCAGGCCCGTACCCCGAGTTTTTGCTCGTAAATCAGAGCAAAAATTTGAGAGAGAGCCTGCTCGCAAATCCAAAAACTCGCAAGCTGAGGCGCCCGCATCCCGAGGTACCACTGTACATATTCGGTATCCATAAAGGTCTGATCTATCAAAGTAATGCATTATTTACCCCGCACGGTGAAGATCATCAAAAAAAAAGAAATAAAGAACGCCGGAAATTCACTTTTTTGGTCACCCCGTTTCCCAGAAAAAATGCAATAAAAAGCTGCAAAAAGTCGTATGTATTCAAAAATGGTGCCAACGCAAACTACAGGGCGTCCACAACAAACGAACGCTTCCACAAGTATGTCACCTGAAAAATAAAAAAGTTATTGTGCGCAGAAGATGGTGGCAGAAAATAATTGTAAAAAATGTAATGTCTTCGAAAAAAAATACCGCAGCAAAAAGAAAAAAAAAACTACACAAGTTTGGTGTCGTAGTAATCGTACCAACTCGTAGAATAAAGTTATCAGGTCATCTGTGTTGTAGTTTGTGAGCTTATGCATTCTGGCCGAAATATTATTTAATACCTCGTATCAGTATTTATCATTATTTGCAGTAGGCAGTGTGGCTCTAGATGCCGGGGGGCCCGGGGTGTCGGTGACACTGTGAGGGGCAGGGCAACCCACCAGGGTGTATCATATGGGGCATCATTAATAGTCTGTAAGCCTGCATGGTGCACTACAAGTATCAGTGGGACTGACACCCTTCGTATGCCTTATCTATGTGCATGTGTAATACTACCCTGTTTCCCCCCGAAAATAAGACAGGGTCTTATATTAATTTTTGCGCTAAAATATTTCTTTTTTACATGTAAATCTGCCTGGACACCATTTAAAAATCCTGCTAGGTCTTATTTTCAGGGTAGGTTTTATTTTCAGGGAAACAGGGTAAGCAGCCCCCCACCAATATTTGGTCGGTCATCCATATCTTGTACCTCCATATAGCAATCTGTCTGCATTCTGCTGAGAAGTGCTGTATACCCTCCCCTTATATTAGTATATAGGTAAATATGGCGCTGCCAGTGATTTTTCCCTTTGCAGTGATAGGTTACTTGCACTCAGCCCACAGTGAAGTATGGAGGAGGTTCCATCGAGGTCTGGAGATGCTTTGGAGGTGGTGCAGTTGGTGACTTACTAAAAATGGAAGGACTCCCCAATAGAGGACCAGCATCCTGGAGCGCCACCCATTGGTTGTTGTTTCACACTTCAGTAAGGTAACGACCCAAAACATCAGAGCATACAGATAGCCCTGTCCGTGCAGAACGTATGGTCAGTCAGAGGAGCGGCAGCCGCTACTGAAGAACAAGACATGGCCGCAAAAATGTCCCAATTGTACACCTCAAACACCAAGAGGTGCAAGTTATGAACCAGAATCACCTTTGGGAGTCGCTGCAATGGGAGCTGAACTTTAGACAAGCTGACCGGCAGAACGCCCCCTGCTGGGATCACTGTGCAAACAGGAAAATGTATAGCAACCCTCCGGTCCCGGACAAACAAAGATGGCCGCACCGGCTTCTCCGACTACCTGCTGCACACTGTGTATTAGTATGCATTAGGCCTTATGCACATGGCCGTGATGGGCTCTGCCCCCCAGAGACCCCATACTTGCCTGCGGATCCAACGTCCCACATGACGCTCTGGCGCTTATCCGCAGTAGAGCGCATGTCGCGCCGGCAGTGTCATGTGACACGCCTAAAGAGAACCTAAAGGGAAATTTCAGCTCTCAGAGAAACAGAAGAGTCTGGGAGTACAAAGATGAGATAACCATTGACATCCTCAAAGCGGTATAGCATATTGCATGGATATGTTCAATATAATTGACATCACCAGAAGTCAGGTGATGGCGACAGCCAATCAGATGCTGCAGCGTTCTGTTCCCAAACTCCTTGCATCATAGTGCTCAAGATGTGACTACCGATGCTAGGCCAACAAGCGGTGACGCTGTAGCCTCTAATTGGCTGTAGCTGTCACCCGACCTCTAGTGATTTTGTGGTGGAAGCCCAGTATATATCCATCCAACTTCTTATGCGCATTATCAATTCAGAATTAATATGGAAGGGTGTAAACATTCCAAATTGAGTAAGCCATGGTTCCGCAAAGGATGCCACGTCAGCTGGTGGCCCATCTGGGGAGTGATCGATAGGTTCCATAGAGTGCGGACAGAAGACACGGACATATGCGACCTTGGACTTGGTGGGCCCAAAATATCATCAGAACACGGTAAGATAAATTAATTATCTATACCTGTGTGGCTAACTCCAGGCTCGCCTATTTGCCGTGTCAAGGCCGAACGATTTGGAACTGCACGACAGGTACTTTTAAGTCTCGATCACTCGATAAGAACCTGTCATAAGATATAAAGGAATGTTTACATGCCTGTCGTTTTGAGAGTACTGGTCGGTTGGCAAGGTCAGTGAATTGCTTTAAGGGGGAGGTTGACCCTGCGCAGGTGTCCCGATTACTCGGGTCAGGTTTGGTTACAAAACCTAAGAGTAAGGGACCTGTGAGGGTAGTTTGGCTGAGGTGTTCCTGCTCTGGTCCGGTTTGGTTACAAAGCCTAAGGGTCAGGAAGCCGTCAAACGTCTGGGCAGGTATCGCTACTTCGGTAAAGTCTGGTATAAGGCTTCCGAAGAAAGGGAACTGACAGACCGGATCCCGAGGGGCAGTTTAGACTAAACCAGCCGTACTGGTGCTCCGTCTATTTGTCTGTCTAATTGTATGGGTATACCACCCATGTCTTGCCCAAATTGCCAAAAAGGATTGTTATTGACGATAAGTACCCTCGGATGGGAGATCTGTAGTCAGAATAATCCCTACCCCGCCCACCGCTGTGGTTACGGTCCACTGTTTGAGGATGATGGTCCACAAATATTTGTTTATTGTTTAAACGTGCACGAGTGGATCCCTCTGGCTGAAGGTAGATCAATAAACTGTGCAGTGACAGAAATGCTAGAGACTCTAGGGCGGGACATACTGTGTCCGGCGTCTGAGGAGACTTCTATAATCATGAATCTGACAGCCATGATTGAAATTGAAAGGCAACAAACATTGTACCAAGGTCAATTCTTACACGCTCCAGAAAAGTGTGGAAGGGGTGGAGAGTCAAGTTATCATTGATTAATCAAGCAATCTTCCTGTGTGTCCTACCTGTCTTTTATATAAAGTTAGTGTGCTTGTCTGTTGTGTAGAGCTAATCCTGCTGAGTTGTTATATAGGAATAGTTTGTTTGTCTGTCATATAGAAGTAGTATCAGTCCTGCTCAACTGTAAGAAGAGATTGTTGGCAATGAGAACGCATTGGCTGGGTTATAGCCAAGATTAATGCACCGTACACAGCGGCGCGCTGTGGGTTTGGACTTTATAGGTTAGAAAGTATAACTGAATGTGTTTAGAGGAAAGAAAAAAAAGGCTGCTAACTACATTTAAAAAGAGGAAGTGCCATAACTCTGAATAGAAGTGAAGCAATTCCTGTGCTGTAATAAATAAATAAACTATACGTCCGTCATACAAATGTAAAAAGTTATATGCCACTCACATCCTGAGGGGGCTCTTAAGAATACATCTATGTTTGCCAAGTCCCCAATTCAATTGTAACCACATACAATGTTAGGTGGTCACCGCTGTGACAGTAAAGTTACAACATAATATATGTAATTTATGCATTAGACGTTAGAATTTCCCTAAGTGTCAGAAAGAGGAAGAGAAGGTGGGCTGAAATGGCATCTGTATTAACACACGCCAAAGACACCAGAGTTCAATATAACAGTTTAGTAAATAGAGAGAATTGCAGTACATTACCAATCAGATGGAGATGCCCGGCATCTAAGACTGCATCTGCCCGGTCGCCGGAAGTCTGGGACAAAAACTGTTGTAAAAGTAAAAATTAGCCACGTTCTCCCTTGTAATCCTGTCGCTAGGCTGTCACGGGAGCTAGGCTGTCACGGGAGCGAGGCTGTCACGGGAGCGAGATATTTTAAAAAGAGGAAGTTACTAGCCCTGACAACGTCCCAGCACCAGTAAAGTACATTCACAGACAATATAAAATAAATAAATAAACTACAGGGAGTAAGAGAAACTGCAGAGAAGCCAAGGAATAGGAAACAAGCAGGTAACGATAAGGCCAGGTATCCACAGGAGGAACGGGGCAGATTGACCCGTAATTTGTAAAATGTAAATTGTGTGATGCATAAGACTTTATCTTTATTGGGTTGTGATGTGTATCCAAGGACTGCCAACCTTGAATGAGAGAATAAGGAAGTAAGTGATTAGCCACACTCAGAGGGGTGGAGCTAGATGATGCAAGAACACGTCTCTTATCCAAGGAGGGGGTAAGAATCATAGATAGCCAGAAGAAAAAGTTTTGTTTTTTTCTCCTGTCTCAAACTCAGCTTTCCACGTTTCCTGACACCCACAAGACCGGCATAGGGAAATTGAATATACCCACCATGATAATATATACGAGACCCAGATACACACCCCTGGGTCAAACAGTATCCCCCTAGTTTAAAAAAAAAAAAAAAAAAGGGGTGAAGGGTCAGCCACGCAGATCAGGTGCTGTGTGCTGATGCTTTGGAAAAACTGCCAACCGGCCACAATTTCACTGTTAATTTCTCTTGCAGAAGGCTGTAAGGCCTGGAGGCCTCCAAAGACTAACCAAGTTCTGCAGGCCATACCTGTACATACACTGTTGCCAAATTCCGCACCTTTCTGGGCCTTGTTTCATACTGCCGCCCATATGACAGTATTGACACAAAAGCACGGAGGACAACCACAGCCATGAGGTTAGATCCAGTGACTCGAGGAGCTCCCTCATCTGCTTGTGCGGTGGCAGCAGTACAGGCAATGGTTGACAAATCTTCTAAGTTGGTATTGGACTACCCCCTAGTGGTCCACACCCCAAACCGTACGGGGATGACACCCAGAACATACTCCTGCAAGTGCAACCAAAGCACTTATCTCTGGCCTATTAGATCCGGCTACAATGTGCTCTTTCCATGCCTCCCCCAATATTGCTTCCCAATGTTGTAATACCTTGAACCCGGCTACTCTTCTTTTAATCAGGTATTCAGGTTCAAACGGGGGAGGGGAGGCATAGGTGATCTGAGTATGGCAGATCAGCTATTTTTTTTAAATTGTTTAAAATTCTGTGCAACAAGATTCTGACATTATTGTAGTGATGTACACACTGTTAATGATGCATATTTTGAGTTTTCTTTTGTAGATGGTATCAGGGTGAGGATTGATGATTCCGAACCAGATATGCAGAGGTAACACAACAAGATGTCCTAAACGCAGAAGCTCTGCCTCCGCATGTCTCAGGGCAAGAAGCGGAACCGGAGGCCCTCACTGAGGCGTGTGGAGTGGTAGAAGGTAAGACGGCAACTCTTTACACTGACTCCTGGAATGCATTTGGCATAGCTCATGATTATGGCCCAATATGGAAGGCCAGACAGCTTGTTATCTCAGTAGGACAGCCAATTAAGAATGGTGCAGCAGTGCAGAGTCTCATGGAAACCCTACTACTACTACCTGGCAATGGAGAATTCACACCAATTTCTACAACGGAGAAGCGAGAGATGACACCCTCGCCGACAACACAGCAAAAGCAGCGGCCCTCAAGCCGTGGAAGAAAGAAGAATAGATACTGACAGCATGAGTCAGTGATAAAAACTTTGGACTTTGATAAAAACTTTGGACTTTGATAAAAACTTTGGACTTTGATAAAGACTTTGGACTTTGATATGTCAAGGACTTTACAGTTACAAGTCAACGAGGAAAGAAAGCAGATGGGCTAAAAGACTGGAGCGACAGAACAGGACGGCGTATGGCGAACAATCAACAGAACTTGCCTACAGAGGTCCCTGTCCCCCATGATGGCCCAACTGGTACACAGAATCAAAAGCAGCGATGACGTCGACACTGAACAAGAATGGGTGACACCTAGGTTCTCTGTAGCTGCTGCATCATTTGTCCAGTTAGCATGATCTTTGCCATATGCGAGTCCGGACAGAAGTAAGGTGGCCATATAACACTTGCCTTGACCACTCTACCCATTTCAGAGATTGCCAATTTGACCACACTCAGCTCACACCTGTTGGGGAGTATGAATATGTGCTTGTTGTTGCTCGAGTCTTTTTCAGGTTGGAGGCCCACCCTGATACTAAGGTGAATGAGCAGGTAACCACACAGAAGCTCATGAATGAGGTAATCTGCAGATACAGGGTACCGGAAGTGAATGAGGTAAACGAAGGTACACACTTCACAGGTAAAATAATGTGACATCATGTCTAGAAAGTAATTGGACAGGGGAGTGTGCCTTAGTAAAGCCCTTATGCTCCCCCACATCCTGTCAGACAGCATTGAAGATAATGAGGTTACCCCCCATAGTTACTCTATCTTGATCCAACTCTGCTGTGTTCTGTAGTTATCCTGTCATGTTGGTCTACCCTTGTTTCTGCATAGGTACGACGGTTCTTTCCAGTCTTGTCACTAGGTAGTGTAGGGACAGGGTAGGCGGCCTGGACGTGTTCACCATCAGGACTATCTCCAGGAGGGACATTGGTGTGAGTGAAGATCAGGGAATCCCAATCCGTGCGTACCTGTGCACACTACTAGTATTGTAACAGCACACTAGAGTGAGAAGAGAGGCTCCTGGTGGTGGTTTTGACCTACACGTGTACGTTGCCGTCATAAGACAGCCAAGGGGGGTACCTGACGAGTTTTTAAAAAAAAAATGTCCTGATTATTATGGTAAATAAAATGTTGACTGGATTAATTATGTTTATTATAATTAGCAGTAGTTCATAAATTATACTAGAAACGCCTTATAGGGACTAGTCGACCAATAGGACCTACCTCGACTATGACTTTTCAAAATAGAATGGCACTAGGTACGATTTTAGCCAAAAAAGGGAGTGTCTGTAAGATGATAGGGGAGACTTGTACCTACATTCCAGACAAAACGTGACCCGCAGGTAAAGACGCAGTTGCCATTAAGAAGCTGACCGCACTAACTAAAAAGAGCTAACCTTAATCTGTTTTCCTCAGTAAGGTACCTAACGGGAGAAGGAAAAAATATATATAAATAAGTTTTGAAACATTGTGTATTTAGAACACTGTGATAGGTTTTCGCTAAGATTTTGCTTTATTTTATCTGCAGTGCACTCTGCTTATGTCCACGCAACATACCGGTGTTACAACACCCCTGGTCCTGTTACCTTGCCGCGTCTGGAAAAGGGAAGTGGGAATAATCACCTTGTAGCTCTTTCTTTCCAGATTGATATATATGATCATGCACTTACTAATGAGACAGGGGTTTAGTCATATTGATCAGTAATTAGATAGTCCTGACTTTGCACTCTTGTTGATGAATCGAGGTAACGTCAAGAAGGCGGGGTTCTATACAAGTTATGCAGTGTTTACCTGAAATAGTAAAAGTCACACCTCTCCTAACCTAATTATATTTGTCACCTTTATAGTCATCCTAATTTCTGTTTGTCGTTGCATACAGTGTATTCCGACCCTGATGACTGCCTGGTCCACCTGTCCCACTACGACGTCCAACAAAAAGCCTACTGTCAGCGCAAACGTCGTCATCATGGATCCAGAATGTGATGATGTCGAACCATCCTATACCCCCATGACAGCAATAGCTCCAGTGTACAACACAATGCGAGTCTAGGGTCAGCAGTGGGGGTGGGGCGGAGCAGGGCGAGTTTAGTGAAACAGATAGTTTCAAGGGGGGTCTGTGGTGGAAGCCCAGTATATATCTATATGGATCGGTGGGCCTTGGCAGTAGACAGTTGTCAATTTAACATTCTGTATACATATTTGCTTTCTGTCTTGCTACAAATATAATGTTCTTACAGTTATGCAATAGGTACTTCCGCTCATATGAAAATATCTGTTTTATAACTCTGCTGACATGGGGAAGCCAACATGAAACTTCTGTTCTCAAAACGCTGACAAGATAATATATAGTATAAACACGTCACGTTTTCCATCTGTTTTGCAACTTTGGAAGACAGTATAACTCAGACATGGACAACCGCAGTCTGAAACAGCTACCGCAGAAATTACCCAAGCAATTTTACTGGAAACGTATGCAAATAACATGGGAGGTTTGTGCAATTTATAGTTCATGATGTAACATCCAATCATATCAAAGGAACCACACGTGGCTCCAAGACAACCCACTCATTTCATCCACCACCTGATGGCCAATCACAGATGACCGGAGGATGGAAGGATTGCAAGATGCTTATCCAATAATTAAACAATACGTTGTATCTATGTAATCTTTGACCTGCCCAGATGGGCGGATTTGTTAAACTCTTTAAAAGAGGCTACACGCCCAACATTAAAGTTAGAATTGAGGAAGCTATACATGCTGAACCTCCTGTCAGTGTGAAAACTTCTTATGCGCATTATCAATTCAGAATTAATATGGAAGGGTGTAAACATTCCAAATTGAGTAAGCCGTGGTTCCGCAAAGGATGCCACGTCAGCTTCAGCTGGCACAAGTGCCTGCACCACAGTGGGGCTGCAGCACTGGATCCTGGTGCAGCGGAGGAATAGGTATTACTCAGCTTGTTACTACAGGCAGCCCTATTAAAAAGATTAACCTGACAATTCCTTTACAGGGGTTATCTAGGATCTATATATTTTTAAGAAATATACCCAATATGCTATAGTATAGTAACACTGCAAACGCCCTACTCTCCCCCCTACTTCCCCGAGGTTCTAGTCCACAATGCTCTGTCCCAACTGTTCTGCACTTCCGGCTGCTATGTGAAGTTGTCCCAATACTAAGTCATATGATCGCTGCAGCAAATCATCAACTGAGATGAACCGGTGATTGGAAGGAGCGGTCACATGGTTTGACTGAACTTTCAGATTCTGTACCAAATTTGACTTCAGCCATAAGGTTCTTGTTAACATTGTGTGTTTCAGTATCACCGTGTGAGAGGGGTTTTTCAAAGCTACAATTAATGATGAGCTCCTAGGTCCACGATGAGTCCGGCTCGGCTCTGTGGCTTAGACATCTTGGCAATTGAAAACTAACAAACTAGCAAAAGGAATTGATGTTGATGATGCAATGTTCAGAATTTGCAGAGAATAAAGTTAGAAGACGAAGGATTTGTGTTTATGCCACAACGTTAAGTAAATAAAGCAGAAAGTTACACTTGCAACTGTAAGTATCTTGGTTTTCCTTTTTTAATGTTTTCACCTATAACCCCTCCACAGTCCTTTACCTATTACCTCACTGTACCCCTGACTCTGACCCCACCACAGTCCTTTACCTATTACCTCACTGTACCCCAGACTGACCCCACCGCAGTCCTTCACCTATTACCTCACTGTACCCCTGACTCTGACCCCACCTCAGTCATTTACCTATTACCTCACTGTACCCCTGACTCTGACCCCCCCACAGTCCTTCAGCTATTACCTCACTGTACCCCTGACTCTGACCCCACCTCAGTCCTTTACCTATTACCTCACTGTACCCCTGACTCTGACCCCACCTCAGTCCTTTACCTATTACCTCACTGTACCCCTGACTCTGACCCCACCTCAGTCCTTTACCTATTACCTCACTGTACCCCTGACTCTGACCCCACCGCAGTCCTTTACCTATTACCTCACTGTACCCCTGACTCTGACCCCACCGCAGTCCTTTACCTATTACCTCACTGTACCCCTGACTCTGACCCCACCGCAGTCCTTTACCTATTACCTCACTGTACCCCTGACTCTGACCCCACCTCAGTCCTTTACCTATTACCTCACTGTACCCCTGACTCTGACCCCACCGCAGTCCTTTACCTATTACCTCACTGTACCCCTGACTCTGACCCCACCTCAGTCCTTTACCTATTACCTCACTGTACCCCTGACTCTGACCCCACCTCAGTCCTTTACCTATTACCTCACTGTACCCCTGACTCTGACCCCACCTCAGTCCTTTACCTATTACCTCACTGTACCCCTGACTCTGACCCCACCGCAGTCCTTTACCTATTACCTCACTGTACCCCTGACTCTGACCCCACCTCAGTCCTTCAGCTATTACCTCACTGTACCCCTGACTCTCACCCCACCTCAGTCCTTTACCTATTACCTCACTGTACCCCTGACTCTGACCCCACCTCAGTCCTTTACCTATTACCTCACTGTACCCCTGACTCTGACCCCCCCACTGCAGTCCTTTACCTATTACCTCACTGTACCCCTGACTCTGACCCCACATCAGTCCTTTACCTATTACCTCACTGTACCCCTGACTCTGACCCCACATCAGTCCTTTACCTATTACCTCACTGTACCCCTGACTCTGACCCCCCCACTGCAGTCCTTTACCTATAACACAGGGTATCCGTATAACAGTAAGGCCAGTATTTGGTAGACATGCCAAACAAATCAGTATTGCGTATCACTCCACCATATATTAAATTACAGCACACAAGAGTGGAGTGACGACTACATGTACAGCCATGTTATTACAAGGTTTCAGGAGTCTGTAGAGAGGTTCATTGTTATGTTTTTAGAGCACTTTTTGCTATTTGTCCATTTATACATACATACCTTTTTAAACAAATTGCATGTAGCCTCTCTTTTCTCTGCTTTACATTCTACCTGATTATTGTGATCCCACCTATGACTGACCTTGATGTGTAAGCTTATAATGTATTGTGTGTTTTGTATAATAAAATATATATAGTATGTAGTCCTCACTCCATTCTTTAGTGCTATGATATGATACCTTCACAGTTCCTACAAGGCTTCGTTGTCTGCGTTCTGTCAGTTCACGAGGTCTCCCTGAACGTGGCGGCATCGTACATACAGCGGATGGTCCTATCTTTAAAAAACATGGCCAACAGTGCAGTTTGGAAGGTCCAAAAGTGCTGCGTTGACCCGTACTGATTAGTTGGTGACATCCCCCCACCAGACCCCGTTGTCAGCTCTACACCTGGTGACATCCCACCGCCAGACCGCGTTGTCAGCTCTACACCTGGTGACATCACACCCCCAGACCACGCTGTCAGCTTTACACCTGGTGACTTCCCACCCCCAGACCCCATTGTCAGCTCTACAGCTGGTGACTTCCCACCGCCAGACCCCGTTGTCAGCTCTACACCTGGTGACATCCCACCGCCAGACCCTGTTGTCAGCTCTGCACCTGGTGACATCCCCCCACCAGACCCCGTTGTCAGCTCTACACCTGGTGACTTCCCACCGCCAGACCCCGTTGTCAGCTCTGCACCTGGTGACATCCCCCCACCAGACCCCGTTGTCAGCTCTACAGCTGGTGACATCCCCCCACCAGACCCCGCTCTACACCTGGGGACATGACATCCCCCCCCCCTCCCCCCACACACACACCTGACCCCGCTGTTGGGCATCTGATGGTTTCTGTACTGGGATATGTCTGTGTGATCCTCTCTTTTATAAGTAATGCTCACACATCTGATTTGCAGGTCCCCTTCACCTGACCGCACCAGATTGGTGGGGGGCCAATACTTTTGAAAACATAGTGTAAAACCATTGCTTACAGCTGTTATGTATGGAGCCCCACATGTATTGCTGCTTGCAGCTGCTTCATCAGTCCTCAGAGCTTGTCCAAACAATATTTCAAAGGGAACAAGTTGGACGGCTTGCAGGGTGTGTTTTATAGACATCCGTACCAAACTCAAAGCTTAAATCCATTTTAACCCTATGTGTTCTCAAACCTTAGCAACTATATTCTTCAAAATAATAATAATAATCTTTATTTGTATAGCGCCAACTTATTCTGCAGCGCTTTCAAGAATGGGGGGAACACAGACAATACAACAATTACATGTGATATACAATCAGTTTGAAACAAAGTGGGTGGGGTGATACAGGAGGTACAAGGGGGGGGGTGATATAGGAGGTACAAGCGGGGGGGGGTGATACAGGAGGTACAAGCGGGGGGGGGGATTATACAGGAGATACAAGAGGGGGTGATATAGGAAGTATAAGCGGGGGGGTGATACAGGAGATACAAGGGGGGGGGTAATATAGGAGGTACAAGGAGGGGTGATACAGGAGGTACAAGCAGGGGGGGGTAATATAGGAGGTACAAGGAGGGGTGATACAGGAGGTACAAAAAGGGGTAATATAGGAGGTACAAGCACGCGCGGGGGGGGGGTGATATAGGAGGTACAAGCGGGGGAGGTGATACAGAGGTACAAGGGAGGGTGATACAGGAGGTACAAGCGGGGAGGGGTTATACAGGGGATACAAGGTGGGGTGATACAGGAGGTACAAGCAGGGGAGGTGATACAGGAGGTACAAGGGAGGGGGGATGAGGCATAGGGGAACACAGGCAGTACGGGAGTTACGTATGGAAATCAGTTATTAGGAAGCAAACTGGATGAGGGCAGTAAGGAGGTGCAGGGGTAGAGGTCGTATGTGCTGGCAGGGTGTAAGGTGTGGGGAGCCATCGGGAGGGGCAGGGGGACTAGGTCAGGAGATTTGGTATGCCTCCCTGCAGAGGTATGTTTTTAGGGCGCTTCTAAAATTTTGTACATTGGGGATTGTCCGGATGCCTTGGGGTAGAGCGTTCTAGAGGATGGGTGCTGCTCTGGTGAAGTCCTGGAGGTGAGCGTGTGAGGTTCATATTAGAGGGGTGTTTAGTCGGAGTGTGTTAGCCGATCGGAGTGAGCGGGCTGGGTGGTGTACGGACAGGAGGGAGGCGATGTATGCTGGCGCAGAGCCATGGAGAGCTTTGTGGGTGAGGAGTTTAAATTTCGTTCTGCGGTGGATGGGCAGCCAATGCAGTGACTGGCATAGTGCAGAGGCGTCTGAGTAATGGCTGGATAGAAAAATGAGCCTAAGTAAATGTATAAACATTACATGAGAAACCTGTGTAAACTGATCATTGTCCAACACTTCTGGCACTAGCCAGACTCTCCGAGAACCTTCCATATACACACA
The DNA here is from genome assembly GCF_035609145.1 of Eleutherodactylus coqui. Classification (NCBI taxonomy): domain Eukaryota; kingdom Metazoa; phylum Chordata; class Amphibia; order Anura; family Eleutherodactylidae; genus Eleutherodactylus; species Eleutherodactylus coqui. Next base: position 164,370,012 of record NC_089844.1, read on the forward strand.
GCACACATCCATACACATCCAACAGTAGTTGTATAAAGTCCATTTATACATTTGTACCCTTTGAAATGGATACAGCATTTAACAAATGTTTCCGAGGAGTTTTTCAAAGTTTTTGACAAGTGAGACATAAATGAGAATAAGTAGTTGCAACTAACGTTAACCCAGGTCCGAGTAATGCTGCAGTATTAGGTCAATCATCCTTCCTTTGGAGACATGTGCCACACCATGAGACATAGCATTCAGGTACTGGAATAAAAACCTGGAAGTGCCAGTACTTCCATCAGCACTTCTTCATATGAGGTCCCCGAGTACGCCTATGGGGGAGCGCCGCTTGTCCGCCCACATCTATGCTCAACTGCCAAGTCAGACGACTGAAGATTAGAGAGGACCTCCAATATAATGGTCACCCTGCACAACAAGAAGCACACAAGATGTCTGTCCCAATGGTGTGAACATGGTGGTCCTTGCTACTCCGACTGAGACATATACCTTGGTGATCGGTTAGCAATTACAGCTATTAACTTTAGGCAACAAAGTGACATCTAATAAATCTAAAGCTGATACTTATATAGGTCCCCAGATGTTACCAGAGTATCCGGGATATGTAAGATGCACTACAAGCGCAACACAAATGTAGAGATATTCACCTCTGAGGGTGCTTGTACATGGGATGATTGTTGGGCACCAACAGTCGTACCAGTGATGATCGTTCTTGTGCTTTCACATAGGAGTGATAAACAGTTAGTGAATGGAGTCGGCTCACGCCAGGGATCGTTCCAGTTTACTTGCCTCTATTCACAGTAAACAGGCAGTGTTTCGTAGATGAATGACTGCCTGTTCACGTGGGCCGATCATCGTTTAGTTGTTATGTGTGCAGAAACTTAATGACAAATGATAAGCAAATGAGTTAGCGGTCGTCATTCAGTCGCTGCACACATTCACATTGAACGATAATTGTTCAGATTCCCGCGATCCATCAAGAAGCTGAACGATGTTGGCCGTGTAAAAGGGAACGAAGGAATCAATTCTAAAGAGGAAAATCCTCTGCGGTTAAGGAGGAGCAGAAGGGGCCGCCACGTCAGAGCCCACCGCCCCTGCCTATACAGTAGTATAGGGCTCTCGTGCTATGTCGAGAAGCAGAACATGCTGTGATCCATATCGCACGTGTATCTACATGCAGTGTCTAAACGCTCATATGCATGGATCGTCGAAAGTCCATTGACTTTCATTGACTCCACGCACCGTGTACTATGGGGCCGTGCATCGCATGCGTAATATGCGGTGAAAAATGCCTGTGGACATGAGCCCCTTGGGTGACTAAGTATTTCTGAGTTCAAAGACTAGCAAAACATTGTGAAGAACTGAAAACACTTTTGCCCCTTCTGAGTTTCTGGGATACTTTGAGAGATTCTAACCCAAATGTCAGAGTTTCATCTACTCGAGAACAGTAATTTTGTTTCAGGCAATTTAGTCCTCAAAATCTCCCAAATTCAGACTGTTTGTTGCCATGACAGACCAGGAGGCCGCTGACTGGGTGAAATCCCTACATTCCTCTGCTGTGACTGGTGAGTTAGTAGGATGCTTTCTTTATCACTGATGCACATCTTCACCTCCGACCTCGCTGTACATCTTCACCTCTGACCTCACTGTACATCTTCACCTCCGACCTCGCTGTACATCTTCACCTCTGACCTCGCTGTACATCTTCACCTCCGACCTCGCTGTACATCTTCACCGGCTGACCTCGCTGTACATCTTCACCTCCGACCTCGCTGTACATCTTCATCTCCGACCTCGCTGTACATCTTCACCTCCGACCTCGCTGTACATCTTCACCTCCGACCTCGCTGTACATCTTCACCTCCGACCTCACTCCATAACTTCATTTTTGACCCCCTGTGACATTTGTCTTGTTCTCTGACATATGACACGTTGAGATGTTTTCTCTTTCTCCCTTGTTGTATGTTTTATAATTATGGTATTTTTTTTTTTTAAACTACATAAAAAAGAATAAAATAACAATAAGGCGGTGACAAGGCACAGAGCTGCTTTGTGATGTTGCTCTTCTTACCTCTGTATCCTTATACAACTTAAGTAGCTGCGGGTGCTAAGTGACGTGGAACAGACGCTGGCAGTGCTATCACATACATAGACCACATGGCAGTATAAAGAGGCCATACATATTACAGGAACATCAACCAAATCCGATGATTTTGGTGGGACTAGACGACCATCTAATATGTATGGCGATGTCCCAACCAACTTTCCATGGCAGATGTAGGGGGAAGGAAGGATTAGGCATGTTGGACTTCAACACTTCTGAGAGGTATCTTGCAGAAGTTATTCCACTCTCCCCGAGACGATGTGAGAGAAGCTATAAGATTGTCCATTCTCCATCTTGTCTTATAACCTCACTATTTCTCTGTCTGCCCTTTAGGACATATTATTGTTTCTATCACAGGAATACAAGGCTATTTACTGAGGTCTCAAGAGAAACAGTTTCAATCGGCCTAAGAGAAGTCCTGCCTGGAGAGAGACGTCACCCTAACATGGGGCACATCTTTGCTTCCTGAATCCAAGTGATACAAGTATGGTCACCAGCACATTTTTAGGTTGTGAATAACTTTTCTACTTTTGTACATTTAGTTGTTGAAGGTCATTGTCCTGTTGTCTCCTCCGGCCGCCGCATAGCTGTGAAGACAGAGAATCTGATGTCGCATCAAGAGCAGCTTCCATAATTCTGCCTTTGAAACTAACAATGGTTTACTCTTCTCATCTCATCTCAGTCAGACATGCAACCGGATGTCATATGAACTTACACTGAGCTCTGTAGCAGAACTGTAAATTTACTAAGCCAGGAATTTCCTGCACTGGGCTTAGTACAATCTCCCCGGGTGCACATTGCATTGCATTCAGTGCAACCCTGTGAGCCTAGACGGAAATGTACGCCAGGTCTGTCGGGAGTTAACTAGCGCAAAAAGCAACACAAATGTGCCCAAATAATACCCACACAATTATACTGTTCAAATCTTTATACAATATCAATAAAAAAATTATTAAGAGGATTAAAATCCAAAAACTTACTCCACAGGGCAGGGGGTGAAACTCACTCAGCCCCCCAACATCTGGCATGGCTCGTCAGATATCAATATTTGGAATATACGATAGTAGGCTGCTCACTACAGTTCCCAGAAGGATAGTTAAGGCTGAGTGCACGGCCCAGTGAGGTGGCCACACACCCAGCAGTGTGATTATATAGAAGGACAGAGGCGGCAGAGTACCTGGATAAATTAGTAAGTTATTAAAAATAAAAAGTCAAAATAGTTCAATAAAATATAAACATCTTAAAGCAAAATTATCCCACTGAAGCCGTCACGAGTAATGCAGCAGCATGTAATCTTCTTGGCCTGAGCTTTAGGGGGGCTGTGTTACTGCAGGGACAAGGAAGACCACAAGGGAGTCCACACTGAGCAGGAAGGGGGCACTCTGATAATAAAGAGGACATAGAAGTGGACCATGAGGAGGACTCAGAAAGGGAATTAATAGGTACTATGGGATAAATGTATGGGCACGTTCCCATGTCAAGGATTGCGGTACACCAAGAACCTTGTCCAATTCTGCACCAAAAACTGTGGATTTTGATTCTGATCTGCAGCATTTCCTCGGTACACTTGATGAAGAAGCTGAGAAAGCTTGGAAATGTGTCTGGAAGAAATATGTACTACACTAGACTACTTGATGCTATTCCACCAAGATTGCAACAGGAATTTGGTGTTGATGAGATGTAATTTTTCTTTGCTTATACTCCGCTAGAGTCCTGGGAGTATGCATGGTGTTGTTCGGCACGTCTAGGGCTAACATGGAGCCTCTCCAGAGATTCACTTGCTACAATCATTCGAACAACAGATACCGTCTGGCTGGTTGTGATACTAACCCTTATGTGGAATCTACCAGGCTCCTGCCGAACAGTCTGTGTGCAGACACATTGCTGGGTACAGGACGCTATCATATACAGAGGATGGAGTACCAAACTTTGGCAAAAATACTCTGTTGATCGGAATTTCCTCGGTCGGCAGAAATCCTCCTAATGACTTAAATAGCGGCACCCATCATCTTTTCCGGTATTGGAGGCGGCTAAACTCCCTCCAACTCCCTTTTTTTGCAGCTGCCATAGGAGTCTATGGAGGCTTCAGAGTTCTTTAGTCCAAAAATAGGGCAGGACCTGTATTTTTCCACAGCAGGAAACTTCAGTCACTCAAGTGCTAGATTTTTAGGTCATACTTGTTTTGTGCGGGTAGAAAGCCTTTTGTCTGAATGATTCCATAGAAACCATTAGTTCTAATAGTCACGATTTTATTGCGCGAGTAATTTAGCTGTGCAATAACGTTTCTATCAACTAATCCTAAGGCTGCATTCACACGAACGTATATCGGCTCGGTTTTCACGCCGAGCCGATATATGTTGTCCTCATGTGCAGGGGGGGGAGGCTGGAAGAGCCAAAAGCAGGAACTGAGAGGAGGCGGGACGGGGGCAGGGCTAATGTCCGAGAATTAGCCCCGCCCCCTACCTCTCCCCATTGCAAATAGTGCAGAGGGGCGGAGAGGAGGCAGAGAGGGGGCGGGAGCTCAGTTCCTGCTCCTGGCTCTTCCATCCTCCCCCCCTGCACACGAGGCCGATATACGTTCGTGTGACTTCACCCTAAATGACATTTTTTTTTTTCATGCAAATTGGTACGATTATAGCAATACTAAAATTCTTTTTTTCCCCACATTCCTTTTTTTTTTTTTTTTTTTTTTTAACGGCTTTTGTTTTTTTTCACCGCTAAATTCAAAGTCCCATAAAATTTTATTTTGCATGGACGGACTTCTGTGAGGGCTTGTTTTTTGTCTGACAAGCTGTAGTCCTCATTGGTACCACTTTGAGGTTCATATGGCTTTTTTGACTCTATTTTTTTAGCTTGCGTAGGATAATGTGTTCAAATCATTGTACAGGTCATTATGGATACGGCGATAGCAAGGATGTACGTTTTTTAAATTTTTTTTATACGAAGAGGGGAAAATCTACAAAAAGGGGAGGGGGGTTTGGTTACTTTTTTATGTTCCTGTAGGAAACTTGAACCATAAAAACTTCTACGCTAATGCATTGCAGTGCTTGTGTACTGCAATGTGTTATAGCTTACAGCAGCCATCACAGATGCGGAAGCCATCACAGATATAGCGGAGGGCCAATGACCTCACAGCGGGAGTGCATAGTCTCTGTGAAGCCTTTACATGCCTTGCTCTGCATTGATTGTAGCATGTACAGGCTTAATAGTGGGGATCAGTGTTCCCACCTATCTCTGCTGTTGTAGTAGGAGGCCAGCTGTTGGTCACAGCCAACTCCCGCTGCAGAATGGCATGGGCTCAGCTGAGCCTGTGCCAGTCACATGATGTAAGTTTATGTCCTGTTGCATTACATACCATGCGCCCAGGATGTAAACTTACATCCTGTGGTGTTAAAGGGTTTGTAGAACAGTTAAATAACTACTTCAGTTGTATCACAGATTTAGAATCAATGCCCTGTTCTAGTGGCAGCACACCTATATGCTGCCAGGCGGGTTCAGTGATTGTTTTGATGCTTTAAGAGGTTTGTATTTTATTGAACTATTTTAATCTTTTCCTTTTAATAAATGACTAATTAATCCGGACACTCGGAGAGCCGCCTCTGCCCTTGTATATATCAATAGCTATTCATTCCAAGCAGAAGCTGTAGGCGCCACTCAGGAAAACCCAAATTTATTCCATAAGGTAGGTAAACAGATGAGTTTCAGTGCAGGGCTGGCACCTTCTTTTGGCCTGAGGTTTGGATTTTAATCATCTCATTCACTTCAGTTTTGTGTTTCTCCTTCCTGAATACTTGGATATATACATTTTTTCTGCACTACCAATTATGTCCGAGGCCATTTAGGATCTTCAGGGAGTACATGGAGTGCGCTCCCCTTGTGGATGTCCAATCTGCAATCTGATTGTTAATTCACGGTAGGTGTGGTGGTTTGTCCTCATCGGGAGAGTCCTCTCCTCCCTGTTTGGATTTTGCTGTCAGAGCGCTGTCCTGTATTTTCTTGGGGACAGACTGGTTTGTCTACACTTCAGTCACGTGACACGGCCTGGTGCAGAGATAAGGGGCTGTGGGATTAGTGCTATCTACACCGCTGCTCATTAGTGTCGAAAGACCACGCAAATCCGCTATATTACAGAAATGAAGAAAAGAAGCTTCTGGAGTTTGTGAGGATTATGGATTTGTCTTCATACACATTTGTTACAAATGAATTGAGCTTTGATTTCCTTATGAAATGATCCCAATTGGATTGCAGTTGGGTCTCTGGAGTGGCCAAATCACATTCTTCAGCATCTCTTGCCATTCTCTTTCTGTGTATAAAGTATGTTTTGTGTCAGTTTGGTATAGTGTGAAATGATGACCAAAAAGACGGGTGGTAGGAGGGATGGCATGGCGCATCAGGATGTTGGGGTAGCGTCAGAGTTCATCAATTGTTAATAAGTCACCAACCGCACCACCTCCAAAGCATCTCCAGACCATGATGGAACCTCCTCCGTGATTGACCACAGACCGACTGCAAGCAAGATATCGGCGCATACCTGTGGCCTTCCACTGACTAGTAGTCCGGCTCCTGTGCCTTTTAGCCTACAATAGCCGCATTTTTTTTCTAAATGGACCTGTGATAATTTTAGAGCTGCAACCCTTCCCTTCAAGACACTAGCTACAAGGTGGGGTTTGACGATCGGGATTAAAATGTTTTTGAGCCATCTTGAATCTGTTCTTCTGTTCTGTGGTGATTGGCGGTTGTTCAGGTTGCGGTCGATCACGTGTATACTCGTTTACAGCGTCTATTTGTAGGGTACGCTATACCCAACCATGAGGAACCACCTCCAGCCAATCACACAAACTATACCCTGCATTACTCAAAGTGTTCGATTGAGAGCTTCTTCATAGGAGACATTTAGGCCTCATGTTCACTAGGAAATTCGGGTCCACGCGGATTCTCCATGCAGAATCCGCAGCAGGTTCCTCCTTTCCCAGGGACATGAGGCCTGAAAAATGATTTCACTCACCTCTCCGGACACAGCGGGTTCCCGTCCGTTGCGGTCAGATCTTATTTCCCTCTGCCTGACGGATGTTCTTGGCACACCGGCAGCTTGCCGCGTGCATGCGCCATGAACTCTTTTTTTTTTTAACTCCTGCTCTCCCATGCCGGAGAGTAGAAATTCAGCTGCGGGTGTACCACAGATCCAGACAGCTTCCATGGAAGCCTGCGGGAGACCCGCAGAAAATGGAGCATGCTGCAGATGATTTCCCGCACGTGTGATCCACGCGGCAGGGAAAAATGACATCTGCGGGTATTTACTAACCTGCGGGTGTCCAATGCATCCCTATGGGCGCGGATCACGCGTGCAAGACACCCGCACGGATTTCCTAATTCTATTTGTCCAGTGGACATAAGGCCTTACGAGACTACGGTACGTTTTCAAAAGTTCACACAGTAAAGGCTCATTCACATGAACGTAATATGCAGTGAATAAAAAACACTGATTTCAGTTGGGCTTACTGCCATGAGTGTACTTTTCAGATGATTTTCACTTGCATGAAAAAATATGCAACATGTCCCAGAAATATGAATAAAATGTGTATTTGCACTCAGAAACAAATGGTCCCTTCTTGTGTTTTTTTTTATTTTTTTTTTATATGCAGCGCTTATATGCCAAAAAAAAATAAAAAAATTGCAAGAAGGGCCGAAAAATGGTCGATGAATACGCTGCCTATGTACAGGCTGAAACCTGCAAACGCTCATGTGAATAAGTCCTGAAGTGAACAGCAGAGTTCCGGCACTGTGTACAGAGATGATCTAGAAACTTGTATAAAAAAGAAATGGTCTTCAGTGCCCACAGTAACCAATCACAGTGCAGCTTTCATGCCACGTTCTGCTTTTGAAAAATGAAAGCTGTGACTGGTTAGTAAAGGCAACACGCTTCATGGCCCTGGGACTTCAAAAACTTCGTTTCCAATGAGGTTTTTATTAATAATGTAGAAATACGATGCATCCGAGAGCTGAAAGCAGTAAGTGGGGTCATTTGTGTGCAAAAACACACGTATAACATTCATCCTTTACAGAGAAATGGGCAAATCTGAGAGTGATTAATGCAGCCGTGTAAACTGGTACAAATACAGCAAATCGTTAAGGTTTACAACACATGTATTTATATGTAACAAAAATCAGATGCGGTTTCACCATTTTGATCACTTTTAAGTTTGTCTCCTTCTCTGACCATTCCCACCTCTGTTATCGGCTAACAACTAGCAGATACAGTCATGAAAAAACTAAGTACACCCTCTTTACGTATAAGGACATTAAAAAAAATCTAGTCTTTTGAAGGTCTTAAAAATTAGGTAAATACAATCTCAGATGAACACCAGATGACAAAGTACATTGTGTCATTATTTACCAAAAACTAGGTCAAAATGCAGAAGCAATGTGTGAAAAATTAAGTACTACTTCCATAGGTCTTTAAGGCAAGTAGCAGCCACGGGTTGCTAGTCAAATGCCCTTGCTTAGAGGAGTATTCCCATCTCAAGAATCCTATTTGAATATGTTCGAAATCGCAAACCAATACACTCACCCACACGATGTTTATTCCCAAAATGCTCCGTTGTACAGATACTGATTCCTCTGCTCTTTGCCAGGGAAACAAACCACATCTTCTAAGTAAAGACAAGGCCGATGCTTGCGCACTTTCATCCAAATCTGGTGGCCAGGATCTCAGGAGCGCATGCGCACTAGCTTTCAGCCCAGCCACTGATTACCATAGTACTTTGCATAGAAGAGGTGGTTTGTTTCCCTGGCAACGAGCAGGAATCAATATCTGCAGTATCTGGAGAACGCACCTTTTGGAAAGAGACATCTTAAGGGCCAGTGCATTGCTTTGGAAATTTGAACACACTGAAATGTATTCCCATCTCTGGCATTCTCCCTTTAATTATCAGCAAGTGTGACGACCTTTGTAAAAGCTGAATTTTTGGCAGTTTGCTGGACTGGAGCATTCAGGTGTGCGTTAACACACTGCCGATGAGGAAAGACATCTGCAATGATCTTAAAGAATCATTCATTGTTGCTCATCTATCTGAAAAGGGTTAGAAGGCCATTTCCACACAATTTAGAACCAATCATTCTAAAGTGAGAGATTATTCACAAATGGAAAGGATTTAAGACAGTGGACAATGTTCAGAGGAATGGACATCCCAGCAAATTCACCCCAAGGTCATACTGTACAATGCTCTGAGAAATTGCAAATAAACACATTACATACTTAAATAAAACCTTAGCATGGTAATGGGGTTTTCTGGACACAAAATGGAGATTCTAAGAATGCTGAAATCAAAAAAACACAGCTAAGTAGCAGCAAACTGTACCTTTTATCTGCCGCTCTAGGCACTCTTCTTTGTCCCATGCAGCCATCAATCTGCCGCTGAGTTTACATGCATCACTTCTGCAGTAAACACAACAACAGACCTACATCTTCCCGCATAGCACTGTGAACGGCGGCTTCTGCTCGTCCTTCTGCACTGCTCACTGCAGGACGCAGGGGAAAGTAGTAAATGTGGACAAGATGTCAGGAAAAATTGGAGATATTTTGCAGGTGGAGGGTCACGTGACATAAAATTAAAAAAAAGTAGTACAGGGAACCTATTACAAGATGATTTATTGTGATCATGTACATTAGATTTAAAAATGTTAGTCTGTGTCCAGAATACCACTTCAAATGTTCAAGTTCACAAAAGTACAATTAGAAAAAGACTAAACAAGTACAGCTTGTTTGAAGGTTTGCCAGGAGAAAGCCTCAGCTTTCTTAAAAGAAGATGTCAGCACGGCTAAAGTTTGTAAAGTTGCATCGGAACAAACCACAAGATTTCTGGAACATCCTTTGGGCAGATGATGATTTGGGATGGTCTAGAAGCCACAAGACCTTGCAGTCATTGAGTTGATCATAAACTCCTTCTTATGGCAAAGTATCCTAAAGTTAAATGTGAGGCCATCTATCGAAAAGCTAGAGCATGGCTGAGACGGGGTCATACAACAGGACAATGATCCCAGGCACATTGGAAAATCTACATCAGAATGGCTGAAAATACTCAAGGTGCTACAATGGGCCAGTGAAAGTCTAGACCTCAACCAAACGATGGTGGGACGATAATAGAGCCGTGCTTAAATGAATGCCCACAAACCTCAATCAGCTGAAGCAATGCTGTAAATAAGAAGGGGTCAAAAGTCCTCCAAAATGATGTGAGAGGCTGATGAAGTCATACAAAAAACGTTTATTACTGCTAAACACGGTTCTTCAAGCTCTTGATTCGTGGGTGTGCTTCATTTTTAACACGGCTTCTGCATTTTGGCCTAGTCTAAGAAGACTCTAAGCATTGGACATTTTGGCTTTGCATCTAACCTTTCTATCACAGAGTTATGCGACACTGAGTATCCTGTACCTTCCAAGGTCACACACCAAGATTTATCATTATCTCCAGTCCCAGATCCATCACCTTCCCTCTCTATACTGGGATAGGACATTCCGATGTCACATCTTCTGACCTGGTTCCATGCTACCTTCCCATAATGTCTTCCGGAGGAGAGGCCACATTGGCTTAACACCTGGGGGTAACTCAGAAACCTTCCTGGTGATTCTGGTCTTTCCTGTCTTTTTTTCTAAATCTGTTGCTGTTTTCAGATTGTCTGATAACTCTACATATTCACTCGCAGTTTCCACATCCAACACCATGTCTGGAACGTGAAACCCAAGCTCTGAGGTTATATTCATGACATTGGTGACAATATCCCTCATAGATCGGTGTAAGGTTAATGAGATCAGAACCTCATCCAGATCATCAGCCATCTCCTCTAGATCTTCAGCAATCTCAAGAAGGTCCCTTAATGGAGCTTCTTTCTCTGCTGTCATAGTCTTATCACTGTAGGCCGCTCCTTCAACGAATGCCCACAAACCTCAATCAGCTGAAGCAATGCTGTAAATAAGAAGGGGGTCAAAAGTCCTCCAGAATGATGCGAGAGGCTGATGAAGTCATACAGAAAACGTTTATTACTGCTAAACATGGTTCTACAAGCTCTTGATTCATGGGTGCACTTCATTTTTAACACAGCTTCTGCATTTTGGCCTAGTTTTTGTTGAATAATGACACTGTGTAATTTGTCACGTGTTGCTGTTTATTCGAGATTGTTTTTACGTAATTTTAAGACCTTCCCAGAAAACTGCAGAATATTTACTGCAGCCTCATAGGCCACAATCATGTTAATGTCTCCTTACTGCAGTCACCTGAATATTTCACAGATATCCTGATAAAAGTGATATGGATTGCATCGCCCCTCAGCTTAACATCTTCACGACCGCTGAAGTAATTGACTGTCATAGATCACGGGGTAAGTGTCAGGAGCCAAGCTCGCTCCGTACTCCAGGTGTAGTACCTGACAGCCAACAGAGTAGGGCTCACAAAGCACTTGGGGTGGCAGAGGAAGCCCTCTCTCTAACCATCAACCCCCTTGGAACATGACCGTGAGGTGCTCCTGGGCTCCCAGGCCTGCCATGTATGGCTTTGTCCTGTTGTAGGGCTGAATAGACTGTTGATGAAAGTATGATATACTATAAGACCATCACAGTGTCAAGTAATTCAAGTTCCCGATCAGGATGAAAAGACAAAAAAAAAAACAAAAACGGTTGAATAACATTTTTTTTTAAATATTTAAAAATACAAATATTAAAACTTTAAGGAAAAAAAAAAACTATATCCATATGCACATGAAGAAAAAAATATATATACACGGTTGGTATTGCCATGTCTATAAAAGTCCAATCAAAATATTGCATTATCTATCATACATTGTTAACGTATAAAAAAGTAAATAAATTACACAATGTCATAATTGCATGTTTTATAGCTATGCAAAAATGATGCCCTCATAGAGCGCCATCAGCAGAAGAACAAAAAAATATGGATCTCAGAATATGGTGAAAAAAGCAATTGCGCCATTGTTTTGAGGTTTTGGTTTTACAACATATAGTGTGGTAAAAAAGAAATTCTGTGAGTCTAGGCAATTACAGTGATACCAATTGTATAGTTTTATTTTTTTCTTTACTATTTCTAAGAAATAAACTTAAATTTACTTTCTTCTATTTTACAAAGGTGGGGAATTAAAAAAATAAATAAACTAAAAAATGTCAGGCTTTCAAGGGGCTAGTATAGTAACAGAGGCCCCATCCTCCACATAGAAAATAACATGCAGGGCTTCAGTGAAGGCGGCGGTGAAGGTGTGCAAGTGTCTGATGGGGTCACACAGCTCATAGAAGGACAGACGCCCAGCCTCATAGTCTAAGAAGACTCTAAGCATTGGACATTTAGGCTTTGCATCTAACCTTTCTATCACAGAGTTATGCGACACTGAGTATCCTGTACCTTCCAAGGTCACACACCAAGATTTATCATTATCTCCAGTCCCAGATCCATCACCTTCCCTCTCTATACTGGGATAGGACATTCCGATGTCACATCTTCCGACCTGGTTCCATGCCACCTCCCAATAATGTCTACCGAAGGAGAGGCCACATTGGCTTAACACCTGGGGGTAACTCAGAAACCTTCCTGGTGATTCTGGTCTTTCCTGTCTTTTTTCTAAATCTGTTGCCGTTTTCAGATTGTCTGATAACTCTACATATTCACTCGCAGTTTCCACATCCAGCACCATGTCTGGAACGTGGAACCCAAGCTCTGAGGTTATATTCATGACATTGGTGACAATATCCCTCATAGATCGGTGTAAGGTTAATGAGATCAGAACCTCATCCAGATCATCAGCCATCTCCTCTAGATCTTCAGCAATCTCAAGAAGGTCCCTTACTGGAGCTTCTTTCTCTGCTGTCATAGTCTTATCACTGTAGGCCGCTCCTTCAACGAATTCTCGTGAAACAGTTATCGGGTCAGTCCAGTTATCCTTGGTAGAGACTTTGGTATCAAATCTTTGAACAGCTTGTCCCGGGAACAATCCCGTATCATGATTATCCACAGAATGGATCTTTTTATCATCTCCATTACTACTTACTGTAATGTCCCTTTCCTGTAAGAGTCTTATTGGGTCGGTGACATGACACATCTGTTCCATGTGATGCATCTTCCCAGACAGCTCCTTCTCCTCTTTTTCCAGCTCCTTGATCAGATGAGATATCTGGGAGACAATCTCGTCCTCTTGTCTGGAGATCTCGCTCTGCACTTTCTTTTCTGCCATTTCCAGTTGCCCCTTTGTGTCCATAAACAACTTCCTGATGCTCTTCCTCTTCTCTGAGGCTTTCTCCTGGATATTCTTCTTATGATCCTGCAGATACTGGACTTTCGTCTGAAGTTCTTCTTTTTGAGGGTTTAGCTCACCCAGATACTTCCGCAGATTCTCCTTCTTCTTCTCAGAAGCCTCACCTAGAAGCTCTACCTGGTGGCCCCGATGCTTGCCGACCAGACAGCAAGTCACACATAGACAAGCCGCGTCCTGCGGGCAGTAATACTCCAGAACCTTATTGTGGACAGAGCACTTCTTGTTCCCAAAGGAGCTGGTGGGATCAGTTAATATATGATCCGCCGCCTTGTTGTGGGCTGCGAGGTGGTCGTCACATAGAGAGTTCTCACACTGCAGACATGATTTCACAGCCAATACAGAAGACTTTGTACAGTAAGTACAGAAGATTTTGGTCTCCATATTAGGCGGACTAGATAAGAAACGCTCCACTATATTACCCAGCTTTCTTTTCTTCTCCATTGGATGACGCTGCAGATATTCTTCTCCGTATTCAAGACAGCTGTGACCTGCAGCCCCATCCGGTTCATCCAGCGCACTCACAATACACGAGCAGCAGCAGTTGTGTCCACATCTCAGGGATATCGGATCTGTATAGAGTCTTGGACAGATGGAGCAGTTCAGCTTGTCTTTTAGGCCAGAAGATGCCATTCTACAATAAATGAAAGTCGAAATGTGGTTACTTGCATTAACATCAGATGACTGTGACAGATGGTTACCCCATAGAGCACAATTGTGCTTCATGTATGAGACCTACCTCAGAGTAGACAGGGTTCAGCTTTTGGTGCAAGAAATCTGACTGGTTGCTTCTCGGAGGCCAACTTCATACATGAGGCTCGGTTAAATGCTTGGTCTGAACTCAGTTTATTCTGCAGCCACTCGGTGTTTTCTCGACTAATCCACGCTTCTTCCCACTCACTGCTGACCTGTTACATGAAAGATATAACTGTTAGCGAATATATTTAGAATTGTGCAGCATCTTTATATTAAAATAGTATGAGCAGCTTTAAGAAAACTACAGACATATTTGATATAAAGTGGGTTTTTTGGCAAAACAAAATATTAGTGTAGTCTAGCAAACTGCTTTAGACGTTTATCGAGATCAGTGTTCCCCCACAGGTCAGGTTTTCAGGATATCCTATAGTAAGAACACCTGTGGCAATGTCTGGATCATCAAAGATTCGACCCACAGCAGTCATGAAGGCATCAAGGCTGTCGATATTACTATTGGTCTCTATGCACGGTGAGGCCCATGCGAGCGCCTCATCAGTGAGGAGGTTTATGATGAAAAACACTATCTTCCTGTCTCTGGTAAACAAGGTGGGCTGCGTCTGGAAATAAAATCGACCTTGATTAAGGAAGCCTCCATACTGACGACGATCCCCACCGAATTTTGCGGGCAGTGACATGCATACGCAGGGCCTGTGTGATGCAGATCCAGACGTTGTTTCTGTAAACTGATGATTTCCTTTTGTTGATCTAGCACCAGTGTCTGTAATCCAGCAAACGTCTCTTGGTAAGCGGCCCAAAAGTCCTGGAGCGCTGGCAACTTGCTTCCGCAGGGTGGTCCATGTTTGGGCGTGATTATTTTGTAACGTCTTACTGGTACTAGATAGGAACCACGGCTGTAGCAGCAGTGCAGGACTGGGGAGTAGTCAGGAGGAAGCTGGAGGTCATCAGCAGGTAGTCACAGTTGCAGTACAAATGGGTGAGGCAGAAAGTGTAGTCAGATGGAACCCAGCATCCAGATGTATTACAACTGTCTCCCATCTCATTATCATTAACCCCTAAGTGACCAACCATGTCTTTTGACAGCGTTTTTTCGCCACATATTGTACTTCATTTAGAAGGTAAAATGGACAGAATGTGTGTACATTTATTAAAAGCACCAAAATTGGGAACATTTTGAAAAAAAAATTGACTTTTTTCACATTTCAACTGCAATATCTGCAAAAACTGAACAAATGTTTGATAACATATATATTTCCATCTGTTTACTTTATTCTGGAAGCACATTTGAGAAACTTTAGTTTTTAACCATTTAGGAGACGTACATATTTAACATTAATTATTAATATTTTGAGGAACATTTTGTTTTCCTGCACCAAGCCAAGATTGCAAAGGCTCATGGGTGTCAGAATGATAGCTACCCCCACAAATGACCCCTTTTAAAAAATATATACCACTCAATGTCTTCACTGAGGGGGTCAGGACCAGAGGGGTAACTTGAAGCCCCTGGGCCCCAATGCAAAATCTGGAACGGGGTCCCCAACTATAATACTTTATTCATAGTACTGGGCTTCCTATAGGGAGAGGAGAGGTCTTATGGGCCCCCTAAGGCTCCCGGGCCCGGGTGCAACCGCATCCCCTATAGTTACGCCCCTGGTCAGGAGTATTTTGACCCCACAATTTTTCTTTCAGGAGTTATTGTAATTTAGAGGAGAAAGTATAAAAAATTCTTATTTTTGCAACTATTGTGTGTTAAGGAGTTATTTTCTCTATCGTGCCCATATAAATGAGGATTTACACCCCATAATTGATCCCCCTGTTTGTCCTGTATTCAGACCCATACCCATTGTGGCCCTAGTCTTCTGTCTGGATGCACAACGGGACCCAAACCGAAAGGAGCAGCCGGGGGCTTTCATAACAAACATTGAGCATGAAGGGGTTTTAGACCCCATTGCCAACTTTTAGAGCCCTTAAACGGCAAAAACAATGGAGAACCCCCACAAATGACCCCAATTTCAAAACTTAACCCCCTTCATTCATCTAGGGGAGCACTGCGTATTTGGACCTTACTGTTTTTGAATGAATCTAAGCAAAGTAAAAATATACTATTTTTGTTTTTAAAATAACAGCGACCAAAAAAAAGAAATAAAAATTTTTTTTTTTTTAATTGTACAGCACACATATAAGTGGAGACTTTTCACTCAAAATGGGGGTCATTTCTTGACCTCAGTGGCGGGTATGGGGTGTAAAAAGTGGCGCTCTGTGAGTCTCCGTAAGCTTGCTGAGGTGCGGCGGTCTCACACAGAAGACGCTCAACAAGCCGCTCCTGGAACTGCAGGAAGGCGAACGTTTCCGGGGCTTCTTGTAAAATACGTATTACTGGTAGCAGTCTGAATAACGCCAGGCTCACACGGCCGTAGGTGGAATCCGCTTGCGGAGGCCCGCAGCGGATCCCAGATGTGAGCCCAGCTGTGACCCTGCGTACGGCCGCGTAATGTACTGCGCATAACTGCCTACTCACACAGGCGGTCATGCACAGTACACCTTTGTTTGTATTTCCCGCACCATCGCTTAGCGATGACGCGGGTACCCGCAGCCCGGATACAAGGTAGTTGCGTATGGGCTGCGGGTATATCCGTGACCACGGAGCACAATGGCCTCTATGTTGCCGATATCCGCGGTAAAATAGAACCTGCTGCGTTCTCTTTGCTGTGAGTGGATTACGCAATTCCAACCCACTAATGTGAGCGGAATTGTGTAACCCAATGCGATTGATCTGCGTATTACCGCGGATCAGACGCATGCGGAATCCGTAATTCCTATCCGGTCATGTGAGACCGACCTAAGGTAGATCGCTACCTTTTTGTCATGTGACCAGTAAGATGGCGCTCCTAACGCACGCTTGTTGGTCTGGTACTTTATTGTGGCAGGAGCCATGATGCCGGGAGACCACCTGACGCGGCGGGGACCTCTGATTGGCTGCAGCGGTCAGGTGGTATACACTTCATAACAAAGCCTGCTCGGTCTGCCCGCCCCCTCTTTACAGAGCAGGCTTCACCGGTTCATCATTTTCTGTTTATTCGTCCACATCATGTCCCTCTCCCCCACGTGGATGTGTTAGGGACCTTTTATTTGCACACTATCAGTCCCACAAGGCCTCCGGGATAACAGACTGCTTGTTGCCATGGCAACCTCCCGGCCTCCTCCACCTTCCCACAGTACAGACAGACATGACTCACTTCGCCTCACCACCGCTCCCGCCGTCTGTCTCTCCGCCGGGTGTGTTATGGCGGACTCACAGCTCCCGCCGCCGCCGCGGTATAAAAGATGACTCCACCCCCTTCACCTCACACGGGACCAATCACCTCAGACCGCTCTAGCGGCGAACTGAAGGATCGGGGCGGGCTCATGGCTGTCACGTGACAATGTTCCTCCTGCCGCTTTAGGGACCCATACAGCGTCACGTGATCCCACCTGCTGCGACTCCTCCTCTTCCAGCCACGAGACGCCACTCAGTGGAACGCGATGACGTCAGACGCAGAACAGTCCTGACTCAGTCTCAGTCATGTGATCGGGGTTGCAGTCACATGACTTGTTAGCCGCAAAATGGCGATACGTAAATAAGAAGTGACTGGACGGGAGAGGACGGAGCCGGTGAGTTCTCCTACTTGTGGGGTATTTACCCGGCGGGCGGAGTTACGGCCAGCAATACTGCATCCTTATGTCACGGGGACAGTTCTACCGACTACAAGTGTCAGCTCACCCAGCCTGCAGGGCATGCTGGTAGTTGTAGTCCTCTGCAGCTGAATGCTCCTGTATGGCAGAGTGGTGACCTATCCCCTGCAGCTCCTGGTGGCGCTCTACCTTCTATAACCTGCGGTGTGTCTGGGAGGGCGGGGAGTGTCGTCGCTGAAGTCGGGACAGGAATGGTAGGCCTGGGGCGTGTAGGAGGGGGCCGCGTCATTAACGGGTCTGGAGGGCCATGGGGGATGTCTGCTGCAGTTGCCATGGTGATGGGCGTTCTGCTAGTTGCTACATCCTGGAGTTATTACATACCGTGTGATACAGGACGGAAAAATACGTAATAAGGAAACCGCCGTCTGATGGCGGCGGTGGTTCCCCTCCCCCCCCCCCCCCCCCCCCCATCCCCAGCGGCGGTGGTTCCCCTCCTCCATTGCTGCTGCTTTCTGCCGGTCAGCATCTGGCGCTTCTGCTTTTCATGTTGGCATGAATCAGCCGTGTCACACACCTCACCTCAGCCATTATATACACTGCGCCCTTGTATATGTGGAGGGGGACACGTGTGTATACAGAGTGCACATATATACTGGGGGAGGACACGCATGTATGCGGGGGTGCAGTGCGCATGTATACTGGGGGAGGACACGCATGTATGCGGGGGTGCAGTGCGCACGTATACTGGGGGAGGACACGCACGTATACTGGGGGAGGACACGCATGTATGCGGGGGTGCAGTGCGCACGTATACTGGGGGAGGACACGCATGTATGCGGGGGTGCAGTGCGCATGTATACTGGGGGAGGACACGCATGTATGCGGGGGTGCAGTGCGCATGTATACTGGGGGGGGAGGACACGCATGTATGCGGGGGTGCAGTGCGCACGTATACTGGGGGAGGACACGCACGTATACTGGGGGAGGACACGCATGTATGCGGGGGTGCAGTGCGCACGTATACTGGGGGAGGACACGCATGTATGCGGGGGTGCAGTGCGCACGTATACTGGGGGAGGACACGCATGTATGCGGGGGTGCAGTGCGCATGTATACTGGGGGAGGACACGCATGTATGCGGGGGTGCAGTGCGCATGTATACTGGGGGAGGACACGCATGTATGCGGGGGTGCAGTGCGCATGTATACTGGGGGAGGACACGCATGTATGCGGGGGTGCAGTGCGCATGTATACTGGGGGAGGACACGCATGTATGCGGGGGTGCAGTGCGCATGTATACTGGGGGAGGACACGCATGTATGCGGGGGTGCAGTGCACATGTATACTGGGGGAGGACACGCATGTATGCGGGGGTGCAGTGCACATGTATACTGGGGGAGGACACGCATGTATGCGGGGGGTGCAGTGCGCATGCATATCTACAGATGGGGCGAGCGTTCTCTTTACAGCCTGCGTCTCCCACTATTCCCACAGGCTGGGTGCAGTAATGGCGCGGCACGCTGCGGCTGTATTGACTGCGCTGCTATGTGACCCGTACCACCATGTGACTGTACTGACCACCAGACCACGCGGTCATTCTGAGTGTTGCTGCCATGTAACAAGGTCCATCAGCCGCGCTCCAGCTTGCTGATGGCTTCCAGTTTTGCCGCGGTTGATGTGAGGTGGATCACCCGGTACTGGTGTATCTTGATGCCACCAGGAAGTCCTGGTGGAGGCAAGACTGACGGGGTGACGCCCGCTGAACGTGACTGGCAGCAGAGATGGATGGCAGGCCACTAACGATTTATGGGGTAAGCGTACAGCGTCCCCCGGGGGAAGCCAGGCAGCCTGCCTGAGCAACTAGGTTGTTCCCCGGCGGCCACCCACATTGCGTGCTTTGAAAAACCTACAGCGGCCCCCGATGCAGCCAGGCAGGCAGAGGTCAAAGTTACTTCTCCGGGAGCGCAACCCATTCAGCCGACAGGACTGCGGCCTCAAGTGGCTTCCCTGGCAGCGCAGCCGCCCAGAGCCTGCAGCACCGTGGGACAGAGACTCGGAACCGGTGGACGCAGCCTTCCGCATTAAGAGCAGGAGAGAGCTGGGAGGGCAGACCGCGCGGGGGCACTGTCTCTGCCAGCGGCCACTGAGTTGTGGCACAGGATAGCAGGGATGAGTAAACAGTGTGAGAGGCGGCGCACACAGAGTACAGCAGGAGGCCACTGCAGCGGGGGAGGGGGAGAGACAGCCCGCACACGCTGCTGTAAGATGAGCTCCAGCCGTGGTGACTGACCTGGCGGTACGCTGCGGACCCCCCACCAATAACTGGGGGATCTGGGAGTCTCCTCTCCTGCTAATAACTATGTGTTTTGTGCTTACAGTCTGGGGTCCAACAAGATGGCGTCTCTCCACGATCCTGCTGACTCCACGCCGTTCCTGACTCAGGCAGATGACGTGGATGAGGTGAAAGCCGCGGGGGCTCTGCCACGTGTGCGCGATGAAGACGAAAGCCCTGAACCGCGTGACGTACACGCCCTGACCGGGATCTCCTACAGACGCTCCGTCGCCACCGTCGGCATCCTCTTCTTCATCAACCTGCTGAACTACATGGATCGCTTCACGGTGGCCGGTAGGTGGTGGTGGCGGGGGGGGGGGGGCAGGCAGGAACAAACCTTGTAAGGCTAAGTTCACACTATCTCCTTAATACCCTGTTGTTTGCGCCGTCCTTGGAGCCGAACAACAGGGAAGCCGGAGGTGCCAGTTTGGGCATGTGCTGTACCCGGTGGGCACTGACTATAATGAGGTCCGGTGGCTGCCAGCAGAAGCTTTCCTAGATGAGGTACAGCAGCATGCTCAGCTGTTGTGCCCAGAGTTTCATGCCAGATCTGCCCTGGAGGCCGCGGGCAGAGCCTCTGACACCAGTGTGAGCTTAAAGGGGTTTCATCACCGAGGGCTCATTCACACTCGCAGCGCAAGAGAAAAAAACTGTAGTGGGTGGCCCCCCTTAGGACCCATAGAAGTCAAGGCCCCCTCCTCCGCCACATCCTGAAGTACTGGCACAGGCTGCTGGAGGCGCTCCGAGTTACTTGACAACTAAAACAAACTTTCTTATCTTAAGAGCGACACTTGACCCCGGGTCTAAGACCTCTCTGAAGACTGCAGAATTCTTGGTATGTAAGGGGACAAATCATTTAAAGGGATTATGTGATTCAGGAAACCCACTCTGTGGCCGGGTACTCCATGAGGGGGTCTGGGGGGGATTCGTGTAGCCGCTTCAGTGTATATCGGTACTTGGTCATCTGAACCCACAGGTAATGGTGGAGCTGGACGACTCCTTATTGGGGGGACTCAGCTGATGATGAGAAGGATACGGGGGCAGTGAATTTCAGTGCCTGATCATTTTATTCCCTGGGAAATAAGCTGCCACCAAAGCTGTCTGACTGCAACTTACCTCCCGAAACACACCAGTTTTTGGGTTGGCCGAACATTCATGTGTATGTAGGCGCTGAAGAAAACGGCTGTCAGGTGAATGATCATCCGTCTGACAGTTACTGAAAGTGTACGGGCAGCTTTAGATTAGAAGAAACATTTGGCTTTTTTCAGGAACAGCGCCCCTCTTGTCCATGGTTGTTCTCAGTATTGCAACTCTGCTCTACTGAAGTGACTACCAGAAATATGGAAAAGAGGACTGCAGTTCATGCTGAGCAGAGCCCTCCCTCTAATCTAGTGCTGCCCTCCCATTTAGGACCCACTGACTGTAAATGCGTCTCTGTGGAGGAGCCGACATCACACGTCCCGTGGGATTACCGTGGGAGAGTGTAAGGGTCCTTCTACACGACCAATAATCAGATCTCGCTGGATCGTGGGAGTCTGAGGATTAGCGTGTAAAGGCCTGCGGGGACGAACGAGTTGTTTAGTTATTGTTTGATGTTCAGTTTATACGGACATAATAACAGAAGAACGATCGGCCGTGTAAACAGGCATCATCTATGAAGGGCGGCCTGTTCACTGCGGAGGGAGGTGAGCCGGATCTACATCCCTCTCCACCGCCATTCACTAAGCGATGGTCGCCCCTGTGTAAAAGTCCAAGAACTATTGGGGGGCGGCTCTAGGATGGGGGGGGGTGTCTGTTGACATATGTGCCCCCCATTCATGTCAGTTGGTGTCAGCACC
This sequence comes from Eleutherodactylus coqui, assembly GCF_035609145.1. Lineage (NCBI taxonomy): Eukaryota > Metazoa > Chordata > Amphibia > Anura > Eleutherodactylidae > Eleutherodactylus > Eleutherodactylus coqui. The sequence continues at coordinate 164,391,979 of NC_089844.1, forward strand.
TGCAGATCATAGCTTGTTATGCTGCCTCTGATCAGCTAATGACCCTCTTGTGTTCTTCCTGGCAGGGGTGCTCCCGGATCTGGAAGATGCCTTTGGTATCCACGACAGTTCCTCAGGTTTGGTACAAACAGGTAAGTAGTGGCATCGGGTGCCGTCACCTGGAAGCCACCCTGCCATTACTGATCAAAAGCCATGTGCCAGGGCGTCATAGTGGGCCTTTTGGAGAGATGAGTAATTTGGGGCAGTAATGACGCAGTGTTTATTACATTAGGAGTGGTCTGTCAGCAGCCAGCCTGCTTGTTGATGGTTTCCAACTTCAAGAAAGTCATGAAGAGATATATTAAAGGGGTCGTACCAACATTACAGCAGATAGGGATAACTTGCTGATCAGTGAGGGTCTCCCTGCTGGTACTCACACTGAACTCAAGAACAGAACTCCCATGTCCATCTCTGCCTGTCACTGAGGGGGTCACTTTTTTTTTTTTCCCACCGGGATGTCAAAATGAATGAATAGGTGGCTGAGTATGCATGGTCGCGCTTGCACGACCGGCAGGGTGTGCAGTGAGGAGCACAAGGGACACAGGATACCATTCTAAAGATCGTGGGGGTCTCAGCCGTGAGACCCCCACTGATCAGCAAGTTCTCCTTTATCATTTTGATCTTGGTACAACCCCTTTAAGGAGCCAATGTGATAGGAGGTGGAACTCCTCACCTCATCCATGATTGATCAGTAAGGATCTGCCTCCCGGGACCCTATTCCATCAGCTGTATTCCTGGTGGCTGTCGGTGTTTACAGTGTAAGAAGCTGGCTGCTAGTCCGCGGCCCGGGTTGGTATTGCATTCAGTAGGAACAGTGACTGCCGCTCCTGGAGCTGTGATGTGTTCAGCGCTGTCTGCTTCTTGTTCAGTGCACTCTACCCCTGCCGGTGGGAGAACAGTTATAACAGTCATCCCACGGATCCCCACCCATATATTGACCCATCCTGACGATAGCTCATCAATAGTTAAAAGGTGGACATCCCCTTTAAGGGCAAGGATTCATGTAATTCAGTCTTCCAGTCATAACTTATACTTGGGTTATTTCGCGTCTCCCGGTCCGGATCTTCAACTCTACTTCTTCCCCTCCAGTATTCATCTGCAGCTACATGGTGCTGGCTCCGGTTTTCGGATACTTGGGCGATCGCTGGATCAGGAAATATATTATGTGTGCCGGAATCTCCTTCTGGTCGATTGTCACACTGTCCAGCTCTTTCATCCCCAAGGAGGTAACGTCCTGAAGTGAAGGGTAGTCCTCATCTCTAAGGTAGAAACTATCAGCCCTTGAGTCGCTCCCTTCTATCATGACCTGAATGTCATTTGTTAATAAAGCTAGGTGACAACCAATACTGCCGACATCACAGCTCCCACAAGGGCGATTACTCAACTTTACCAAGCCCCTGAAAGGCAAAGCTGTCTAGTAATACCATACCACACCTCAACTAGGCAGGAAGGCTGAAACATCCCTCGTGAGAACGTTAATGGCTTGTCCACGAATAGAAAACCATGGCAGCTTTCTTCCTGAAACAGCGCCACCCCCGTCTACAGGATGTATGAGCTCAGACCTATCCTCTTAAATGGAGCACAGCTGCAATACCAGACATGGGCAGAGGTGGCACTGTGGCTGGCAGTAAGCAGCCATGTATTTATAATCCTGGACAACACACTTGATGTTTGTCATATTGCTCGTCACCCAGCTTTCATAGGGCTCAGAAAGAGTAATCCGAGATTACATTTACTCTGACCGATTCTTATTTTTTTGTTTCTTTTTCAGTATTTTCCCCTCTTCCTGTTCACACGAGGACTGGTTGGAGTTGGAGAGGCCAGTTACTCCACCATCGCCCCCACCATCATCGCTGACCTCTTCGTGGCCGACCAGCGCAGCCGCATGTTGTCAGTCTTCTATTTTGCCATTCCAGTAGGCTGGTGAGTGTCCCATATAAACGAAGCACTGACACAGCTGAGAGTTTGCTGCAACTGCATCCATTCTGGACATTCCTCTCAGCTGCAGACTGATACACTGTAACAAACAGGGATTTGTCCTGCTGATCTGTTTGACTCACAGCTAATTATCTAGACTGGATACAACTGTAACAAACCCTCAGGTGTGAGATGTATTAGTTCTCTGTCTTAGGGTCGAAACAAGAATGCTTTCATTCACTGACAACAAGCAGGGATCTTGAAAATAAAGACTTTAAACACCCGGAGAATTATAATTCTGAAATTCTACATTTTGCAGTGGCCTCGGGTACATCGCAGGGTCCAAGGTGACAAGCGCCGCCCAAGACTGGCACTGGGCTTTACGGGTGAGTACAAGGTTGCGGGGTTCATCATTGTGACCATCTAGTTGGATGGAGAACGGAGGATGGGGGATAACTTTGAGCGTTGGGGGTCTGACCACTTGGACCCCCAGTTATCTGGTGAATGAGGGTTCAGCTGGTCCCAGAGTGAATGGAGCGATGGTCATGTACGCATACGACCAGTCCATTCACTTCAATGACCGCATCAGAGATTAGAGTTCAGGTGCTTTGGCTTTCTCCAGCGCTGTCAGTCAAGTGAATAGAGCAGCAGTGCGCCTGCGCGACCTCTGCCCCATTCACTCACAGACAGACCGGACCACTGTGCTTGGGATTGTGGGGGTCCTATCTGTTGGAGCCCGACCAATAATAAAGTTATCTACTATCCTGCAGATAGGGAATAACCTTATAGCTTGGCACAACCCCTTTAACTTGGGTTTATTATCCCGTATTCCCTATAACCACACGTATAAACACCAGGCAATTTAACCCCTTAAATGCACCATGCGGTACCTGTATATCATGAATTGTCTTGCATAAAGGCTCCATGGTGTACAGGTATGTCATGATGAGGATTGCGCAGGCACAGAAGCTGAGACCATGTGATCAACAGGCGGAGGCCCTGCTGCTCTTCACTGACAAACTCATGTTGTAACAGAATGGATCAAAGAAATCTTGGCTCTTGGCAGTTTAACTTCTTAGATGCTGAGGTCAACAGTGACTGCGACATCTAGGCTTTCCAATAAAAAAATAAAATTACCGACCTGGCATCACCGCAGTTGTAAAGACCCGTAGAATACTACAACGTAGCAGGCTACAACCTATGAGCGGGTTAGGGGATAACTTTCAGATTGATGGGGGTCTGACAAGAGCAGGGCTCTGGCACATTTTTGAGTGCGGCCAGCAGTGGTCGCACATGTGCACTGCCGCTACATTAACTTCAGTGGGTCTGCCAGCTATAGATGAGTGCTTGAACTTGGCTATTTCCAGCACTGCCATTGAAATGAATGGAACAGTGGTGTGCATGTACGATCGCCCCTGCCCTTATTTCAGGATGCGCCGGAGCCCTGTTCTCGGGATCCGTGATCTGAAAGTCATTCTCTATGCTATGTATATGGGATAACTACGGTACAAGTCTGTTATTGGGTGAAAGGTTTGTCCAGTGTTAGAAAAACGTGTTTGGAAGAAGGCATACAACACCACCCTTGTCTATGGCTTGGGTCTGGTAGTATAGTTCAGCTCCTATTCACTTCAGTGGAGCTGAGCTGCAATACCACAAACAACCCATAGAAAAGGGTGGTGCTGTTTTTAGAAGAAAGCGACCCCTCTAATGTTTCCTCCTCCTTCTGACAGGTGACCCCAGGTCTGGGCCTTATTGCTGTCCTGCTGCTTGTATTCTTTGTGAAGGAGCCTCCTAGAGGGGCTGTGGAGAGGAAGACCGACAAACCCCTGAGCCCTACTCCTTGGATATCGGATGTGAAGGCGTTGCTGAAGAAGTGGGTACCCCCTGCAGTGATGACTTGTTGCCCGCTCTGTCCGGTTACTTCACCCTCACTTACATCTTTCTCTCTCCAGCCACAGCTTTGTACTCTCTACTCTTGGGTTCACGACGGTGGCATTTGTGACTGGTGCTCTTGCCCTCTGGGCTCCAACCTACCTGATACGTGCGCGAACCGTCCTGTACAAGACCGAGTGGTGTAAGGGTGGTGTATGCAACTATACTGACAGGTAAGGCCTTCCATGTGCCCCAACTGGTCATATCATGGATGTCAGGGTCCTGCTATCGGAGTTATTATATACACACGGTCCCCTGTGATGTCTGCTCTGTACTGACACTGTAAGGTGGAAAGGTCTATAAAGACATCTGTATGTATCCAGGCAGCGGCAATTGACGTGAGCAATGGATTCTGCAAGGGGAGCATGTGTCCCTTCCTTGCAGAGCAGACTCGATCAGTCGATCATGCAGAGGCGCACATGCGTATAGCCCATCTTTCAGAGCAGGCATGAGCAATTGCAGGGGAGCACATGTTTATAAACCCTTTGTTCATAGCATAGTCCTAGTTGGCCCTCTCATCCCTCATGTATACTATTCCTGGAGAGCCCCCTCCAATGATCTTTTCCATGCCTCTGTTTGCAGTATGATCTTTGGCGTGATCACGGTGCTCACCGGCATCTTGGGAGTTGGAGCCGGAGTGGAGATCAGTAAACGATACCGCAAAGTGAACCCCCGTGCAGACCCAATAGTATGTGCTTGCGGAATGCTGAGCTCCGCCCCCTTCCTGTACTTATCTCTGGTCTTTGCAGACACCAGTCTTGTGGCCACCTATGTAAGTAGCTTATGATGCAGGGTAACAGATGATCTCCTGTGCTGCTCCCTCAGGTCCATTCAATGCAACTTGTCTTCTCTGCAGGTTTTCATCTTCATCGGGGAGACGTTACTGTCCCTGAATTGGGCCATCGTGGCCGACATCCTCCTGGTAAGTGATCCATCCTGGGGTTCTCCCATCACAGGTGACTATATAGTTATCGAGATGTATCCTCTTCTTTCAGTATGTGGTGATTCCAACGAGACGCTCCACAGCAGAGGCCATGCAGATAATGGTGTCCCACCTGCTGGGTGATGCCGGGAGCCCCTATCTCATTGGGGTGGTGAGTAGTAGTCATAGATGTTACTATAAGGTTGAGGGTTAATTTGTGTCTGACTTTAGTAATTGGGTGCACCCCCATTCTAAACACTATTTTTATAATATATAAGCACTAGCTCCTACACATATAAATGGAAATAAACCACAGCTCAGTCTCCATGATCAGCTCTCTGTCTATTAAAGAGGACGCTTGATGCTTGAATTGCGCATATAGAAAATGCTACGTGATCCTCTATGTGACGTATAACCATCATCGTGTCACTGTATCCATATCCTCAGATATCTGACCGGATCAGCGGAGGGAAGACGGAATCCACCCTTCTATCATTCCGCAGCTTGGAGTACGCCCTCATGGTCTGTGCATTTGTGGGCGCCCTGGGAGGAGGTTTCTTCTTGGCGACGGCCCTTTTTATCGAGAAGGATCGTAAGAAGGCGGAAATGGTATCGGAAGGTGTGTGGTTCGAGCTGAACGCTTTGAGCAATCCATGTTCTACAATCTCCAGGTTTACCGATGGCCCCGTCTACGTTTTAGAGGATGGGATGATAGGATAGATGAGGGTATTCCATGCCAAATCATCACAGCTCCCAACCTGACCAATGAATGAAAAGATGGTAGCACTACCGCAGATAATGTGTGCAAAGAAGTGGTGCTGCAGGTAGAGCCACACCGTCCATGGCCCTATGTGATATACACAATAAGAGGCGGCGGCACACACGGGGAACAATGAATGCAAAAAATGGGGATGGTTTGTTTTGGACATCCACACGCTACCTGCTGAGGAGGAGGCGCTGACTTGTAATTTTTCCTCAAAAGTACATAGCAGTTACTTTGTGCTTTCTACCATATTTCATGAAAATGTGAGACAGCTGCGTTGAAAAGGTGATTCCTTTCCTTGTGGTGATTTGGCATGGAATGACTCGCGGTTAGGGATGAGCGAGCGTACTCGGATAAGCACTACTCGCTCGAGTAATTTGCTTTCTCCAAGTATCGCTGTGCTCGGGTCTGAAGATTCGGGTGCCGGCACGGAGCTGCAGGGGAGAGCGGGGAGGAACGGAGGTAAGATCTTTCTCTCCCTCTCTCCCCTGCTCCCCGCTGCGACTCACCTGTCAGCTGCAGCGGCACCCGAATCTTCAGACCCGAGCACAGCGATACTCGGATAAAGCACATTACTCGAGCGAGTAGTGCTTTTCCGAGTACGCTCGCTCATCTCTACTCGCGGTGTTAACTTTGCAACTATGCTGCTCAAAAGAATATTGGGAACTCTTAAAGGGAACGTGCCAAGATTTGAAGTTATCCCCTAGCCACAGGATAGGTCATAACTTGCTGGAGAGCAAATCTTCTGTGTCCCGCTTCCCCGTGGGATCGCCCCCTTCCCTGTGGTGACTGAATGGAGTGCTGGTCGTGCATGTGCAGTCAGCGCTCTATTAATTTCAATGGGGCTGACAGGAGCAGCGCGACCAGCACATCATTCAGTCTTCTCCCTCCTGCAGAGGCTGAAGTAACCCCACAATGGGGAGGACAGGGAACACTAACCCCCACCCCCCACCCCGTTCTTGAGATCAGTGGCAGTCTCCGCTGTGCACCCCCCACCCCACTGATCAGCAAGTTATTTCCTATCCTGTACAACCCCCTTTAAGAATCCCAGTATAATAAACTTCTCCTGCTTTTGTGCACATGAAAGTTACAATAAGAGAGGAACAGCAACCCCCCCCCCCCCCTCCAAGGGACTGCATAATTTGTCTCCTTGCCTGGTTCTATGTTATGCCGGTGTCCTTGTCACTACTGGTACCTGCAGCCCCATCAGGTCTGTACAGGTAGTCCTGCTTCTCCAGAATGGCACATCCATACGAGCCGTTGCAGAAAGTTTGCTGTGTCTCCTAGCAGTCTCAATAGTGTGAAGCAGATACCAGAACATGAGGATCGCTGGGCAGGACTGTAGAAGGGCACCAACCACCATCAGAACCGGAGGAGCTCTGCCAGAGCCCTACAGTATAACCTCCAGTGCCAGCTGTGAGAAACAGACTCAATCATGGCGGCATGAGGGCCCGACCTTCTGAAGAGAGATAGGCGCTGCCAGGATCTGCCCAATTGGCTCCAATTCTGGGTGTTTTGGGATCCAGCCCTCAGTTGCTTTACCTTGAGCAGTGTACTTTGTCTCACTTTGTACTGATGTAGAGTTTCATCACACTCCATTCCGTCTATACTGCTTAGAATTCTCCATCACTCTGCTATGAGACTCCTTAATTTACTGCCCTTCACTACATCTTCCACAATGCACTACAGCAAAGCATAGTCATTACCATCCTCCGGTCAGTTCCTGGAGCCTGAGAGTTTAGAGGTCAGCAGCAGAAATGTGACACACTCTCTGGTTGTGAGGTGGAGTAGACAAGTTGCTCAATTCGTTGTTTAAAAGGGGTTTTCCAGGACTACAATAATAGGAGAGGTCATCAATCGATGATAAACAGGAGGGTGCACTATTTGGGATCTCCACTGACCAACTGATAGCAGCGCCTCAGTCCATACTAGGCACAGTGCCGTACATCGTATAGTGGCTGTGTCTGGTATTGGCTTTTAGTCCCATTCATATTAATGGGTACTGGTCTGCTCTCAGTCTGTGTAACTGATGTACATGAAGAGGCCACTGCGCTCCCCTGAGCACCACAGCTTCTCCAGTCAGATGACCATGGGGATCCCGAGTAGTGGATCCTCACCAGTTAACTATTGATAACCTATCCTGTGGACAGGTCAGCAGTAGTTTATTCTCAGAAAATCACTTTTGAGATTTAAATGGAAGCTTTAAAAGGGATTTTCTACTAATGACCTTTATTCCCTTTTGACAGGATAGGGGTTAAATGTATGAGCACTGGGGCGCCCGATCACTTGGACGACCAGCGAGCTCGATATTTTCACACCCTGAGTTCCCCATGTGAAGGGAGTGGCGGTGTGCATGTGTGACCACCACTTCATTCACTTCTATGGGGCAAGCGGAGATCCATACGCTCAGCAATCTCTAAATGAATGGAGAGGTGGCCACACATGCACACCACCACTCCTTTCACATGGCACATTCAGGGGGTGCTGATCTCAGCAGTTGGACCCCCAGCGATCAGATATTTATTCCCTGACCTTTATTTAGGGAATAGATGTCATTACTGGAAGAAACCCCCTTTAGGTGGGCATGGACCCATCATCTATGTTATCTTTACTTCCAGGACTGGTGTCAGAGGTGGAGAAGATTGAAGACAGAATTGTGGTCCCAAAAAGTGGAAGATCCACGAGGGTCCCAGTCTCCAGTGTCCTTATATAAACCCCTGAAGGGCTGCCGTCACAAGAGACTAGATGAATGCAGATGCCCTGGTACTTGCGATGCAGGCGTTACAATTGCCCCGCTGGCAGGATTTGAGATGTTTATGATTTATCTTGTCGTGTATGACAGCCATTAGTGATGAAGATGATCCCCAAATCTGCAGGGGAGGAAGAGCGACCCAAGTCCTTATCCTCCTGCACCACCATCTCTTTGTATTGGACAGTCATACACAGGACCAGATTGTATGGTTATTCCCTATTTAATAATGGTCGTACTGTCACATGATGGTGGGTTTTGGTATTCTGTAAAGAACATGAAATGCTAAACTTTTTAACAGAAATACAAATGTGTGTTGGGTACAAAATGTTGTCCGCTGCCTCCACCCTATACCATCAAGAGGATGTGGGCTCGTTGGGGATTGGGGGGGGGGGGAGCGCTGGGGACTGGGGGTCAACCTACTCCATGACGGCTCTGCTGAGACCTCAAGTCTTGGTTTTAATCTTTAGAACATATTCCTTGTATCAGTATGCTACTTCTCATTTGCCTACTAGTGTCTTCAGCTCATGTATTTGAATGGTTGTCTTGGCTAGTCACGAGGATGGACACAATGTGGAAAACTTGCAAAGAATGGGGGTGAAATAAATAAGGGAGGGGTAAATACTGGATAACTACTTCTAGGCAGCCATGTCTGGTTCTGAAAGTCATTACTGATGCTTTATTCTGCCAGTCTTCCTTCCAAGTGCCGCTTGGCCATCAGCCCTGTAAATACTGCCATTAGCCAATAAGAATGTCCAGTTCAGCCCTAGTGATCTTCTCTACAGCCAGCAGCGGAAGTCACAGATTGGACCTGCGTGATGGACTTAATGCTTCCGATGCAAGTGGGATCTGATTGCCAATGGAATACATTCTCAATGCTGCAGACAAAGAACCAATGGTAACAGATTCCCATATCAGGCTCTGTTCATTGGCAGCAGTGGACCAGAGTTGTGGATATTAACATAAATACGCTGCTTCTGGCCCATTACTGCTCCTCAGTAAACCCATTGAGGGTCTCCATGAACACTGGCCATGGTGAGAACAATGAGCTGTCCTCTGAAGAGTGACCTCTACTGCAGTCATTCAGACTGCTGGGATTTGGGCCTTTCCAGCAGTGAAGTATTACTAGTCACATGGTCGGAGTTTTAGTTGCATTCATAAGTGCGTTATTCTGTTTCCCATCCTGCAGCGAGCGCTCAGTCCTCCCTGTTACTATAGATCAGCAATCATTAACTGCTCACTCTCCATAGTATTACTCCATTCCTCAGGATTGAGTTCTCTCCTGCGCTCAGTGCTGCCCACTGCTGACTAATCTTGTTATCCACTGGAGATGCTATGGTTGCCCATGCACATTAAATTGCATAAGTTGGCTGAACATGCCCAATATCCAGTATTGTCAGGGTTATCCTGACTCTGCCCGCTGGCAGATATTGAGTGAGAGAAGGAATGGGCATGAGGTACCCCATCACCACCGGAGATGTCTGGCTGCAGATTACTCTCCTAGTCTCTCTGAAAACGCATGCATGCTCGGCGCAGTCCAATATGCCAGTGTATGACAAGGCGGGAGGAAGAGTTGTCCGCCCAACAAGTGTTTGGGCAGCTTAAGATGATTGGTGAAAGGAAGTGAAAATCACTCAAAGTACATTTTAATCACAGAAGTAAAGGACATTTTCCATTCGATAACCCCGCTGTCCTACAATATTGCCCGCCGTATGTTGGGTTTCTCATCCTGCTTCTTTATGCAACAAAGCTTGGTCAGATCATAATTCAAAAAAATGGGAAACCTTGTCAGTTGAAAATTTTGGGAATGTTTTAGTACAAATGACTAGTTTTCTTAAGTCGTTCTAAGCTAAATCTTTACTCCACCAGATTATGTTTACAACAACCCCCCCCCCCTTACGAATCGTAATAGGATTCGTATAATATTGCTCCTTATGTACGACACCGGGATCGTCTAACTGTGTGTTATCTTCCTGTTCCTTTGACCCATTGTGGATCGGGTTGACAGATTACTGGGAGGAGCTGGTGAGGACCCAGCAGTCATGGTGCGCGTTGGCACCGATGACAAAGTTAGAGGTAGGTGGAAGGTCCTTACATTCTGGTTCCCTGAAATAGTTTTTAAGCTTAGGGCAAAGACCTCGAAAGCAGTATCTTCTGATATACTACCTGTACCTAGTGACACACAAGAAAGGCGGTGGAAGATTAGGGAGGTAAACAAGTGGCTCCGGAGTTGGTGTAAGAAGGAGGGGTTTGGGTTCCTGGAGAACTGGGCTGACTTTGCTATCAGCTACAGGCCCTACAGTAGGGACGGGCTGCATCTCAATGGGGAGGGAGCAGCAGTGCTGGGGGAGAAGGTTGGAAGAATGTTGAAACTAGGGACTGGGGGGTGGCAACTAGAGAGAGAGGGGGAGAGACTGTGTAGCCAGTGATCTGGGACTAAGTAATGGAAATGGTAGTGGAGATATGGAGGGTTAGTACAGTTAGAACTGGCAGAATAGTTAGTAGGGATACATGTAATAAAGATGACCAAAACCTTCTAAACTGTATAGTTACTAATGCTTGATGTCTGACCAAGAATTGGACTAATACTTGACGTCTGACCAATAAAGTAGACCAACTGGAAGTAATAATGTCTGAGGAAAACTGCAACATAGTGGGAATAACGGAAACCTGGTTGGATGAAAGCTGTGACTGGGCAGTGAACTTGCAATCTGTTCTGAAACTATTGTAAAAAATGGAAAGGGTGAGGGGTTTGCATTATGTAAAATCCAGTTTAAAGCCCACATTACAGGAAGATATATGGGAATCTCTAGGTGGAAATGCATAGATGGAAAAACAACTCTCAAATCCCCAGAGGGGTTTTCTATAGGCCACCAAATATAACAGAAGCTACCAGACCCCAACATATATCGCACTGTATATACAAGTTGCAAATATTATCAAAATTCCTATTACCTCCCTAGTGTTACTGAATAAAACCCAATATAACCATACCAATATTATGAATAAAACACTAAAAGGGCCAAATAATAAAGCCACACTGTAATCATATATTACTGCCACATAGTGATGGAATAATACCACCATAGCATCACTGAAGAAGGACCACTACAAAGAAAAATATAACCAATAATATTATATGAGGGCCATATAATATCACCATACGCCTGTTGAGCATTAACACTATACAAAGACCAATATCAACATCATACAGTGAAATTATTCCGTTGTCTGGCCACAGAGGGGGCACTATTACTACAAGGGGTATTGAGAAGTTCATTGGGGGTAGCGGCAGGATGGGAAGAGTCTGTGGAGATGAGCCCTAGTTCCAAGAAGTGTTTATGGTGGTCTGAGCTTAGCTGGAGGAATAAAATGGACAATTCTAATCATAGAAGACGTCCCCCGTGATCTCTGTTGGTAACTACACTGTAATCACTAGCATTGTGTAGAGCTAGTATCTATTATCTAGAGGTATACTGCTACTGTGAAGAAGCCCACTAATGGGAACTATTACTGAAAAGGGTCACTAACAGATTATTACTGAGGGGCGCTATTACTGTTAGAGGGATCACTGAATGTCATTATTACTGTAAGGAGTCACTAACTGGCACTATTACAGAGGATAGGGTTATTGAACGGCACTATTACTGTGAGGGCGTCACTAAGGGGGCACTATTACTGTAAGGGCGTTACTAAGGGGGCACTATTACTGTAAGAGGGAACTAAGGGGCGTTATTCTTGTGAGGGGACATAGAGTGTGTGGCTCAGCATAAAAGGGGCATAGCCTAATATAAAATGTAAAAGTTCCTAGAGCTTCCTGGCCAGAGGAAAGTGTGCTTGGACTGTTGTAGCTATGGAGCTCCAGTCAGGGACCTACTGGATTGCTGAGTCCATGAGAGAGAGTCGAGCATGCTAGTGACTGAAAGTGACCAGTTGGATTCAAATTGTTTGTCTATTGAGTACAAGAGCCAGATAAGTAATTAAAGGCCTGAAGCCGGGACCTGTGATTGTAGGACGAAGGCCTGAAGCCGGGACCTGTGATTATAGGACGAAGGCCTGAAGCTGGGCCCTGTGATTATAGGACGAAGGCCTGAAGCCGGGACCTGTGATTATAGGACGAAGGCCTGAAGCCGGGACCTGTGATTGGAGGACGAAGGCCTGAAGCCGGGACCTGTGATTGGAGGACGAAGGCCTGAGGCCGGGACCTGTGATTGGAGGACGAAGGCCTGAGGCCGGGACCTGTGATTGTAGGACGAAGGCCTGAGGCCGGGACCTGTGATTGTAGGACGAAGGCCTGAGGCCGGGACCTGTGATTGTAGGACGAAGGCCTGAGGACCTGGGGAAATTGAGAGGAATAGCTGTCTGCTGAATGAGTGCTCGGCCTACAGCTATTTAAGGGTGCTTATATACCTTAGTAGTCGAATATCTAATATTCTTTTAGATTGTAATCCAAAGATCAAAGTCAAGGAGAGCGCCAAGCACCTTAAAAGTAATCACAATAGTAGTAGTGTGATAACTCACCTGGTGCTTGACATGTCACCCTAAGGTGGTCATGTCAGCACCCAATATCCTGGTAAGCTCATAGCAGTTTCTTTATCCAAAAATCACCAAGATCGATAACAAGATGATCCATCTCACTGGAGAGCTGCAGGTCATAACAAAGCTCCGTTCCTCATAAGTGGTCGGATAATATCAAAGAAGAAGTAAAAGGAAAAAAACTATAGACCTGCGCTGCTTATCATGTAGAGAGCCAATAATAGGTGTCTCAGAAGCCAGCCTCAGATTAGAGACAAAGAGGTTTATTTATACAAAAAAGGAGGTCACAGCCTCATAAAATGACAAAATACTTGCGGAATCCTTGCGACGCGTTTCGGCGTATTAAACGCCTTTCTCAAGCATCACCTAAGGGCAAGGGCTTGAAGCAGGGACTGAGGCTGTAAGGTGGTAGCCTGAGGCTGCATTCCCACGAACGTATATCGGCTCGGTTTTCACGCCGAGCCGATATACGTTCTCCTCATGTGCAGTGGGGGAAGGATGGAAGAGCCAGGAGCAGGAACTGAGCTCCTGCCCCCTCTCTGCCGCCTCTCGGCCCCTCTGCACTATTTGCAATGAAAGGAGGTGCAATGGGGCGGGGCTAAGTCCCAAGAATTAGCCCCACCCCCGTTCCGCCTCTCCCTATTGCAAATAGTGCAGAGGGGTGGAGAGGAGGCAGAGAGGGGGCGGGAGCTCAGTTCCTGCTCCTGGCTCTTCCATCCTCCCCCCCTGCACACGAGCACAACGTATATCGGCTCGGTGTGAAAACCGAGCCGATATACGTTCGTGGGAATGCAGCCTGAAGCTGGGATATGAGGATATAAGTCAGAAGTCTGATGCCATGGCCTGAGGGTGGAGGAGGAATTCTGCAACATGAAAGAAAGCGCAGCATTCTCTAATTGCTGCGGGAAAACGCACATCTGGCTTCCATTGTAGTCAGTAGAAGCCATCTGTCACGCGATTCTTCCGCTGTGCTCACAGTGGAAGTATCGCGCGATTACACGTCACCGCTCACTGCTGGTGCGTCATGTGCTGTATTGCGCATGCGTGCTGGCTCGCCAGATGGGACTCACATGACAGATCCAGAGAGATGAGTATGGGGTCGTTGGGGGGTGCTGTGTTGGGTTCCGCTGCGATATTCCACTGGCAGAGTCCAACACGGCCGTGGGCATGAGGTCTAAGTCTTTCGAATAGCTAAATAACTGATCCAATCCAAAGCCAATCCACATACTGCTGCAGTAGACAATGGCCTTTTCTTCCCACTAATTAGAAACCTTCGCCTAGAGATTCTTTACACACACACGCACGCACGCACGCACGCACGCACACACACACACCTGTCCTCTTATCTTATCTATGTCCACTTTACATATAAACTCTACCAAAGGAGCCAGCAAATGGAGAAAATGGCGAGGAATCCAAACAATTATCTTTACGTGTAAACACTCATCATTTGAAAGCAAAAACGTTGTTGAGTCGTTTGTTCATTCAAACGACAATCGTTGTGTGTAAATGGGCCTTAACAGTACAATTGCACTAACACTACTTAAAGGGGTGGTCTCGCGAAACCAAGTGGGTGTATACACTTCCGTATGGCCATATTAATGCACTTTGTAATATACATCGTGCATTAAATATGAGCCATACAGAAGTTATTCCACTTACCTGCTCCGTTGCTAGCGTCCTCGTCTCCATGGTTCCGTCTAAATTCGCTGGCAGCTTGCTTTTTTAGACGCGCTTGCGCAGTCCGGTCTTCTCCTTTCAGCACGAGCCGCTTCAGTGTGCTCCCCGCTACAGCTCTTCTGCGCATGCGCAGATGAGCTGTCACTGCTCGGGAGCGCGCTGGAGCGGCCATTCTCTGTTAGAGGAAGGTGCAGAGCCGCCCAGCTGTCCGGAGAAGCCGTCCAGCTGTCCTGCCGTCCAGCTGTCCTGCCGTCCAGGTAAGAGATGGGCCGGGGGGGGGGGGCTGGCTGTCGTCGCTGTCGCTGCGATGGGGGGGGGGGGGGCCTGGCTGTCGTCGCTGTCGCTGCGATGGGGGGGCTGTCGCTAGGCCGGGGGGGGCTGTCGCTGCGATGGGGGGGCTGTCGCTAGGCCGGGGGGGGGGGCTGTCGCTGCGATGGGGGGGCTGTCGCTGCGAGGGGGGGGCTGTCGCTAGGCCGGGGGAACTAGCGCTGGGCCAGGGGGGTAAGTGATGGGTCGGGGGTGATGTTCACTGACAGGTGAAGGCCCCGGAGCCCAGCGCTGGGCTCCGGGGCCTTCACCTGGGCTGAGGGTCTAGCGCTGGGGAGCCGGGAGCGTAGCGCTGGGGAGCCGGGGGCTAGCGCCGGTTACCTGCTGCCTGGCGGTGGGTGACTGGTCGGCGGCTGCGGGGCGTCTGGTCGGCGGCTGCGCGGCGTCCGGTTGCCATGGAGACACAGCTGGCAGCGTCTCGGGAGCGCGCACGTCGGGCTGCAGCGAGCGACGGGGAAAGAGCCGGCGGCCATCTTGGGGAAACTTTTATAAGTTGCTGAAACGCTGGAACGGTAAGTACAAACCAGCTAGGAATGTCATTTACAGGGGGGCTTAGTAATGTATGTTTAATTAGGGGGACTGGGCAAAAAAAAAAATCACTGCTTCCTCGAGACAACCCCTTTAAAGTAAGTCTGTCACCTATGTGTTGTGCTATAAACCGAAAGTACTGTACAATGTGTCATGTTAAATGGGAACCATAGATAGCTCTAGCTCTGTTCTGCGTGACTCCACCGTCCAGTTATTAGCCTTTATGCTTATCCCCTGCATATGTAAATTAGCCCATTCAATGGGCGGTCCATCGCTGTCTTCGACACAGGCTCCTCCTTCTCCAGTGTGTGAAAAACCGCTCCTTTCCATCCAAGTAACATCTCCAGCTCCACCCACTTAAGACATCACACATTCTATTATCACCCTGCTTGCGCCACACAGACGACAGCGCAGACACGTGACATCAGTCCTGGATGAGGACTCACAGTGCATGAAACAAAGGCAAATATCTGTACGTTGGAGTCACGCAGAACAGGAATAAAGGTCTCTATGGATTCCACGTAACACCGCACATTGTACCGGACATTCCGTTTGTGGCACAAAGAACAGGGGACGGACTTCTGTTAAAGTGATTGCAGTGAATTCAGCTTCAAGTAAAGACATTTATAATTTGCTGTTGCACGTTCTGCATCTTTATTCCATCACCTACTTCACCAAAGACACAAATGTCATGGATACGGAATGCTTGTATCGCCTTTTACATGGTGTGTGGTGGTTTATTATCGGTTGTTTTGTACTATTATTTTGCTATGAAAAATATTCTAATAAATATTATTGTTTCCAGATGAGCCGGAGGAAGGGCCCTGCGTGGGCTGGAAAGCTCGCTGTAACATCATGTATTTCTGTTAGCCATTAAAAGGTTTCATATCAAGAAGATTACTCGGTTTCTCTTGCTGAGAACAATCACATTTTGCTCTACTGGCTAACAACTTACCAAACTTTTTTCATTACCACCACAACAGTAACTCCACACCCTGTTGGTTAACCCAATCACTCAGCTGCAGGGGTTAATCCTTCTACAGAAAGTCTCCGCCCCGATGAGGAAGAGAAACTTTTTAGCTTTCGATTCCGTCTCTTTCCTAGTATGATGGCGTCTGCTGACCTGCGGGACGAGCTGAACTGCTCCATCTGCCTGAGCCTCTATACAGATCCCGTATCCCTGAGATGTGGACACAACTTCTGCCGCTCGTGTATTGTGAGTGCGCTGGATGCACAGGAGGCAGCTGGAGTGTATTCCTGTCCTGACTGCAGAGAAGAATCCCCGCAGCGTCCGGCCCTGGAGAAGAACAGGAAGCTGGCGAATATAGTGGAGCATTTCTTATCTAGTCAGCCTGATATGGAGAGCAGAATCTTCTGTACTTACTGTATAAAGTCTCCTGTCCCGGCTGTGAGGACATGTCTGCAGTGTGAGACGTCCATGTGTCAGGAACATCTTGGAGCCCACAACAAGGCGGTGGATCATATATTAACTGACCCCACCAGCTCCTTTGGGAACAAGAAATGCTCCGTCCACAAGAAGGTTCTGGAGTATTACTGCCCGCAGGACGCGGCTTGTCTATGTGTGACTTGCTGTCTGTTCGGCAAGCATCAGGGCCACCAGGTGGAGCTTCTAGGTGAGGCTTCTGAGAAGAAGAAGGAGAAACTGAGGAAGTATCTGGGGGAACTAAACCCTCAAAAAGCAGAACTTCAGACGAAAGTCCAGAATCTGCAGGGTCAGAAGAAGAATATTCAGGAGAAAGCCTCAGAGAAGAGGGAGAACATCAGGAAGTTGTTTATGGACATGAAGAAGCAACTGGAAATGGCAGAAAAGAAAGTGCAGAGCGAGATCTCCAGACAGGAGGACGAGATTGTGTCACAGATATCTCACCTGATCAAGGAGCTGGAAAAAGAGGAGAAGGAGCTGTCTGGGAAGATGCATCAGATGGAGCAGATGTGTCACATCACCGACCCAATAAGACTCTTACAGGAAAGGGACATTACAGTAAGTAGTAATGGAGATGATGAGGACACGAGGGGAGGTGGTGGAAATATCCATTCTGATGATAATCAGCATACAGGATTGGTTTAATCTTAACCTGGGAAAGATGGGTACTTCCCGCAACAGGGCGTAAACTTACATCCTGGGGATAGTGCGAGATCACATATGATCCCGCAGCGGGAGCCGGCTGTCACTCACAGCTGGCGTCCCGCTGCAACAGATGCGCCCCCCGCTGTTAACCCCTTCCCTGCCACGATCTAAGATGACACCGCAAGAGCCCGGCCTGTCGCCATGGCAACAGGATGCCAGACACTGACGTCCTGTGTTGCCAGTGCCTGAGATCGCTGCATAAGCAATAAGGCATGGCAGAGCAGCAGCCCTGCCATGCCTTATCACAGTGATCATCAGGGCTGTGGTGAAAGTCCCACAGAGGGACACAAATGTTGTAAAAAAAAAAAATTACAAAAATGAATTAAAAAAAAATGTAAAAAAAAGTTTTAAAAAAACCCTTATGTTTTTTCTCAGATTAGCATAAAAAAAGGTAAAAAAAAAAATTAAAACCCCACATATTTGGTATTGTCGCGTCCGTAACAACACGTACAATAAGTTGCACATGCTTTTGACTGTGCACGGAAATTTTTTTTTTTTTAAAAACGCTAAAAAACTGAGGCAAAATGCTGATTTTTAGCATTTTGCCTCACTAAAAACGCAATAAAAGTGATCAAAAAAGCCGTACATTCCCTAAAATGGTACCAATAAAAACTACAGCTCGTCTTGCAAAAAATAACCCCTCGTAGAGCTCCGTACATCAAAAAATAAAAACGTTACAGGGCTTTGAATGCAGCGATTTAGAAGAAAAAAAAAAGATTTCCAAAAAAAGGGTTTTTATTGCAGAAAAGTGGAAAAACCTAAAAAAATGTAAGAATTTTGGTATCATTGTAACCGTACCGACCCGCAGAAAAAAAATGGATTGTCTTATTTATGCTGCATGATTAACGCTGTAAAAAAAAAAACTCTATGGCAGAATTGATGCGTTTTCTCTCCCTGATATCATAAAAAAATATTATGAAAGTTTTACAATCTAGTCTATGTACCCAAAAATGATGCCGATAAAAACTACAGTTCGCCACGCAAAAAAACAAGCCCTTATACGGCCGCGTCGACGGAAAAATACAAAAGCTATGACTTTTGATAAATGGAGAAGAAAATCTGCCAAAAATCGTTGTGTGGTTAAGCCCAAAATAGGCCGTGTCCTTAAGGGGTTAAGAATGCTCCTCTGGTGGTTTCTGCTTCTATTGTATGTTGCACCTATGGATTTCTATTTGAAAGTATTGACCCATTTTATCTTTTTTTTTGTACCAAAATACAGGATAGCGGGACTGACCCAACAACTGTCCTACAAGAATTAGACCAAGGAGCAGCCTGTAGGGATAAGAGTGCGGCTGCCGAGAAAGAAGCTCCAGTCCATGAGGCTACTAAGAAGGAGAAGGAAGAGGAGAAGCTGAGGAAAGAGCTGGATGAGGATCTGATCTCACTGACCTTACACCGATCTATACGGGATATTGTCACCAGGGTCACATCAGGGCTCGGGTTCCAGGTTCCAGACATCTTGCTGGATGAGGACACTGCAGATATATTAGTGGAGTTATCAGACGATCTAAAGACAGCAGAATATTCAGGGGAAGAACTGCGAAGACCAAAATCACCAAGGTTTCCGTATTACCGCCAGGTGTTAAGCCGATGTGGCCTCTCTTCAGGGAGACATTATTGGGAGGTGGCATGGAACCAGGAAGGAGTATGTAACATCGGGGTGTCCTATCCCAGTATAGAGACGGAAGGATGGGGGTCTGTTATTGGAAGAAATGATAAATCTTGGTGTTTGGATCTGGAGGAGGAATATTACGAAGCATCACACAACTCTGTTTTATTACACCGTGCTGTAAGGCCAACATGTCCAACATTCGGAGTCTTCTTAGACTATGAGGCTGGGCGTCTGTCCTTCTATGAGCTGTGTGACCCCATCAGACACTTACACACCTTCACCGCCTCCTTCACCGAACCCCTACATGCCGCCTTCTATGTGAATTATGGAGCCTCTGTTACAATAACCAGCTGAGACCGGTGTAGTCCCCATAATTACACTGTTATTTCCTGTAGCATAGATATTGGTCAGACCCCGGCCCGTATTTACCACTAGGAATGTTATTGTCCTGAGACTAACCATCGTTGGTCCCATCTGATCTAGTGATGGTATATAGCTACTGTAGGATCACTTTCCCGCCTGCTGGATCCCCCACTGATACTGATCATAAAGGGGCCGCAGCGCTGATTTAGGGCCCTTTTACACGGAATGATCATTGTTCAAAAAGTCGTTGGATCGTGTGAATCTGAATGATAATCGCTCAGTGTAAACAAGGCCAACGAATGAATGATGAATGAGAATTTATTCGCTTCTCGTTCGTCCATTTTATCCAGGCATAAAGATAATCGCTCGCACGTGATTGCGTGTAAACAGCGATGGTTTAGTCGATCACATTCACTGCTGCCGTCAATGTCAGCGACTGAACTGGATGCAAACACAAGTGTGAATGATATTCCTGCCTGTGTGAACGGCCATTGTTCTGTCTTATGGCTCCGTGTATACGGTCCTGAGGCCGGCGTCACACGGATGAGCGCGTTAGTGATGCCTACTTGCACAATGCATTGTGTATTGTATTGGACAATTGCGCTAATTAGCTCAGTATGTGATACTTTGGTGTGCAGGATAATGGAGCGTGTGAAACATCCACCCATGTGAATGAGCCCCCTGATATCGCCGGGCTCTATGTACTGCATATTGCACAATACCCTAATGCCTCTGTGTGCATAAGCCCTTAGGCCGGAATCACACAGATGCAATTGGGCAGCGTTTGGCGTATGTGCAATAAGCAGAGAATACAACCCGTTGGTATCATTGGGCTCATTCACATGAGGGTATTCTGCACCCATAATTTGTTTGCGCAAAAAAAATAATACACAGCGCGCTCTAAGGCTTTATTCACACGAACGTATATCGGCTCGGTTTTCACGCCGAGCTGATATGCGTCGTTCTCATGTGCAGGGGGGGGGGGGGAATGGAAGAGCCAGGAGCAGGAACTGAGCTCCCGCCCCCTCTCTGCCTCCTCTCCACCCCTCTGCACTATTTGCAATGAAAGGGGGCGGGGCTAGGTTCCGAGAATTAGCCCCGCCCCATCCCACCTCTCCCCATTGCAAATAGTGCAAAGGGGCGGAGAGGAGGCAGAGAGGGGGCGGGAGCTCAGTTCCTGCTCCTGGCTCTTCCATCCTTCCCCCCCTGCAGATGAGGACGACGTATATCGGCTCGGCGTGAAAACCAAGCCGATATACGTTCGTGTGAATGCACCCGAAATCCTGTGTATTTGTGCACAAAACAGCACATAATGAACTAATTAACTTAATCACCCATTGCAATCAGCAGGAGGATGCTGTGTTTTATGTCTTTTGCAACGACTTGCACAAGCAAATATACAGTAAAACACACAAATGTGATTACGCCGTGTGACAAGCAGTTGAAAATGTGAAAAAATATTTCCCCAATGTTGGCACTTTTAACCCCTTCCCGCTCCAGGATGTACATTTACGTCCTGCAGCGTCGGGGTACGGAGCGATATCGCCTCTCTTCATACAGCGCAGTCAGCAGCTGTTTATTACAGCTGACACCCGCAGGCAACAGCCACAATCAGCAGCACGACCGATCGCAGCTATTAACCATTTAAATGTTGCTGACAGCGGCATTTAAATCCCCCAAATGACACAGTGAGATTGCAGGGAGCAGTCCGGGTGTCATGGCAGCCAGGAGCCTTCTGAAAGGCACCAGGGCTATCTTGGCAGACTGCCTATCCAGCATTGTAATGCTTGAGAAGGGCGGCTATGTACTGCTGAAACGCGTCGCAATAAAGTGTAAATATTAGTAAATCTCGGTGTCCTGGTTCCGGAGCGCGGGGGTACTTTTGTGTCATTGTGATCTATTTGGATAATTAAAGCCCCAGGAGGGCTTCAACCCCGGGACGTCTCTCCTAAACTTTTAGGATTGTGACCAGGAATAAGTTAAGGTGATCGTGGCCTTCGGGTGCCGGCGGCTCCTTTATTCGGAGGCGTTCACTGCGCACCAGCTGAGTGGACACTCACTATTGCATATACTCATTTTTTCATTTTGTGTATGAGGCGCTGAGACATTGTTCTTCTTCTTATAATAAAATTATAAAATGCATATTTGATATCGCCGCATCGGTAAAAGTCCGGTCAAAGTATTGCATTGTTTACCCCGCAGGGTGAACGTCGTCCAAAAAATATGTAAAAAAAAAAAAATGCCAGAAATGCCCTTTTGCGGTCACCCTGTCTCCCAGAAAAAATGCAATAAACAGCGATTAAAAAGTCATATGTATTCCAAAATGGTACCAACATAATCTACAGGATGCCTCTCAAAAAAAGAGCCCTCGCACAACTACGTCGGCGGAAAAATAAATAAGTTATGTGCGGAAGATGGCGGCAGAAAATGTTAAAAAATTACATGTCTTTGAAAAAAAATAGTGCAGAAAAAAAACAAAAAACACTCTACAAGTTTCATATTGTAATAATCGTACTGACCGGTAGAATAAAGTTATGTCATTATTGTTGCAGTTTATGCGCAGTAGAAACAAATTGCGCGGAAAGATGGCGGAATGTCGTTTATTTTTCATTTTACTCCACTTAGAATTTTTCGGTTAATTGTGGATACGATAAAAATAGGTTTTATTGCAGAAGATCATTTTTTGGGGAGGGAAGCAATAATCCCATCTTTAATTATCATTGATAGAAACCTACGACGTATAAAGAAAATGTCAGATACTCCTTAACCCTTAATGGTCAGAAGACTAATTAATATGCAAGAACAATGAGATCCGACTAACAATAATAATAATGTTTGCCACAATCAATCTGTGTCATTAATGGCCGCCTTGGGCCTGATGAGCGGATGCCAATCTCATGATAACTGGTACTATCTTCGTCAACCGCAGTCTCGAGTCGCCCCTTACACATATTGGAAGTTTGTTTCTCGCTTTTGTGAGGAGCTGCTGAACCGCGCTGAAGCCCCTCTCCACTAAGTACATAGAGGGAAAAGCTAACAGGAGCAACTTAACTTCCTGCCACAGGATAGGATAAGGATTCTTCACTTTCACCCAGAAACATTCATAGCCGCATTGCTGGAAAAGTGCTTGTTCTTTGCTGTCGTGTTTCAAGTTGATTAACTGCTTCTGTAATCTGGGATGAAATTCTCCTGCGTCTGCTGAAAATGGATTGAGTACCCACATTGTATTCCAAGGGTACATAGATTACGAAGCCTAGTGTGCATGTCTTCTTTGGTTTGTTTGAGGTGTGAGCAAAAAACGTCTACAGTCTGCATCTAGAAGTTTGTCTCAGTCTTCGTGTGCAAATTCTTGAAGACTCGGAATGTGACAGAGCTCGCATCAACTCAGGTTATCGGTATGAAGGTCCAGTTTGGCAATGAAGGGATTATACCTTTAGCCTTAATAAAATTCATTTTGTCTCCTTGTAGCTTTGTGTTGGCTTCACTGAGTTTGTCATATAGGTCTGCAGGATAGGCAACGTCAAGACGTCGTAGGGCAATGGCATCACAAAGAAACTCAACTGCTGTGTCAAAAAGTTCATAGAAGCGTCATAAGTAGAGATGAGCGAGCGTACTCGTTAATGGCAGATACTCAAGCGAGTATCGTCCTTTTCAAGTACCTGCCTGCTCGTCCGCAAAGATTCGGAAGCCGTCGGGGGTGAGTGGTGGGTTGTGGGAGTGAGCAGGGGGGAGCGAGAGAGAGAGATCCCCCGTTCCCCCCGCCGGCACCCGAATCTTTGTGGGCGAGCAGACAGGTACTCGAAAAGGATGATACTCGCTCGAGTATCTGTCCTTAAAGGGGTTGTCCCGCCATAGCTAATGGGGTTATACACTTCTGTACCGCAACAGTCGCGCTTGCGCAGAGAGGAATCCTCTTCTGCAGGGTCTGGGCTCACGAGCTGCGTCCTGGCTCCTCCCCCTTCTCAGTGTCATCGCATAGCTACGCCCCCGTCACATGGTGCCGATCAGCCAATGAGGTGGCTGTAATCGGCAGTGGAGCTCAGACTGGAGAAGAACATCCACGGTGCACCATGGGAGAAGACCCGCAGTGCACCGTGGGAGAATACCCGCGGTGCACCATGGGAAAGGACCGGCGGCATCTTGAAAGAAGAATTTTTATAACTTCATGAAACGATCTAATGGTGAGTAGAAACTCTCTTTAGAATCGTTTTCCACGGGTAGATTATCATGTTTGCTTTAGGGGGACTGGGCAGAGAAAAAATTTACAATTTTGCCACGAGACAACCCCTTTAATGAGTACGCTCGCTCATCTCTAGTCATAAGCACTTTCCTCCTGACAGCCACCTCACTTCGGTGTGTAGTAGACCTTCAAATCCTTTGTCATGGTCTTAACAGAACTTGTGGGAAAGACGTTTATTGACCGAGTGCGCTTTTATCTTGTTAGCAGCATTAATCACATAGTGCAGAGAATCATGTAATCTCTCACATAGATGTTTACAACAAGGTGCTGCCGATGGATCACACAGCGGACGGCCATTATGGAGGTATAGCAGATCCTAAATGGGCTATAAATCAGTGATATCGACCAATGATGGATGCCGCTCCGTCGGTTGTATAAACAAGTACATTTGTTAAAGGGATGGTTTTTCTCTTGGAAAAGTTCCTCCACTCTTTTGTATATAGAGGAGCCGTTCGTGTCGGTGGTTACATGTCTGGTAAACAACAGTTCCTCCACCGCCTCTTCATTCCGATTAATGAAACAAACATAAACCAGCAGCCATGCTTCATTGTCTCTAACCGCTGGTTTGTCAATTTGCATTACAAATTCTGTTTTCTGTAACATGTCCAAAAGCGTTTCCTCCCCATCAGCAGCCATCTCCGCAATTCTTCCTGAAACGGTGTCATTACTCAATGGAGTCGATTCCACCATGACACACGTCAGGCCCCGGCACAGTACTGCCAATCCCTTTACCTGCGGGTCACACAAGTGTTTCCCCATGGCACACGTCAGGCCCCGACACAGCACTGACAATCCCTTTACCTGCGGGTCACACAAGTGTTTCCCCATGACACACGTCAGGCCCCGGCACAGTACTGACAATCCCTTTACCTGCGGGTCACACAGGTGTTTCCCCATGGCACACGTCAGGCCCCGGCACAGTACTGACAATCCCTTTACCTGCGGGTCACACAAGTGTTTCCCCATGACACACGTCAGGCCCCGGCACAGTACTGACAATCCCTTTACCTGCGGGTCACACAAGTGTTTCCCCATGGCACACGTCAGGCCCCGGCACAGTACTGACAATCCCTTTACCTGCGGGTCACACAAGTGTTTCCCCATGGCACACGTCAGGCCCCGGCACAGCACTGACAATCCCTTTACCTGCAGGTCACACAAGTGTTTCACCATGGCACACGTCAGGCCCCGGCACAGTACTGCCAATCCCTTTACCTGCGGGTCACACAAGTGTTTCACCATGGCACACGTCAGGCCCCGGCACAGTACTGACAATCCCTTTACCTGCGGGTCACACAGGTGTTTCCCCATGACACACGTCAGGCCCGGCACAGTACTGCCAATCCCTTTACCTGCGGGTCACACAAGTGTTTCCCCATGACACACGTCAGGCCCCGGCACAGTACTGCCAATCCCTTTACCTGCGGGTCACACAAGTGTTTCCCCATGACACACGTCAGGCCCCGGCACAGTACTGCCAATCCCTTTACCTGCGGGTCACACAAGTGTTTCCCCATGGCACACGTCAGGCCCCGACACAGTACTGACAATCCCTTTACCGGCGGGTCACACAAGTGTTTCCCCAATAGTATGTGATTTACCACATTGCGCTAATAATAAAGTTACAGCTAATAATAGAAATACAGATCAATCACACTGATAACCTAAAGAACAACCTAACCTGCTATATTCCATGATGCCGCTGATTGGCTGGACCTTTCAGCTGTGTGGGTCTCTGGGAGTTGTAGTTTATATCAGTCTTCTGAACAGACACTTGGCGCCCACTAGGACTACAACTCCCAGAGACCCACACAAGGGAAAGTTTAAAGGGGTCCAGCCAATTAGCGGCATTATGGAATACAGCATTAGCGGTTATTAGTAAGTTAGTCCTTTCCGTAGAGCGGAGGATACGCTATGTATAGTTTGGCAACATTACTTGTTCAAGAGCTTTACCTCCGCTTGTTGCATCTTAGACCCATTGTACGGCAATAAGCTGACTGATCCTGGTAACAGCCATGTTTGATAGTTCCTGCAGTTATGGCCCGTTAGGCTAATTTCACAGGGGCCGTGACCACCAATACATGAGGGCCTGCGGGTGTGGAGTATGACTCAGGGGGAGAGCCCCTCTGGCTGGAGAGCAGGTAGGTGATCCGGAGCGCCTGCCACTGGCTTGAGGTGAGACCCCCATCTCCTGCATGCCTGGATCCCCCTTTCTACCGGAGGAGCCCCCTTATACAGGTGTATGTCTGTGCAGGCTCACGGGCGGCTTGAGACGTGTCTCTTTATACCGGGGGCCATGGAAATTATCCTGACACCACACTATTATCAAAGCTGTCTGACAGGAAATCAGTCCTTGTTGCCCCTAGCAACCATCACAGCGCAACTTTCATTACTTATACTGCTGAGGTAAAATGAAAGCTGCGCTGTGATTGGTTGTTATGGACAACATAGAGTGTGGTGCCGGCCTACCTTTCCATGGCCGCCCTGTACATTATACACCTCTTACTCCAGGGGGGATTATATTAAGACCGACATATAAAACATCAGTCCTAACAAATCCCCCCTCAGTATTTACACTCGGAGGCCGAAAACCATCCCTGGGGCCCCTTCTACTGCCCAGCAATGTCTTCCTGCGCCGAGGGCCCAACATCTTGGTGCTTCAGGCCTCCTTCAGACGGCACATTGTACTCGTATCTAAGGGCTCCGTCACCCCGATGGATTTGTGCCCATGTAATACACGGTGAAGAGAACCCGCTGGTTTCAGTGGATCCGATCACATTGCTATATTTTCTGCACTCATTTTGGTCTCGCAAAAAAAATAATACATCCTCCATCATTCTGCACATTTGCGCACCAAAGGCCCACATAGAAATCTATGGAGGAGCGCAAATGGTCACGCAATACGCAAGGAGATGCGAGAAACACTGCAGAATTACACTGGAACAGGAACATATCAGGAAGTAGCCATTTAAATCGGTGTTTGTTTGTTGTATATGGATGAACGCGCCCTGCGGGCAGAAAAAGTGCTGCAGAATACGCCGATACGCACGTAAAATACTCCGTGTGCAGAATGTAACATTTCATCTACGGAGAATATCTCTGTATACACAACAGGAGCCGGAAATATGGCGACAAATCAGTTACCACAACTTATAGCTTTATTTCATTTGTACCAACATTAACAGATCTGATGGAAAATACACAACAGAGACTACAACTCCCATCATCCCACATAGTGCAACAGAGACTACAACTCCCATCATCCCAGACAGTCCAACAGAGACTACAACTCCCATCATCCCACACCGTCCAACAGAGACTACAACTCCCATCATCCCAGACAGTGCAACAGAGACTACAACTCCCATCATGCCACACAGTCCAACAGAGACTACAACTCCCATCACCCCACACAGTCCAACAGAGACTACAACTCCCATCATCCCACACAGTCCAACAGAGACTACAACTCCCATCACCCCACACAGTCCAACAGAGACTACAACTCCCATCACCCCACACGGTCCGACAGAGGCTACCACTCCCATCATCCCACACAGTCCGACAGAGACTACAACTCCCATCATCCCACACAGTCCAACAGAGACTACAACTCCCATCACCCCACACAATCCGACAGAGGCTACCACTCCCATCACCCCACACAGTCCAACAGAGACTACAGCTCCCATCATCCCACACAGTCCAACAGAGACTACAGCTCCCATCATCCCACACAGTCCAACAGAGACTACAACTCCCATCACCCCACACAGTCCGACAGAGACTACAGCTCCCATCGAAACAGACACTTGAATATGGTGTGCTGTGCTGTCAGCTTGCTCACTTCATATATCTCACGCTCCACTGCTTGCTCCAGCGGGTTCACCTGCCCCCGGTCCTGGGCTTCAAACAACAGAGAATTCCATGCAGGAAAAAGTGTCATCCACGCTTGCTTACCGTATATCGACCATATATCGGTTGGGTTTTCACACCGAGCCGATATACGTCGTCCTCATCTGCAGGGGGAGGGGATGGAAGAGCCAGGAGCAGGAACTGAGCTCCCGCCCCCTCTCTGCCCCTCTGCACTATTTGCAATGAAAGGAGGCGGGACAGGGGCGGGGCTAAGTTGGCCAAATTAGCCCCGCTCCCGTCTCTCCCCATTGCAAATTGTGCAGAGGGGCGGAGAGAAGGCAGAGAGGGGGCGGGAGCTCAGTTCCTGCTCCTGGCTCTTCCATCCTCCCCCCCGCAGATGAGGGCGACGTATATCGGCTCGGTGTGAAAACCGAACCGATATAGGTTCGTGTGAATCCAGCCTCATAGAGCAGTTAGCCTGCATATTCAGGAGAAGAAAAAATAAACTTTCCTTATTTCTCTTTATGGAAAGATCTGCTCATGTTTTATTCTTGCATATATGATGTTTCTATATACATGATATTAGTCTGACTTGCAGTATGGCGCCCCCTAAAGGGGTCTGGTCCCAGAAAAAAAAGAATTTCCATTTACTTTTCACTCTGGAAAAATAAACTTTAAGGCTGCCTGCAGACGGGCGGGTCGGAGCTGGCGGCAAGAATTCTCGCCGAGGGACTCGACCCGAGCGCCAGCAGGGACGAGCGCGTACTCACCCGCACCCGCGGCTCCGGCTGTTTGATGTGCCGGCTTGCAGGGCAGCCGGCACATGCGCAGACTGGAGCCGGCGGCGGGTGAGTACAGAAATAGGATATGCCGCGGTTTGTTTGCCGCGCGAGATTTCGCGCGGCCAAACCGCGGCCGTCTGCATAGGATTGTATTTGTTAACACAATCCTATGCATGCTTTGAGCGGTGGAAATCCTGCCGCGGGATTTCCGCCCGTGTGCAGGCGCCCATATTGACTTTCTGCATATGTAATGTTTCTATATATATGGTGCAGGTCTGACTTACAGTATAGCCCCCCCCCCCCTCCCCAAAAAAAGGGGTCTGGTCCAAATGTACTTTCTCCTCCTTTGATCCTGTTTGATCCCCGTATATGCAATGCAGGTCTGACTTGTAATTTAACCCCTGAGGGGATCTGGTCCCCAGTTTGTGGATCCAAAAGGACTCTCTGCTCAGTATATCATTGATCGTTGCCGCACCGCGCCTGTTATGGGTTACTTTATACCAAAACATGTGAAACTAGCGGTGCTGCATGAGTGGGAATTGATGAACTGATTGGCCAAATCTGAGCTCCCAGTTTGGCCTTTTGCTATATATTGCAGATGGTCTGATATTCTGATGTGGTACATCCAATATATTGTAACTGACATGACGGACAGCCTGCCATATAGACAACAGTTTATATATGATGTAATTGTATATACGGCACTGGGATTGTCACCACCAAACTCCTTCACACTTCTTGGTGCAGATTTGCACATCGGGCCCCGTGATTGCAGGCATCTATAGAAGCCATTGGTTTTTAGCCAATTGGTGTCTGTTTATTGCTGTTTGGGTGAACTCTATTTTGCCTGAAGATGAAATCCATCGATCTCGCCCCTCTGGACACATCTGGTGCCGGACTCCAATATAACTATTAATTTGGGACCTTGTTTTACAATGGCTCGGTTGGTGATAAACCTGTTTTTGATCGGTGTGAATGGTCTGCTGCCCGGGGCTGATAAGGTGATGCATTCTCTGCTTTTACATCTGTCTGAAGGCTTTTTATTTAAACTAATTTCTCTTGTTTGTCTAGAAGCTACAGTTGTTTTTGCCCGCTGTAGAATGCGTTTTCCGTATTCCCTGTTTTGTAACCTCTCACAGATTTCTTTTTCTGCATGTTGGTAATTTATACTTAACCCCTTAGTGACGAAGCCCGTTTGCGCCTTAGTGACGGAGCCAAATTTTGGAAATCTGACATGCGTCGTTCAACGTAGCATAACTCCGTAAAGGCTTTACATATCCAAGTGATTCTGACATTGTTTTTTCGCCACATGTTGTACTTCATTTAGGTGGTAAAAAGAGACCGATATCATTTGTGTATATTTATTAAAAGTACCAATATTTGAAAAAATTGTCATTTTTCCACATTTTCAACCGTAATATCTCAAATATGTCCAAACATACTGTACAGATTTTTGATAAGGTATGTATTTCCATCTGTTTACTTTATTCTGAATGCACACTTGAAAAACATGTTTTTTTTAACCATTTAGAGGACGTACAAATTTAACATTACTTTTCAGCATTTTGAGGAGCACTTTGTTTTCTTACACCAAGCCAAGTTTGCAAAGGCTCATGAGTGTCAGAATAATAGATAGCCCCACAAATGACCCCATTTTAAAAACTACACCCCTTAATGTATTCACTGAGGGGGGTCAGGAGTATTTTGACCCCACCAGTTTTTTTCAGGAATTAATTCAATTTAGAGGAGAAAAAATAAAATTTCATATTTTTGCAAATATGTCATTTTAAAGACATATTGTTTTCCTATAGAGCCCATGAAAATGAGGATTTACACCCCAAAATGGATACCCCCGTTTCTCCCGTGTTCAGAGACATACCCATTGTGGCCCTAATCTTATGTCTGGATGCACAACGGGACCCAAAATGAAAGGAGCAGTGGGTGTCTTTCAGAACATAAATTTTGCTTGAAGGCGTTTTAGACCCCATAGCACTTTTGTAGAGCTCTTGAGCGTCCAAAACCATAGAGAACCCCCACAAATGACCCCATTTTGAAGACTAGACCCCTGAACGAATTTATCTAGGGGTGTACTGCCCATTTTGACCCCACAGTTTTTGAATGAATTCAAGCAAAGCAAAAGGAAAAAAATGTGATTTTCGTTTTTTTGTCAATTCTGTCATTTTAAAAACAGCTTTTTTTGTACAGCACATATAGGAATGAAGACCTTCACCCCAAAATGGATCCCCCTGTTTGTCCCGTGTTCAAAAACATATCCACTGTGGCCCTAATCTACTTACAGGAAACATGGCTAGGCCTATAATGGAAGGAGCACCCGTTGGATTTCAGGGTACAACGGAATAAATTCCAGGCCCCATTGCCCACTTGTAGAGCCATTGAGCATCCAAAACGATAAAGAACCCCCACAAATGACCCCATTTTAAAAACTAGACCCCTTAACAAATTCATCTAGGGGTGTACTGCATATTTTGACCCCACAGTATTTCAATAAATCTAAGCAAAGCAGAAGGAAAACATTACGATTTTCATTTTTTTGCCAATTTTGTCAATTTAAAAACTGTTTTTTTTGTACAGTGTACATAGGAATGAAGACCTTCACCCCAAAATGGATACCGCCATTTGTCCCGTGTTCAAAAACATATCCATTGTGGCCCTAATCTACTTACAGGAAACATGGCAAGGCCTGTAATGGAGGAAACACCCGTTGGATTTCAGGGCACAACTGAATAAATCCCAGGCCCCATTGCTCATTTGTACGGAATAAAAATTGACTCCCTAAAAATACCCCCCCCCCCCCCCACCCACTCCGCGCCCTTTTCGGCGTTCCCCAAATCTTAGATAAAAGTAATAATGTGAACTGTGTAGTATTTCCAAAGACAGGGGTAATTACGGAGGCTGGTTGGGATGGGTACATGGGGCAATAAAACTGGGTATTCCCCCCCCCCATCTCCTCCTCCTCCTCCTCTCATGCTTTTTGGGGGTCATTTCTTGACCTCAGTGGTGGGTATGGGCTGTAAAAAGTAGCGCTTCGTGAGTCTTCGTAAGCTTGCAGAGGTGCGGCGGTCTCACACAGAAGACGCTCAACAAGTTGCTCCTGGAACTGCAGGAAGGTGAGCGTTCCCGGGGCTTCTTGTAAATTGCGTATTACAGGTAGCGGTCTGAATAACGCCGGGCTCACGCAGCCGTAGGTGGAATCCGCTTGCGGAGGCCCGCAGCAGATCCCAGCTGTGACCCTGCGTACGGCCGCGTAATGTACTGCGCATAACTGCCTACTCACACGGATGGTCATTTGCAGTACACTTTTTTTTGTTGTTGTTTGTATTTCCCGCACCCTCGCTTAGCGATGACGCGGGTACCCACAGCCCGTATACAAGGAAGTTGCATATGGGCTGCGGGTATATCCGCGACCACGGAGCACAATGGGCTCTATGTTGCGGATATCCGCGGTAAAATAGAACATGCTGTGTTCTCTTTTCTGCGAGTGGATTACACAATTCCAACCCGCTAATGTGAGCGGAATTGTGTAATCCAATGCGATTGATCTGCGTATTACCGCGGATCAGATGCATGCGGAATCCGTAATTCCTATCCGGTCATGTGAGACCGGCCAAAGGTAAATCGCTACCTTTTTTTCACGTGACCGGGGACCGCTCAACGAGGCCACCCGTCACTGCTCCAGGCTCTCAGCGCGCTGGGAGCAAGGAGATTTTAAGTTTCCTGGGCTCCCCGACTCCTGCGCATGTGTCCGGCTTTTTGCCGGCGGTCGCATGCGCAGAATCCGGGAAAGTTCATGGAAGAAAATTGCGTCGGGGTGCAAATACGGAGGCCTCTGGTAAAAAGTTTCATCTCCTCTCACTGATCGCATCGGTGAGGGGAGATGAACCTTCACATTTTTTTAACTTTTACGTGATTGCCATTATCCATTGGATAACGGCGAACACGTGATCAGGAACCGCTCACCGCGGCTCTCCGTGAAATCTCCAGGCTCTCGGCTAAGTTTTGCAGCCAGGAGCAGGGAGATTTTAAATTACCACGGCTTTTGCGCTTGCGCCTGCCATACTGGCGACGAGCGCGTGCGCAGAAGCTCGGGTAAGGTCCGCGGATAAATCCACGGGCCTTAGGTAGGTCATTTCATCCTCCCTCACGGATATGATCCGTGGGGGGAGATGAAACGCAAGCTTTTTTAACTTTTTAAAACTTTTTTTTTTTTACTTTTTACCCCTTTTTTTATTTTTTATTTTTACTTTTTTTTTCTAACTTTACATGATCACTGTCATCTATTGGATGACAGTGATCATGGCCCCAGTGACATCCCTCTGCTCCTGGCTACACATGGCAGCCAGGAGCAGAGGGATTTTGAATTTCCCGGGGCTTGAGCCCCTCTGTGCACGAACCCGATGTCAATCATCGGGCGCGCATGCGCAGATGGGGATTTCGGGTCCCGGGACATCGCACGGGACCAGGGGTGAGTATTTTCACCTCCCATCATGGATCCGATCCATGAGGGGAGGTGAAACTTTACTTTTCTTTTACTTTAACTTTTTCGCGATCGCGGGCCCGGGGACCACTCACAGCGGTCCCTGGTAACACCTCCTGGTTCCCGGCTACCTTCAGGAGCCGGGAGCCAGGAGATTTCAAATTTGCTGGGGACACCTGAGCTTCTGCGCATGCACGTGACGTCATCATCTGGCGCGCATGCGCAGAAGGCCGCCGGTGGGTCCGGGAGGACCAGATCTCCGGGGGACACCGCCGACAAGCCGGGTGAGTATTTTCAGCTGCCCTGTTGGATCCGATCCATCAGGGCAGCTGAATATCTGTCATTTTACACAGTTTTGTTTACTTGGGGGGGGGGGGGGGGGTTGGGGACTGCTTGCATCCTGGGATGACCGCTCCATGCTGTCGGCTACCTGCGGGCACCGACAGCATGGAGTTGTCACGTCCTCAGGCAAGTGGGCATTAATCCTAAGAGGACGCATAAAACTACGTCCTCTAGGATTAAAGCCCACTTTCTGAGGACGTAGTTTCCCGATGGGGCAGTCGTTAAGGGGTTAAAGTGCAATGGCGCTTTGCCCTCAATAGCTCCCCCAATGGGATCGCTGTATGGTTGGCATCAGATGGCAACGTGATGCGTGTAAAATCGTATTGCCGGCATCTGTTTCTCTGTACAATACGCCGGTGATGGACCCATCCGGACTATTACCCTTAATAAGAATATCTAAAAAAGGGATCAGTTTGTAATCAAAATCCATGGAGAATTCTAGGCTGCAATCATTTTCATGGAGAGAAGTTAAAAAGCTGGTTAGTTTGATCTTGTTTTTTGTTTCGTATTAGTCTCTGTTCATGCAATCACTACAACTCCCATCATCCCACGTGGTCCAACAGAGACTACAACTCCCATCACCCCACACGGTCCAACAGAGACTACAACGCCCATCATTCCACACGGTCCAACAGAGACTACAACGCCCATCATCCCACACGGTCCAACAGAGACTACAACTCCCATCACCCCACACAGTCCAACAGAGACTACAACTCCCATCACCCCACACAGTCCAACAGAGACTACAACTCCCAGCATCCCACACAGTCCTGGCGCTCTTAAAGGACCTTCTACACGGGATGGCATTATGCCGCAGGACGCCGCCAAATCCGCAGCTGCAGAGTTTAAAACCAAAATCTGCGTATTTTCATGCGGTATTGCCGGCAGGTTTTAAACCATTTTCAATTCTGCAGTAAAACCTGCCGGCAG
This sequence comes from Eleutherodactylus coqui, assembly GCF_035609145.1. NCBI lineage: Eukaryota > Metazoa > Chordata > Amphibia > Anura > Eleutherodactylidae > Eleutherodactylus > Eleutherodactylus coqui. Next base: position 164,426,143 of record NC_089844.1, read on the forward strand.
CCGGTGGCTTTTGGTGCAGAATATACCGCGGCTTGCAGTAGGTCATGCGGTGTAATTCCGCCCCGTGTGAAAGACCCCTCAGGACACGGCCCGCCGTCATCAGCCTCCACCGCTGTATGGCAGAGCTCCGCTCCGTAGATCTGACAGAGGAACTACAGAGAACGGCCCCAAATATCCCACCGGCCCATGTAGACATCACCGGAGGGCCGTCCCGGACTGTCTCACCCGCCACAACCTTGTAACATCTGCAGCGGTACCAACCCTGATCAGTAGTAATATCAGCCAGCTGATTCACACTACACGAGCCCCCCTAAAGCTGCCATAGACATCGGGGGGCTCTCAGCTCCAAGGTTTATCCCCATCTCATAGGTGGGGGGCATATAGTTAGGATAGGTGATCACTCTCTGATTGGTGGGGGCCACAGAGTGGCGCCCCCTTCATGGTTCTCACTGCACAGCTGAGGCCGCTGTCACACGGCATAATCACATTTCTGTGCGCATTTATGTGTTTTACTGTATATTTGCTCGTGCAAGTCGTTGCAAAAAAAACCAAAACAACCATAAACACAGCATCCTCCTGCTGATTGCAATGGGTGATTAAGTTAATTAGTTCATTATGTGCTGTTTTGTGCACAAACAAATTATGGGTGCCGAATCCCCTCATGTGAATGAGCCCAATGATATCAGCGGGTTGTATTCTCTGTTTATTGCACATACGCCAAACACTGCCCAATTGCATCTGTGTGATCCCGGCCTAAGGGCTCATGCACACAGAGGCATTAGGGTATTGTGCAATATGCAGTACATAGAGCCCGGCGATATCAGGGGGCTCATTCACATGGGTGGATGTTTCACACGCTCCATTATCCTGCACACCAAAGTATCACATACTGAGCTAATTAGCGCAATCGTCCATTACAATACACAACGCATTGTGCAAGTAGGCATCACTAACGCGCTCATCCGTGTGACGCCGGCCTCAGGACCGTATACACGGAGCCATAAGACAGAACAATGGCCGTTCACACAGGCAGGAATATCATTCACACTTGTGTTTGCATCCAGTTCAGTCGTTGACATTGACTGCAGCGGCGAATGTGATCGACTAAACAATCGCTGTTCACACGCAATCACGTGCGAGCGATTATCTTTATGCCTGGATAAAATGGATGAATGAGAAACGAATAAAATCTCATTCATCATTCATTTGTTGGCCTTGTTTACACTGAGCGATTATCATTCAGAGTCACACGATCCAACGATTTTCTAAGCAATGATCGTTCCGTGTAAAAGGGCCCTAAATCAGCGCTGCAGCCCCTTTATTATCAGTATCAGTGGGGGATCCAGCAGGCGGGAAAGTGATCCTACAGTAGCTATATACCATCACTAGATCAGATGGGACCAACGATGGTTAGTCTCAGGACAATAACATTCCTAGTGGTAAATACGGGCCGGGGTCTGACCAATATCTATGCTACAGGAAATAACAGTGTAATTATGGGGACTACACCGGTCTCAGCTGGTTATTGTAACAGAGGATCCATCCTCCACATAGAAGGCGACATGTAGGGGTTCGGTGAAGGAGGCGGTGAAGGTGTGTAAGCGTCTGATGGGGTCACACAGCTCATAGAAGGACAGACGCCCAGCCTCATAGTCTAAGAAGACTCCGAATGTTGGACATGTTGGCCTTACAGCACGGTGTAATAAAACAGAGTTGTGATATGCTTTACAATATTTATCATTCAGATACAAACACCAAGATTTATCATTACTTCCAATAACAGACTGCTTTCCTTTCCTCTCTATACTGGGATAGGACATCCCGATAATGCAACCTCCAACCTGGTTCCATGCCACCTCCCAATAATGTCTCCCTGAAGAGAGGCCACATCGGCTTAACACCTGGGAGTATCTCAGAAACCTTCTTGGTGATTCTGGTCTTTGCCGTTTCTCCTCTGAATCTGTTGCTGCCTTTAGATCGTCTGATAACTCCACTAATATACATGCAGTGTCCTCATCCAGCAAGATGTCTGGGACCCGAGCCCTGATGTGACCCTGGTGACAATATCCCGCATAGATCGGTGTAAGGTCAGATCCTCATCCAGCTCTTTCCTCAGCTTCTCCTCTTCCTTCTTCTTAGTAGCCTCATGGACTGCAGCTTCTTTCTCGGCAGCCGCACTCTTATCCCTACAGGCTGCTCCTTGGTCTAATTCTTGTAGGACAGTTATTGGGTTAGTCCCGTTATCTTGTATTTTGGTATCAGACACGGGGACATCAGCTTGTCCTGAGACCAATCCTGTATGCCGATTATCATCAGAATGGATATTTCCACCACCTCCCCCCGTGTTCTCATCATCTCCATTACTACTTACTGTAATGTCCCTTTCCTGTAAGAGTCTTATTGGGTCGGTGACATGACACATCAGCTCCATGTGATGCATCTTCCCAGACAGCTCCTTCTCTTTTTCCAGCTTCTTGATCAGATGAGATATCTGTGACACAATCTCGTCCTCCTGTCTGGAGATCTCGCTCTGCACTTTCTTTTCTGCCATTTCCAGTTGCTCCTTCATGTCCATAAACAACTTCCTGATGTTCTTCCTCTTCTCAGAGGCTTTCTTCTGGATATTCTTCTTCTGACCCTGCAGATTCTGGACTCTTGTCTGAAGTTCTGCTTTTTGAGGGTTTAGTTCCCCCAGATACTTCCTCACTTTCTCCTTCTTCTCAGAAGCCTCACCTAGAAGTTCCACCTGGTGGCCCCGATGCTTGCCGACCAGACAGCAAGTCACACATAGACAAGCCGCGTCCTGCGGGCAGTAATACTCCAGAACCTTCTTGTGGACGGAGCACTTCTTGTTCCCAAAGGAGCTGGTGAGATCAGTTAATATATGATCCACCGCCTTGTTGTGGGCTCCGAGATGTTTCTGACACATGGACATCTCACAGTGCAGACATGTCCTCACAGCCGGGACAGGAGACTTTATACAGTAAGTACAGAAGATTCTGCTCTCCATATCAGGCTGACTAGATAAGAAACGCTCCACTATATTCGCCAGCTTCCTGTTCTTCTCCAGGGCCGGACGCTGCGGGGATTCTTCTCTGCAGTCAGGACAGGAATACACTCCAGCTGCCTCCTGTGCATCCAGCGCACTCACAATACACGAGCGGCAGAAATTGTGTCCACATCTCAGGGATACGGGATCTGTATAGAGGCTCAGGCAGATGGAGCAGTTCAGCTCGTCCCGCAGGTCAGCAGACGCCATCCTAGTAGGAAAGAGCTGGAATTGAAACAAAATAGAAGTACAATACAATCGATCATAAACCAACACATTTGATGTAACAAATGTAATAGAATAAAAGCATTCAGTAGCCGTGTCATTTGAGCCTTAAGGCCCATTCACAAGCAAGGATTATCTTTCAAAATGATTGAAAGATTGGCGATCTTGCCCTTTAGTACTTTATCAGATTCATTTGCGTGCAAATGAGCCTCTGGAAGCTGAACTCTGCAATTAGTTCTATTGTTCAGCCATGGGCTTCTAAGAGAATACAATCTCCTGCTCCCATGGAGAACACAGCATGCAGTCTGAATGATGGATTCTTAACTCGTCTAAAAAACAGGAATTCTTACCGTTAAATTCTTTTCCATGAGTCCATCCTGACAGAACACATGCAGGTAGCCCTCTTGACCTCGTTGAGACAGGAAGAGGAGAGTTCTTAAGGCCGCCTACCACCATCATTCTCTAGTGACTTCAAATTATCACAATGGATATGTGGCCCAATCTTTTATTGTTGCTTAAGAAAAAAAAATTGTATACTGTGCATGTAACACAACAGCACAATTGCTCGGGTGGGTATGTGCTGTCATGGTGGACTCATGGAAAAGGAATTAACGGTAAGAATAATTCCCATTTTACTACAACATCCATCCTGACAGCACAAATGGAGGCAATACCAAATCAACTAACGACCACTTGTCTGTAAGTATGTATGTGAGTGATCCTTTGTGTCAGGCTTGATATTCCTGAATAGTTAAATCATGGCCAGAAATATGCCGGGCAGATATTGCCGATTGGAGTACCCCACCCCTCCCTGAATGACCTCAGAGACTGCTACTCTTCTTTAGAATAAGTCTTCAATTTATTAGACAAGCCTTGTCCGTTTTAAAATGAACCATAACTTCCAAAATTGTATCATAATTCATAGTCTGGGTTCCAGCTTGCTAGTTACATACAAGCTGGTGATGGCAGCGTGTGTGTGTGTGTGGGTGGGTATTGTAGAGTGCTGGAAATATTGGACCAACCAGGGGGTGATTTGAGCTTTCGTTCAGCATGCGTGCAGGAGCATGGGAAAGCTGGGTACAAATCCACCTGTATTGTAACAATTCTTTGCATGCAACCCCACTAAAGGGATCGATCGAGGCTCTGCCATGACAAGCGGTCACAGCGGCAACAGCGCTTGGAGTAGTCGATCCGTGAAAAAACAGCAGCTGAGGTGGGATTGGTTGGGGTCCACCCTCTCTCTCCCTGACAACATGCAAAATACCATCACAGCTGACCGACAACCTTAGGCTCAGTAGACCTGCTGCACACAGGCTAGCAGTGGATACAGCACCTCAGCAGACCTGCTGCATGCATGCTAGGATTAGATACAGCAGCTCAACAGACAGTGACACACACAATGGAATTGGACATAGTAGCTCAGCATACATGGCAGGATTAGATACAGCAGCCCATATTGCATACACTTGGATTAGATACAGCACCCCTTATTGCATACACTTGGATTAGATACAGCACCCCTTATTGCATACACTTGGATTAGATACAACAGCCCATATTACATACACTCGGATTAGATACAGCAGCCCATAGCGCATACACTCGGATCAGATACAGCAGCCCATATCACATACACTCGGATTAGATACAGCAGCCCACACTCCATACACTTGGATTAGATACAGCAGCCCATATCACATACACTTGGGTTAGATACAGTTCCCTAGCAGGCAGTATCACACATGATGGGTTTGGATACCTGCAGCAGTTTAGCCAGTAACTTGTGTCTCTACCATCAGTGCGGCCAGCAAGCCCTGAACGCTCAATTATAATCACCTGACACACCCTGAGGGATCATGGGAAATGTAGTCCTTACCCCAATCTCCTGCCCCCAGGAGTCCGTTCTACCAGATACAAAGCCCAGTCCCTGGTTTGCTCCCAGTAAGGGTCGGTTTACACGCAACAAGAAGTCATTCGCTTTAAAATATAGCCAGTGTTCACCTGCAGATAAATCATTACATTTTGCGCTCAGTCATTCCGGCGCTGCACCAGCGGATGTGAATGACCGAATGATGGCTGTTTAAACGTAACAAGCTGTGAATGATGGTTTTATGTATAGAATGAGAATCATTCGTTGTTCATTCGTTGGCCTTGTGGACAGATTATCGTACAAATCTGCTCTATCCAACATTTGTTTTCGGACGGTAATCATTCGTGTTATCGGGCCCTAAGGGTGAGCTAGGAGGACTGAGAAAAAACAATATGGTAACAACTGCTACTGCTTTCTGTTATCAGCCAGACAGCTGAAGTATATCATAGCCTTTTCTGTCTCTGTGCACATCGGATGGAGCTGCTGTATACTAACTGTTACCGCACCAACTGATGGAAGATGTAGTCCTAGAATCCTATATATTACTGGCGGCTGTGTGTAAGGCTGTATCTAACTGACAGCACTGTAATGTGAGGCTGAGGAAGGGCTGAGCTGCATCCCTCCCTGTACTCTGTCTAAAGTGAAAGTGGAACTTCACTTCCTGGTCTTTGTTTAACCCCTTAACTACCGCCGATGCGCATTTTGACGGCCTCCCACCTGGGCCTTATTGCACATGGCCGTAAAAGACGACCTCCCTGTGGAATAGAGCCATGGGCTCGGGGGTGGCGCAGCGACAGGCTATCACTGACCGGAGGTAGGTGGGCGTCTGGCTCACACACTGAGGGCTGCGGTTGGCATTCCCGTCATCTGATTGCTGATATCTAACAGATATCGGTGACCAAATGAAAGTGTGAGCGGGGGCTGAGGCTGCTCACCTGCCCCACTGCCATCTTCCTTCTCAGCATCCCTATTCTGACTCAATCACATGGCTGCGGGCGTATCGGCTGAGGTAACGGCTCTTGTAGTTATGGAGCAGTACTCACAGCAGGGATTTATCTGCAGGGGAAAAGTATCTGGACTTTAGAGCGAATGACTTCTTGTTACGTGTAAACCGACCCTTACTGGGAGCAAACCAGGGGCTGAACTGACTCCTGGGGGCAGGAGATTGGGGGTAAGGACTACATTTCCCATGATCCCTCAGGGTGTGTCAGGTGATTATAATTGAGCGTTCAGGGCTTGCTGGCTGCACTGATGGTAGAGACACAAGTTACTGGCTAAACTGCTGCAGGTATCCAAACCCATCATGTGTGATACTGCCTGCTAAGGAACTGTATCTAATTCAAGTGTATGCGATAAGGGGTGCTGTATCTAATCCGAGTGTATGCGATAAGGGGTGCTGTATCTAATCCGAGTGTATGCGATAAGGGGTGCTGTATCTAATCCGAGTGTATGCGATATGGGCTGCTGTATCTAATCCGAGTGTATGCGATAAGGGGTGCTGTATCTAATCCGAGTGTATGCGATAAGGGGTGCTGTATCTAATCCGAGTGTATGCGATAAGGGGTGCTGTATCTAATCCGAGTGTATGCGATAAGGGGTGCTGTATCTAATCCGAGTGTATGCGATATGGGCTGCTGTATCTAATCCGAGTGTATGCGATGGGGGCTGCTGTATCTAATCCGAGTGTATGCGATGGGGGCTGCTGTATCTAATCCGAGTGTATGCGATGGGGGCTGCTGTATCTAATCCGAGTGTATGCGATGGGGGCTGCTGTATCTAATCCGAGTGTATGCGATGGGGGCTGCTGTATCTAATCCGAGTGTATGCGATGGGGGCTGCTGTATCTAATCCGAGTGTATGCGATGGGGGCTGCTGTATCTAATCCGAGTGTATGCGATGGGGGCTGCTGTATCTAATCCGAGTGTATGCGATGGGGGCTGCTGTATCTAATCCGAGTGTATGCGATGGGGGCTGCTGTATCTAATCCGAGTGTATGCGATGGGGGCTGCTGTATCTAATCCGAGTGTATGCGATGGGGGCTGCTGTATCTAATCCGAGTGTATGCGATGGGGGCTGCTGTATCTAATCCGAGTGTATGCGATGGGGGCTGCTGTATCTAATCCGAGTGTATGCGATGGGGGCTGCGGTATCTAATCCTGCCATTTATGCTGAGCTTCTATGTCCAATTCCAGAAACATGCTGTCTTCACACAGATGGTGTCCACAAGCCTTTATTGAATGAAGTGCTACATAAAACCAGTCAGCCGTCTACACCGGAGGTGTTTCCACTCCGTAAGGAGTCTTCATCACCTGATTATGGGGGTTACGTCACTCCCTTAAATATCTGAATAATCAAAACCAATTAAAAACAATACAAAACAGCTGACTTACTCAATTCCACATGAAGTTAAGCCCAGATCTTAGTACGGCATACGGCATATTCTAAGCTAATTCTGCATATAGTATAATATGATATAGTATGTTGTAGCATAATCCATATAGCGTAATAATCAATATATTCATTAATACATATGCTATAACATTATTTCTTGATGTTAGTTGTGATCAGTTTAACTCTTTCTTGTCCTCCTTCCTTATTTCTTTTCTTCTTTTCTCTCTCTTCTTTCCCGATTTAGGCCTCCTTCCCACGGACGGATTTCCGCCGCGTAATTTGCGCTGGAAATCCGCCGCGTTGCCCGCAGCTATTAGGTTCTATTGAACTTAATAGCACAATGCTTACGGTGCGAAACTCCACCACAGAATTCCGCACTGTGAATTCACCCGTCCTCACCTGCGGCATGCTCTATTTGCCGTGGGTGTACGCGCGGACGGCTTCCATTGCAGTCAATGGAAGTCGCCCGTCAATGTATCTTCCGCTGTAGCATAGCAGAAGATAGCGTGAAACCGCTTTCCCGCCTACCACCGCCGCATCATATGATGTGACAGACGTGTCATATGACATGGCCGGCGCATCATGTGACGCGGTGGGTCTGTCATGTGACATGGCCGGCGTGTCATATGACTCTGCGACGCGTCACGCCGAAGCATCATGCGGGAGCGAGGACGCCGGATCCGCAGGTAAGTCTGGGGTCTCTGGGGGGCGCTGTGACGGGCTCCGTGTGCAGCCGGCCTTAGATGTTTCTATATTGGCAATAAACGAAACATTTTGTATATAAAATATCGAAATCTCCATAATGAAATGTAATAGTGAAATCTCCCTGAGATAAGATATGCAATATATAATAAATGGCAATGTCCCATATCCATCCAGTGATAACTAATGAAATATGAACCTAATGACAACATTTTATTTACACATATCATACAACAGACTAAATAATGTAATGGGGGGGGGGGGGGGGCTCTTTATAGATCCACTATTTAATATATGCATAACAGGTCTGACCTGAAGTGGAGACCATTGGGATGTCTCGTACCCAATTTCAGCATCCAAAATGCTTCTCTCTTTAATAATGTATTGTGAGTAGAGATGAGCGAGCCTACTCGGCCACGCCCTTTTTTCGCCCGAACGCCGCGATTTTTGAGTACTTCCGTACTTGGGCGAAAAGATTCGGGGGGCGCCGTGGGTGAGTGGGGGGTTTGAAGCGGGGAGTGGGGGGGAGAAGGAGAGAGAGAGGGCTCCCCCCTGTTGCCTGCTGCTACCCCCCGCTCCGTCACAGCTCCCTCCGCCCCCCAGCGCCCCACGAATCTTTGCACCCGAGTACTGAAGTACTCGAAAATCGCGGTGCTCGATCGAGTAATTACTCGAAACGAGTAGGTTCGCTCATCTCTAATTGTGATCTACCTTTAACCCCTTAATGACGCGGCCCCTTTTTCTTTTTCCATTTTCGTTTTTTCCTCCCCCCCCCCCCCCCCAAAAAAAAAAAATTGTAACTCCTTTATTTATCCATTGACGTCGCTGTCTGAGGACTTGTTTCTTGATGTTAGTTGTGTTCAGATTATCAGTTTAAGGGCTTATTTAGACGACCGTATATCGGCTCTGTTTTTACACCGAGCCGATATACGGTGTCTTTGTCGGTAGGGGGGGGGGGGGATGGAAGAGCCAGGGCAGGAACTAAGCTCCCGCCTTCTCTCCGCCCCTTGCCACTATTTGCAATAGGAGGGGGCGAGATGGGGGTGGGGCTAAGTACCGTCCCTTAGCTCCGCCCCCTTCCCATTGCAAATAGTGGCTGGGAAGGGGCGGGACCTCAGTTCCTGCTCCTGGCTCTTCCATCCTCCCTCCCCCCCTCAGACAAGGACACCGTATATCGTCTCGGTTTTTACGCCAAGCCAATATACGGTGTCCTTGTCTGTAGGGGGGAGGATGGAAGAGCCAGGGGGGAGGATGGAAGAGCCAGGAGCAGGAACTGAGCTCCCGCCTTCTCTCCGCCCCTTGCCACTATTTGCAATAGGAGGGGGTGAGATGGGGGTGGGGCTAAGTAACGGCCCTTAGCTCCGCCCCCTTCCCATTGCAAATAGTGGCTGGGAAGGGGCGGGACCTCAGTTCCTGCTCCTGGCTCTTCCATCCTCCCTCCCCTTCTCAGACAAGGACACCGTATATCGTCTCGGTGTAAAAACCGAGCCGATATACGGTCGTCTGAATCCCCCCTCAATGTGCTAGGAGACAATATGCTCCCCAGACATCTATTCCTGCGAGCCGCACAATGCACCCCTTTACTCAGTAGGGATCTATCGCACATCTTGGGGAAGTATTGGAAGGTTTTTAAAAATGATTCGTTTGATTGCATAGAAGTCCCTACTGCGTTCCGAATAAATATATGAAAACATGATTTTCTCTTCATATCGAGTGCCATGTTTGACGGATCCAGTGCTGAGAAGAGAATCACGGCTCTTAGCATCCACTTTGGATATAGCTCTTCAAGGGTTTTTATAACCCCGTTTAGACAGTCTGCGACAGATGTCATTCCGGTGGGATACATAACGGTCTTCTCTGCAGCAGATCCTCTTAGCCCTTGTCATCTCTCCCACAGGGACAGCCTCTATGGTGCGTCTCGGAGGGGCACTAGAGGCATGCAATATTAGGTTACCCGCAATTGGCTTCCTGTACATATCCACTATTACCCTGCCTGTAGAATATCACCTGTTAGATTGAGCTCCAGAAACGGTATATTGGGTTTTATCGGTACGAGTTGTAAAACGTAAATTACAGTTATTGTTATTAATGTATGGCGTAAATGAGTCGCATTAAGCACGACATTACCTCAGCTGTGATGGGCAATGCAATGGGATTTTTTTATGTACCGCCGGTGGGTTCCAGGGAGCCACCCATGCTGTAGGTGCACACGGAGTTTAACCTACATGTGTCCACTTGTAAAGAACCCCAGTCTGACTGGGGCATGCAGTGTGGGCCGAAGCCCACCTGTATTACGCACGACATTACTACCTCAGCTGTGTTGGGCAATGCAATGGGATTTTTTTATGTACCGCCGGTGGGTTCCAGGGAGCCACCCATGCTGTGGGTGCACACAGAATTCCCATTGCGGAGTTGTACCTGGCTGTGACTATTTATAAAAAACCCCGGTCTGACTCGGGCATGCAGACACCTTGACAGAATGAATAGTGTGTGGCCAAGTTTTTTTTTGGGGGGGGCCACTCTTGCCGCTATTGTGGCTTAATAGTGGGACCTGTGAACTTGAGATGCAGCCCAACATGTAGCCCCTCGCCTGCCCTATCCGTTGCTGTGTCGTTCCCATCACTTTCTTGAATTGCCCAGATTTTCACACATGAAAACCTTAGCGAGCATCGGCGAAATACAAAAATGCTCCGGTCGCCCATTGACTTCAATGGGGTTCGTTACTCGAAACGAACCTTCGAGCATCGCGAAAAATTCGTCTCGAGTAACGAGCACCCGAGCATTTTGGTGCTTGCTCATCTCTAGAGTCCAGCTTTCTATAGGTGGCGCTATCGTTCAGTATATCTACAACCAATTTAGAGTATAAGCCCCCATTTCCCCCCTTGTCTGACTTCCTTATGATGATATTTGTATTCTGTGTCAGATTCTGGATTTGCCTCCTTTCCTTATATGATAGATTATCCTTCCTTCTTATAATCCCCTCTTTATTATCTGTCTGGAGTTTCAGCAGATCCTTCTCCACAGCGTGTTGAATACTGTCTATACATGGACTTCTGGTGGCCTTTGGATAAAAGTCCCTGTTTGGTACTGGGAATTTGATGGTTCTAATATCATTAACCCCTTCCCTCCCCAGGACGTACCGATACGTCCTGGGAGCCTGGTACTTCCCGCAACAGGACATACCGGTACGTCATCGGGATAGCGCAAGATCATGACTGACCTCGCGCTATCCCGCAGCGGGAGCCGGCTGTCTAAGTGGATCGCGGCAGGGAAAGAGTTCACAGAGGGAGCGCGCTCCCTCTGTGTCTCCGGCCGGCTCTCGCGATGTCATCGCAAGAGCCCGGCCTGTCACCATGGCAACAGGATGCCAGACACTGGCGTCCTGTATTGCCTGTGCCTATAATTGCTGTATAAGCGATAAGGCATGGCAGAGCAGTAGCTCTGCCATGCCTTATGACAGCGATCATAGGCACAGTGCTGCAAGTCCCTCAGAGGGACTCAAATAGTGTAAAAAAAAAAAAAAAAATGTAAACAAAAGAAAAATGTAAAAAAACACCTTTTTTTTTTAACCATTCAATTTTTTATTAGCATCGTAATGAAAGGTGACATACATTTTCCAATACAATAGAGTTTTCAAAAAATCTGATACAATTTTTTTTTTTTACAGAAGTATAAGTAGCTTTTTGCTTGCAATATAACCTTGTATGTTCACTTTATTAACTTGAAAGTCTTTTATTTTTTTTTATTTCTGCAAATAGAAACTTAGTAGTGTCTGTGTAGCATAGCAACAGTTTCCAGGCTACATCGAGACTTTAATATGAGTTAAAACATACGGGAAAAAACACCTTTTTTATGCTTTTTCTAATAGCATAAAAAAGTTAAAAAAATTAAAACCCCACATATGTATTGACGCGTCCGTAACGGCGTGTACAAAAAGTTGAACACGCTTTTTATTTTGTATGACAAAAAGCGTAAAAAAAAACCTGCTAAAAAACAGAGTCAAAATGCTAATTTTTAGCATTTTGCCACCCAAAAAATGCAATAAAAGTGATAAAAAGCCGTATATTCCCCAAAATGGTACCAAGAAAAACTACAGCTCATCTCGCAAAAATAAGCCCTTATAGAGCTCCGTACATAGGAAAATAATAAAGTTACAGGACTTTGAATGCAGCTATAGAGAGAAAAAAAGATTTCCAAAATAAAGGGTTTTTATTGCAAAAAAGTGTAAAAACCTAAAAAATAAATAAGAATTTTGGTATCGTTGTAACCGTACCGACCCGCAGAAAAAATTTTGTGTGTCATTTATGCTGCATGATTAACGCTGTAAAAAAAAAAAAAAAAAAACATGTCAGAATTGATGCGTTTTCTCTCCCTGTTTTTCTAAAAAAAATAATAAAAGTTTTACGATATAGTCTATGTACCCGAAAGTGGCACCGATTAAAAACTACAGCTCGCCACGCAAAAAACAAGCCCTTATACGGCCGCGTCCATGGAAAAATAAAAAAGTTATGACTTTTGAAAAATGGAGATGGAAAAATACCAAAAAAATCGCTTGGTCCTCAACGCCAAAATAGGCCGTGTCATTAAGGGGTTAACTGTTCTGCAGTTGGTGTAAATTGTTCTCTTTCCCGCAAATACATTGTGGCCATTGTATCAATGAAATCTTCATCATGAGATGCCACAGGCGGAGGTCTGGCTTCAGACGCCCCGATGTGTGGACGCCTTTTCATGTTCATTTGCTTTGTTAAAACTGCTTTGTAACTGTTCCATATCTGCTAAATGAATTGATTCCAGACGATCAGGAATGACATTGAGATCTTTCTTCAGTATTTTTTTCTGTGTCCCCGAGATAATGCGGGGTGACAGGACAATAACATCCTTATCATTCTCATCTAACGCACATTGATTCACCCTCTGTGACGGCTGGGGGATCTCCGAGAGGTATTCATGTTTGCTCCTCCGTTTTCTTGTCTGTTCTATCAGTCCTTTCATACACATTTGAGCTTCCTTCAGGGCTGGAAGAGTTAAAGCTTGAGATTTCAGAGTCCGTGTAACGCTCTTCTGTGTCGGACGGTGAGAAGGTAACTCGGTTGGATTTCTTATAATTTTCTGCTTGTTCTTTAAGATGGATTTTCTATTTCTCATTGCTGGGTTGTTCTTCCAGCTGTAACTTGTGTTGGATTCCTGATCTTCGATCTGATTTCCTTTTTTTCACTTCTATGATAGAATCTTCCATCGCTTTTAAACTTTCTTTCAATATTGAAAAACAAACGTGAATTCTGTGATTACTCAGGGGCCACCAGCTTTACTGTAGGACAATACATCAACGGTGACAGCATTAATGTTATGTATATCATCGAATGTATCAGCTTACAATATATGGGATGTACAGGAAGGAAACCTAAAGTACACATCAGGAACATATGAGATCTATTAAAAATAATGACGAGTTCAGGTGCGGCGAGACACTTCATGGAGGATCATAATCAGAATAGAGATACACTGACTTGCTATGGCATTGAAATAGTTAAGCGAGACAAAAGATTAACCCCTTCCCACTCCATGACGTATCGGTACGTCATAGAGCCGCGGGGTATGTAGGAAGAGAGGTTGTATGGCAACCTCTCTTCATACAGTGCGGGCGTCAGCTGTTTATAACAGCTGACACCCGTGGACAATGGCCGCGGGTGTCAGCTGTCAATTCTGACAATGTCAATTCTGACAGCGGCATTTAAATCCCTCGAACGATGTTCGGGGGTCCCGCACGGACCCCCCCCCCACGGTGAGATCGGGGGAGCCGTGCAGGTGTCATGGCAGCCAGGGGCCTAATGAAAGGCCCCAGGGCTGCCTTACCAGACTGCCTATCAAGCCATCCCCGTGGGGTGGCTTGATAGACTGCCTGTGAAAAAGCAGTATGACGTAATGCTATAGCATTACGTCATACTGCAGGAGCGATCAGGGGGACTTCAAAGTAAAGTAAAAAAAAAAATCAATAAAGTTTTTTTAATTGTAAAAAAAAAAAGTTATAAAAGTTTAAATCACCCCCCCTTTTGCCATATCTATTATTAAAAAAATCCAAATCATACAATAAAAATATATTTTTGGTATCGCTGCGTCCGTAAAAGTCCGAACTATCAAAGTAGTGCATTATTTTTCCAGCACGGTGAACGTCGTCTGAAAAATAAAATAAAGAAAGCCAGAAATGCACTTTTTTAGTTACCCTGTCTCCCAGAAAAAACGCATTAAAAAGCGATTTAAAAGTCGTATGCATTCCAAATTGGTACTATCGGAAACTACAGAACATCCCGCAAAAAGTGAGTCCTTGCTAAACTACATCGATGGAAAAATAAAGTTATTGCGCGCATAAAATGACCGCAGAAAATAATTTAAAAAAATTAAATCTTTGAAAAAAAAATTAGTACAGTAAGAAAAAACCTATACAAGTTTGGTATCGTATCATGTCGCTTTTGTTGCCATTTTTGCGCCGTAGAAACAGGATGCACTAAAAGATGGCAAAATGTAATTTTTTTTTTCATTTTACTCCACTTAGACTTTTTAAAAAGTTTTTCAGTACATTATATGGTACTCGTCCCACAAAAAACAAGCCCTCAAACAGCAACGTCGATGGATAAATAAAGGAGTTACGATTTTTTTAAAGGGGGAGGAAAAAACGAAAATGGAAAAAGAAAAATGGCCGCGTCATTAAGAGGTTAAAGGTAGATCACAATACATTATCAAAGAGAGAAGCATTTTGGATGCTGAAATTGGGTACGAGACATCCCAATGGTCTCCACTTCAGGTCAGACCTGTTATGCATGTATTAAATAGTGGATCTATAAAGAGCCCCCCCCCCCCCCCCATTACATTATTTAGTCTGTTGTATGATATGTGTAAATAAAATGTTGTCATTAGGTTCATATTTCATTAGTTATCACTGGATGGATATGGGACATTGCCATTTATAATATATTGCATATCTTCTCTCAGGGAGATTTCACTATTAAATTTCATTATGGAGATTTCGATATTTTATTTTTTGTATACAAAATGTTTCGTTTATTGCCAATATAGAAATATCTAAATCGGGAAAGAAGAGAGAGAAAAGAAGAAAAGAAATTAGGAAGGAGGACAAAGGGTTAAACTGATAATCTGAACACAACATCAAGAAATAATGTTATAGCATATGTATTAATGAATATATATTGATTATTACGCTATATGGATTATGCTACATCATACTATATCATATTATACTATATGCAGAATTCGCTTAGAACATGCCGTATGCCGTACTAAGATCTGGGTTTAAGTTCATGTAGAATTGAGTAAGTCAGCTGTTTTGTATTGTTTTTAATTGTTTTTAATTATTCAAATATTTAAGGGAGTGACGTAACCCCCATAATCAGGCGATCAAGACTCCTTACGGAGTGGAAACGCCTCCGGTGTAGACGGCTGACTGGTTTTATGTAGCACTTCATTCAATAAAGGCTTGTGGACACCATCTCTGTGAAGACAGCATTTTTCTGCATCTACTTACCTGTGTACCGCAATTGGACGGAGCGGGTGAAGCAGTCTGAA
The DNA here is from genome assembly GCF_035609145.1 of Eleutherodactylus coqui. Taxonomy (NCBI): domain Eukaryota; kingdom Metazoa; phylum Chordata; class Amphibia; order Anura; family Eleutherodactylidae; genus Eleutherodactylus; species Eleutherodactylus coqui. The sequence continues at coordinate 164,441,958 of NC_089844.1, forward strand.
AGAGATCCCAAGCCGATGCATAATCTTTCCAAAGGAGGAGACACCTAGGCAGTGGGTGAGCAAAAACCTTTCTAATACATATCGTATGTCCAATTCCATTGTGTGCGTCACTGTCTGTTGAGCTGCTGTATCTAATCCTAGATCCATGCTGAGGAAAGCTCAAATCACCCCCTGGTTGGTCCAACGTCTCCAGCACTCTACAATGCCCCCATACACACACTCGCTGCCATCACCAGCAGGTCACTAGTAATCTGGAACCCAGACTATGAATTATGATACAATTTTGGAAGTTATGGTTCATTTTAAAAAGGACAAGGCTTGACTAATAAATTGCAGACTTATTCTAAAGCAGACTAGCAGTCTCTGGGGTCATTCAGGGAAGGGTGGGGTACTCTGATCAGAAATATGCCGGGCAGATATTGCCGGTCATGATTTTATCTATTCAGCAATACCAAGCATGACACATAAATTATAACCAGGAACACAGATACGCCGTTTGGGGGTGATCATGGGCCCGAACCTCAATGTGTGTAGATGCATTTCGTTCAGCTGGCCTGCCCAATTTGAAAAATTCATATTAGGCTAGTTTCTTCACATGACTAATAGCCTTTATTAAGATATTTTCCCTCAATGAAAATTTTGGCGCCAGGATTTCTCTGGGAACCATCCGAGGTGTCGCACCTCCTTGGAAGGGGGGTAATTAGCATCCTCCTTTCACTGACTAAGCTTATTGCCATCGTGATCAAACACTTCCTGAGGCCACATGATCATCAAATCAGTTGTGAGGGAGAGGAGAGGGGAGAAATGAGAGGGGAGAGACAAGAGGAGGGGTCAGTTCAGCTTTCCTAGTGTCCTGAACGGCAGCTGGTTGATACTGCATCAATCCTTATACCACACATCTAGAATTGGCTGGAATTGGGTTGCAGTGTTGGGGAGGGCTGCACTACCTACTTAATTTAAGACACATGACATGGCTACTGAATACTTTTATTTAGAGTTGAGCGAAGATACTCTGCCGAGCTTGATGCTCGTTCAAGTATTAGCATACTCGATGGTGCTCGGTACTCGAACTACCATCAAGCCATGTTCGACCCTCCCCCAGTTTTTGGCTCCTCCCCGCTGTGATGTGCCTTTTTGGCCCCTTCCCGCCACGACGCAGAGAGAGAGAGACAACCAACCAAACAACCGGCGTCCCACATACAAAAATGCTCAAGTCCCCCATTGTAGTCAATGGGGTTCGTTACCCGAGTAGAGCTCTCGAATTTTACGAAAAGCTCGACTCGAATAACGTGGACCCGAGCATTTAGGTGCTCGCTCATCTCTACTTTTATTGTATTTTTACATCATATATGTTGGTTTATTATTAGAGATGAGCGAGCACCAAAATGCTCAGGTGCTCGTTACTCGAAACGAACTTCCCGCGATGCTCGAGGGTTCGTTTCGAATAATGAACCCCATTGAAGTCAATGGGCGACCCGAGCATTTTTGTATTTCGCCGATGCTCGCTAAGGTTTTCATGTGTGAAAATCTGGGCAATTCAAGAAAGTGATGGGAACGACACAGCAACGGATAGGGCAGGCGAGGGGCTACGTGTTGGGCTGCATCTCAAGTTCACAGGTCCTACTATTAAGCCACAATACCGGCAAGAGTGCCCCCCCCCCTCCCAACAACTTTTACTTCTGAAAAGCCCTCATTAGCATGGCATACCTTTGCTAAGCACCACACTACCTACAACAAAGCACAATCACTGCCTGGATGACACTCCGCTGCCACTTCTCCTGGGTTACATGCTGACCAACCGCCCCCCCTCTCCCCCCCACAGCGCACACCAAACTGTCCCTGCGCAGCCTTCAGCTGCCCTCATGCCACACCACCCTCATGTCTATTTAGAAGTGCGTCTGCCATGAGGAGGAACCGCAGGCACACACTGCAGAGGGTTGGCACGGCTAGGCAGCGACCCTCTTTAAACGAGGCGGGGCGATAGCCCACAATGCTATACAGAAGCAATGAGAAATAGAATCCTGTGCCACCGCCATCAGGAGCTGCACACGTGGGCATAGCAATGGGGAACCTATGTGCCACACACTATTCATTCTGTCAAGGTGTCTCTGCATGCCCCAGTCAGACCGGGCTTTTTAATTCATAGACACAGGCAGGTACAACTCCCTATTGTGAAGTCCCTGTCGACCGACAGCATGGGTGGGTGCCAGGAAGCCACCGGCGGTACACAGAAATATCCCATTGCATTGCCCAACACAGCTGAGGTAGGAATGTCGTGCTTAATGCAGGTGGGCTTCGGCCCACACTGCATGCCCCAGTCAGACTGGGGTTCTTTACAAGTGGAAACAGATGCATTTATAATTCCCTGTGGACCCACAGCATGGGTGGGTGCCAGGAAGCCACCGGCGATACACAGAAATATCCCATTGCATTGCCCAACACAGCTGAGGTAGTAATGTCGTGCGTAATACAGGTGGGCTTCGGCCCACACTGCATGCCCCAGTCAGACTGGGGTTCTTTACAAGTGGAAACAGATTAATTTATAATTCCCTGTGGACCCACAGCATGGGTGGGTGCCAGGAAGCCACCGGCGGTACATAGAAATATCCCATTGCATTGCCCAACACAGCTGAGGTAGTAATGTCGTGCTTAATGCAGGTGGGCTTCGGCCCACACTGCATGCCCCAGTCAGACTGGGCTTCTTTACAAGTGGACACATGTAGGTTAAACTCCGTGTGCACCTACAGCATGGGTGGCTCCCTGGAACCCACCGGCGATACACAGAAATATCCCATTGCATTGCCCAACACAGCTGAGGTAGTAATGTCGTGCGTAATACAGGTGGGCTTCGGCCCACACTGCATGCCCCAGTCAGACTGGGGTTCTTTACAAGTGGAAACAGATGAATTTATAATTCCCTGTGGACCCACAGCATAGGTGGGTGCCAGGAAGCCACCGGCGGTACATAAATATATCCCATTGCATTGCCCAACACAGCGGATGTAACGTCAGCTGTAATGCAGGTGGGCTAAAAATTAATTTGATTACACTGTAGGCGAGGGCCCACAAAAATTGGTGTATCAACAGTACTAATGTACATCCCAAAAATTGGCCATGGCCAGCCAAGAGGGCAGGTGAAACCCATTAATCGCTTTGGTTAATGTGGCTTAAGTGGTAACTAGGCCTGGAGGCAGCCCAGTTTAACGAAAAATTGGTTCAAGTTAAAGTTTCAACGCTTTTAAGAGCATTGAAACGTATAAAAATTTTTAAGAACAATTATATGAGTGAGCCTTGTGGCCCTAAGAAAAATTGCCCGTTCAGCGTGATTACGTGAGGTTTCAGGAGGAGGAGCAGCAGGAGGAGGAGGAGGAATATTAGACACAGATTGATGAAGCAGAAATGTCCCCGTTTTGGATGGTGAGAGAGAACGTAGCTTCCATCCACGGGTGCAGCCTACGTATTGCTTACGTATCGCTGCTGTCCGCTGGTGGAGAAGAGAAGTCTGGGGAAATCCAGGCTTTGTTCATCTTGATGAGTGTTAGCCTGTCGGCACTGTCGGTTGACAGGCGGGTACGCTTATCTGTGATGATTCCCCCAGCCGCACTAAACACCCTCTCCGACAAGACGCTAGCCGCAGGACAAGCAAGCACCTCCAGGGCATACAGCGCTAGTTCAGGCCACGTGTCCAGCTTCGACACCCTGTAGTTGTAGGTGGCAGAGGCGTCACGGAGGACGGTCGTGCGATCGGCTACGTACTCCCTCACCATCCTTTTACAGTGCTCCCGCCGACTCAGCCTTGACTGGGGAGCGGTGACACAGTCTTGGTGGGGAGCCATAAAGCTGTCCAGGCCCTTAAAGACTGTTGCACTGCCTGGGATGTACATGCTGCTCGATCTCCGCACCTCCCCTGCTACCTTGCCCTCGGTACTGCGCCTTCTGCCACTAGCGCTGTCGGATGGGAATTTTACCATCAGCTTGTCCGCAAGGGTCCTGTGGTATAGCAACACTCTCGAACCCCTTTCCTCTTCGGGAATGAGAGTGGGCAGGTTCTCCTTATACCGTGGATCGAGCAGTGTGTACACCCAGTAATCCGTTGTGGCCAGAATGCGTGCAACGCGAGGGTCACGAGAAAGGCATCCTAACATGAAGTCAGCCATGTGTGCCAGGGTATCTGTACGCAACACATGGCTGTCTTCACTAGGAAGATCACTTTCAGGATCCTCCTCCTCCTCCTCCTCCTCCTCCTCCTCCTCAGGCCATACACGCTGAAAGGATGACAGGCAAACAGCATGTGTACCGTCAGCAGCGGGCCAAGCTGTCTCTTCCCCCTCCTCCTCATCCTCCTCATGCTCCTCCTCCTCCTCCTCCTCCTGTACGCGCTGAGAAATAGACAGGAGGGTGCTCTGAATATCCAGCGGCATACTGTCTTCCCCCGCCCCCGTTTCCGAGCGCAAAGCAGCTGCCTTTATGCTTTGCAGGGAATTTCTCAAGATGCATAGCAGAGGAATGGTGACGCTAATGATTGCAGCATCGCCGCTCACCACCTGGGTAGACTGCTCAAAATTTCCAAGGACCTGGCAGATGTCTGCCAACCAGGCCCACTCTTCAGAAAAGAATTGAGGAGGCTGACTCCCACTGCGCCGCCCATGTTGGAGTTGGTATTCCACTATAGCTCTACGCTGTTCATAGAGCCTGGCCAACATGTGGAGCGTAGAGTTCCACCGTGTGGGCACGTCGCACAGCAGTCGGTGCACTGGCAGCTTAAAGCGATGTTGCAGGGTGCGCAGGGTGGCAGCGTCCGTGTGGGACTTGCGGAAATGTGCGCAGAGCCTTTATGAGCAGGTCTGACAAGCGTGGGTAGCTTTTCAGAAAGCGCTGAACCACCAAATTAAAGACATGGGCCAGGCATGGCACGTGCGTGAGGCTGCCGAGCTGCAGAGCCGCCACCAGGTTACAGCCGTTGTCACACACGACCATGCCGGGTTGGAGGCTCAGCGGCGCAAGCCAGCGGTCGGTCTGCTCTGTCAGACCCTGCAGCAGTTCGTGGGCCGTGTGCCTCTTATCTCCTAAGCTGAGTAGTTTCAGCACGGCCTGCTGACGCTTGCCCACCGCTGTGCTGCCACACCGCGCGACACCGACTGCTGGCGACGTGCTGCTGCTGACACATCTTGATTGCGAGACAGAGGTTGCGGAGGAGGAGGAGGAGGGTGCTTTAGTGGAGGAAGCATACACCTCCGCAGATACCACCACCGAGCTGGGGCCCGCAATTCTGGGGGTGGGTAGGGCGTGAGCGGTCCCAGGCTCTGACTCTGTCCCAGCCTCCACTAAATTCACCCAATGTGCCGTCAGGGAGATGTAGTGGCCCTGCCCGCCTGTGCTTGTCCACGTGTCCGTTGTTAAGTGGACCTTGGCAGTAACCGCGTTGGTGAGTGCGCGTACAATGTTGCGGGTGACGTGGTCGTGCAGGGCTGGGACGGCACATCGGGAAAAGTAGTGGCGACTGGGAACTGAGTAGCGCGGGGCCGCCGCCTCCATCATACTTTTGAAGGACTCCGTTTCCACAACCCTATACGGCAGCATCTCAAGGCAGATAAATTTTGCTATGTGGACGGTTAACGCTTGAGCGTGCGGGTGCGTGGCGGAGTACTTGCGCTTGCGCTCCAACAGTTGCACTAGTGACGGCTGGACGGTGCGCTGAACTACACTGGTGGATGGGGCCGAGGACAGCGGAGGTGAGGGTGTGGGTGCAGGCCATGAGGCGGTAGTGCCTGTGTCCTGAGAGGGGGGTTGCATCTCAGTGGCAGGTTGGGGCACAGGGGGAGAGGCAGGGGTGCAAACCGGAGGCGGTGAACGGCCTTCGTCCCACCTTGTGGGGTGCTTGGCCATCATATGTCTGTGCATGCTGGTGGTGGTGAGGCTGTTGGTGGTGGCTCCCCGGCTGATCTTGGCGCGACAAAGGTTGCACACCACTGTTCGTCGGTCGTCAGGCGTCTCTGTGAAAAACTGCCAGACCTTAGAGCACCTCGGCCTCTGCAGGGTGGCATGGCGCGAGGGTGCGCTTTGGGAAACAGTTGGTGGATTATTCGGTCTGGCCCTGCCTCTACCCCTGGAAACCGCACTGCCTCTTGCAACCTGCCCTGCTGCTGCCCTTGCCTCCCCCTCTGAAGACCTGTCCTGAGTAGGCGTTGCAAACCAGGTGGGGTCAGTCACCTCATCGTCCTGCTGCTCTTCCTCAGAATCCTCTGTGCGCTCCTCCCTCGCACTTACTGCCCTCACTACTACCTGACTGCAAGACAACTGTGTCTCATCGTCATCGTCCTCCTCACCCACAGAAAGTTCTTGAGACAGTTGGCGGAAGTCCCCAGCCTCATCCCCCGGACCCCGGGAACTTTGCAATGGTTGGGCATCAGTGACGATAAACTCCTCTGGTGGGAGAGGAACCACTGCTGCCCAATCTGAGCAGGGGCCCGAGAACAGTTCCTGGGAGTCTTCACGCAGCTGAGCAGGTGTCATTGGAGTGGAGTGAGGAGGCTGGGAGGAAGGAGGAGCAGCAGACAGAGGATTCTGATTTGCAGCAGTGGACGGCGCAGAACTGTGGGTGGACGATAGGTTGCTCGAAGCACTTTCTGCCATCCAGGACAGGACCTGCTCACACTGCTCATTTTCTAATAACGGTCTCCCGCGTGGACCCATGAATTGTGCGATGACTGTCGGGACGCCAGAAACGTGCCTCTCTACTAATCGCGTAGCAGACGGCTGCGATACACCTAGAACAGGAGTTCGGCCTGTGCCCACACCCTGACTTGGCCCTCCGCGTCCTCGGCCGCGTCCACGTCCTCTAGGCCTACCCCTACCCCTCAGCATGCTGTATTACCAGTGATTTGATTTCACAGGCAGGAAATAAATTGGCGCAAGACTGCAGGCCAAATATAATTTTTTCCCTTTTTTAAAAAGGAAAGGCCCCACTGCCTCTAGTGAATGAATAATCTAAGTTTAATAACTGTGGTGTGGCCCTGCAAATGTGTCACAGAACTTGAGGGTAGCAGAGTTATTAACTCTGGCAGAGCAGGTATTTATTTCCCAGTCAGGAAAGAAAATGGCGAAGCCTACAGTAAACCGTAGCTGGGTGCGTCTGATTTTTTAACGTTGTACACGCTGCACACACGTACCCACAGGCCTTAGGACGGACAGAGGCAGGACAAATAGAATTTTTTTCCCTTTTTTTACACCAAAAGGCCCCACTGCGTATATTCAATGAACATGAGAAGTTTAATAACTGTGGTGTGGCCCTGCAAATGTGTCACTCACAGAACTTAACTGTAGCAGAGTTATTATAACTCTGGCAGAGCAGGTATTTATTTCCAAGTCAGGAAAGAAAATGGCGAAGCCTGCAGTAAACCGTAGCTGGGTGCGTCTGATTTTTTAACGTTGTACCCACAGCCCTTAGGACGGACAGAGGCAGGACAAATAGAGTTTTTTCCCCTTTTTTTACAAGCAAAGGCCCCACTGCGTATATTCAATGAATAATAACTGTGTTGTGGCCCTGCCTACACAATTCTTTCCCTGTAGTATCAATGGAGGGTGCAATGCTCTGAGGGATTTTGAGGGAAAAAAAAATATGAAGCACAGCTAACAGCAGCCAGCACAGTACTGCACACGGTTAAATATGGCCCTAGAAAGGACCGTTGAGGTTCTTGAAGGCTACACTCACTCCTAACACTCTCCCTGCCTATGCAACACTTCTGTCCCTAATGCCAGGTGCAACGCTCTGCAGAGCCGATTTTGAGAAGAAAAAAAAATATAGCCACTGCTAACAGCAGCCAACACACAGGTACTAATGGCCCTAATAAGGACCTTTGGGGTTCTTGAAGCCTACACTAACTGCTAAAACTCTCCCTACAGCAGCTCCGGTCCCAGCAGCACTGTCCCTCAGCTAATTCACAAGGCATCTGAGGCGAGCCGCGGGAGGGGCCGACTTTTATACTCGGGTGACATCTGATCTTCCCAGCCACTCACAGCAGGGGGGTGGTATAGGGCTGGAACAACACAGGAGGAAGTTGTAATGCCTTCCCTGTTTTTCAATTGGCCAGAAAAGCGCGCTAACGTCTCAGGGAAGAAAGTGAAAGTAACCCGAACATCGCGTGGTGTTCGTTACGAGTAACGAGCATCCCGAACACCCTAATATTCGCCCGAGCATCGAGCTCGGACGAGTACGTTCGCTCATCTCTATTTATTATCAACTATATTGTACTTTTATTTTGTTTAAATTATGTCTTTTCTATCAGGATAGCGTCTGCTGACCTGCGGGACGAGCTGGACTGCTCCATCTGCCTGAGCCTCTATACAGATCCCGTATCCCTGAGATGTGGACACAACTTCTGCCGCTCGTATTGTGAGGGCGCTGGATGCACAGGAGGCAGCTGGAGTGTATTCCTGTCCGGACTGCAGAGACGAATCCCCGCAGCGTCCGGCCCTGGAGAAGAACAGGAAGCTGGCGAATATAGTGGAGCGTTTCTTATCTAGTCAGCCTGATATGGAGAGCAGAATCTTCTGTACTTACTGTATAAAGTCTCCAGTCCCGGCTGTGAGGACATGTCTGCACTGTGAGACCTCTCTATGTGACGACAACCTCGCAGCCCACAACAAGACGGCGGATCATATATTACCTGATCCCACCAACTCCTTTGGGAACAAGAAGTGCTCCATCCACAAGAAGGTTCTAGAGTATTACTGCCCGCAGGACGCAGCTTGTCTATGTGTGACTTGTCTGGTCGGCAAGCATCGGGGCCACCAGGTGGAGCTTCTAGATGAGGCTTCTGAGAAGAAGTAGGAGAAACTGAGGAAGTATCTGGGGGAACTAAACCCTCAAAAAGCAGAACTTCAGACAAGAGTCCAGAATCTGCAGGGTCATAAGAAGAATATCTAGGAGAAAGCCTCCAAGAAGAGGAAGAACATCAGGAAGTTGTTTATGGAGATGAAGGAGCAACTGGAAATGGCAGAAAGGAAAGTGCAGAGCGAGATCTCCAGACAAGAGGATGAGATTGTGTCACAGATATCTCATCTGATCAAGGAGCTGGAAAAAGAGGAGAAGGAGCTGTCTGAGAAGATGCATCACATGGAGCAGATGTGTCATGTCACCGACCCAATAAGACTCTTACAGGAAAGGGACATTACAGTAAGTACTAATGGAGATGATGAGAACACGGGGGGAGGTGGTGAAAATACCCATTCTGATGATAATCGGCATACAGGACTGGTCTCAGGACAAGCTGATGTCCCCGTGTCTGATACCAAAATACAGGATAACGGGACTGACCCAACAACTGTCCTACAAGAATTAGACCAAGGAGCAGCCGGTAGGGATAAGGGCGCCCACCCACTGGCGTTTTTTTACCTGCGTTTTGCGTTTTGCGTTTTTCCTGCACAGGCATAGAGATAACATGTGTTCCTGTCCACTGGCGTTTTTTTTGCGTTGCGTTTGCGTTTTTAACATAGGAACTGTCAGTTGCATATGTGTCCTTATTTTTCTCATGAATGTCAATGGAAATTAACGGAAAAGCCGCGAAAACGCCGCAAAAAACGCGCGGAAAAATCGCGGAAAACGCTGCGTTTTTTTCCCGCGGAAAACGCAAACGCCAGTGGGTGGGCGCCCTAAGAGTGCGGCTGCCGAGAAAGAAGCTCCAGTCCATGAGGCTACTAAGAAGGAAAAGGAAGAGGAGAAACCGAGGAAAGAGCTGGATGAGGATCTGATCTCACTGACCTTACACCGATCTATGCGGGATATTGTCCCCAGTGTCACATCAGGGCTCGGGTTCCAGGTTCCAGACATCTTGCTGGATGAGGACACTGCATGTATAGGAGTGGAGTTATCAGATGATCTAAAGACAGCAGCATGTTCAGAGGAAGAACAGCAAAGACCAGAATCACCAAGAAGGTTTCTGAGTCACCCCCAGGTGTTAAGCCGATGTGGCCTCTCTTCAGGGAGACATTATTGGGAGGTGGCATGGAACCAGGTCGGAGTATATAGCATCGGGGTGTCCTATCCCAGTATAGAGAGGGAAGGAGCGCAGTCTGGTATTGGAGATAATGATAAATCTTGGTGTTTGGATCTGAATGATGAATATTGCAGGGCATATCACAACTCTGTGGTATTACATCGTTCTGTAAGGCCAACATGTCCAACATTTGGAGTCTTCTTAGACTATGCGGCTGGGCGTCTGTCCTTCTATGAGCTGTGTGACCCCATCAGACACTTACACACCTTCACCGCCTCCTTCACTGAACCCCTACATGTCGCCTTCTATGTGCACGATGGAGCCTCTGTTACAATAACCAGCTGAGACCGGTGTAGTCCCCATAATTACACTGTTATTTCCTGTAGCATAGATATTGGTCAGACCCCGGCCCGTATTTACCACTAGGAATGTTATTGTCCTGAGACTAACCATCGTTGGTCCCATCTGATCTAGTGATGGTATATAGCTACTGTAGGATCACTTTCCCGCCTGCTGGATCCCCCACTGATACTGATAATAAAGGGGCTGCAGCGCTGATTTAGGGCTCTTTTACACAAAACAATCATTGTTCAAAAAATCGTTGGATCGTGTGAATCTGAATGATAATCGCTCAGTGTAAACAAGGCCAACGAATGAATGATGAATGAGAATTTATTCACTTTTCGTTCGTCCATTTTATCCAGGCATAAAGATAATCGCTCGCACGTGATTGCGTGTGAACAGCGATTGTTTAGTCGATCACATTCACTGTTGCAGTCAATGTCAACGACTGAACTGGATGCAAACACAAGTGTGAATGATATTCCTGCCTGTGTGAACGGCCATTGTTCTGTCTTATGGCTCCGTGTATACGGTCCTGAGTCTGGCGTCACACGGATGAGCGCGTTAGTGATGCCTACTTGCACAATGCGTTGTGTATTGTAATGGACAATTGTGCTAATTAGCTCAGTATGTGATACTTTGGTGTGCAGGATAATGGAGCGTGTGAAACATCCACCCATGTGAATGAGCCCCCTGATATCGCCGGGCTCTATGTACTGCATATTGCACAATACCCTAATGCCTCTGTGTGCATGAGCCCTTAGGCCGGAATCACACAGATGTAATTGGGCAGCGTTTTACGTATGCGCAATAAGCAGAGAATACAACCCGTTGGTATCATTGGGCTCATTCACATGAGGGTATTCTGCACCCACAATTTGTTTGCACAAAACAGCACATAATGAACTAATTAACTTCATTACTAGAGATGAGCGAGCACCAAAATGCTCGGGTGCTCGTTACTCGAGTCGAACTTTCAGTGATGCTCCAGAGTTCGTTTCGAGTAACAAACCCCATTGAAGTCAATGGGCGACTCGAGCATTTTTGTATTTCGCCGATGCTCGCTAAGGTTTTCATTTGTGAAAATCTGTGAAATTCAAGAAAGTGATGGGAACGACACAGAAACGAATAGGGCAGGCGAGGGGCTACATGTTGGGCTGCATCTCAAGTTCCCAGGTCCCACTATTAAGCCACAATAATGGCAAGAGTGAGACCCATCCCCCCCCCCCCCCCCCGCACTGTCAGCATAAAGATCGTTCTCCTCTGCCACAGGTGTAACAGCTGTAGCAGAGAAGAACGATGTTAGCCCATTGAATTCAATGGAGCCGGCAATACAGCCAGCTCCATTGAAAGCAATGGGCTGCCGGCGTACGCGGGATGAATTGTCGGGAAGGGCTTAAATATATAAGCCCTTCCCTGCAATTCATCCAGAAATGTGTAAAAATAAAAAATATATATATACTCACCTGGTCCCGGCAGACGGAGTTCAGCGCGGCCGGCGGCAGTCCTTCTGAACTGCTCTGAACAGCTGTGAGTAGTATTCAGCAGCCGGGGATTTAAAATCCCCGCCTGGTGAATCAGCTGCCTCTGATTGGTCACAGCCTGACCAATCAGAGGCAGCTCTCACACCCATTCATGAATGGGTGAGTGAGTGCTGCCTCTGATTGGCTCAGGGGCAGCTCTCAGCTGAATGACAGCTGAGAGCTGCCCCTGATTGGCCCTGCGCTGAATATCCCTGGCTGCTGAATACTACTCACAGCTGTTCAGAGCAGTTCAGGAGGACTGCCGCCGGCCGCACTGAACTCCGTCTGCGGGGACCAGGTGTGTATATATTATTTTTTTTATTTTTACACATTTCTGGATGAATTGCAGGGAAGGGCTTATATATTTAAGCCCTTCCCGACAATTCATCCCGTGATCGCCGGCAGCCCATTGCTTTCAATGGAGCCAGCTGTATTGCCGGCTCCATTGAATTCAATGGTCAGTGCTCGTTTAATCGAGATGAGTACCGCGTGGTGCTCGTCTCGAGTAACGAGCATCTCGAGCACCCTAATACTCGAACGAGCATCAAGTTTGGATGAGTATGCTTGCTCATCTCTATTCATTACCCATTGCAATCAGCAGGAGGATGCTGTGTTTATGGTTGTTGGGTTTTTTTTGCAACGACTTGCACACGCAAATATACAGTAAAACACATAAATGTGATTACCCCGTGTGATGGCGGCCTCAGTGCGTCTTTTCCGTTGTCAGGCGGGGCTCCTGGCCACCCTGCAGCACAAGTGTATTCATGTGGGTGAGGGGGGCACAACCGGTGGGCTGCAATGCAGCTGTGCAATGAAAACCGTGAAGGGGCCCCACTCTGTGGCCCCCACCAATCAGAGGGTGATCGCCTATCCTAACTATATGCCCCCCACCTATGAGATGGGGATAAACCTTGGAGCTGAGAGCCCCCCGATGTCTATGGCAGCTTTAGGGGGGCTTGTGTAGTGTGAATCAGCTGGCTGATATTACTACTGATCAGGGTTGGTACCGCTGCAGATGTTACAAGGTTGTGGCGGGTGAGACAGTCCGGGGCGGCCCTCCGGTGATGTCTACACGGGCCGGTGGGATATTTGGGGCCGTTCTCTGTAGTTCCTCTGTCAGATCTACAGAGCGGAGCGGAGCTCTGCCATACAGCGGTGGAGGCTGATGACGGAGGGCCGTGTCCTGAGGGGCCTTACACACGGCGCGGAATTACACCGCATGACCTACTGCAAGCCGCGGTATATTCTGCACCAAGAAACACCGGCTGCCGGCAGGTTTTACTGCAGAATTGAAAATGGCTTAAAACGTGCCGGCAATACCGCATGAAAATACGCAGATTTTGGTTTTGAACTCTGCAGCAGCTGATTTGGCGGCGTCCTGCGGGGCAATGCCAGCCCCTGTGAAAGGTCCCACAAGAGCACCAGGACTGTGTGGGATGATGGGAGTTGTAGTCTCTGTCGGACTGTGTGGGGTGATGGGAGTTGTAGTCTCTGTTGGACTGTGTGGGATGATGGGAGTTGTAGTCTCTGTTGGACTGTGTGGGATGATGGGAGTTGTAGTCTCTGCTGGACTGTGTGGGATGATGGGAGTTGTAGTCTCTGTTGGACTGTGTGGGATGATGGGAGTTGTAGTCTCTGTTGGACTGTGTGGGATGATGGGAGTTGTAGTCTCTGTTGGACTGTGTGGGATGATGGGAGTTGTAGTCTCTGTTGTGTATTTCCCATCTGTTAATATTGGTACAAATGAAATAAAGCTATAAGTTGCGGTAACTGATTTGTCTCCATATTTCCGGCTCCTGTTGTGTATACAGAGATATTCTCCGTAGATGAAATGTTACATTCAGCACATGGAGTATATTACGTACGTATCGGTGTATCCTACTGCACTTTTTCTGCCCGCAGGGCGTGTTCATATATACGCTGCAGACAAACCCCGATTTAAATGGCTACTTCCTGATATGTTCTATGTCCAGTGGAATTCCGCAGTGTTTCTCGCATCTCCTTGCGTATTGCGCACACATTTGCGCTCCTCCATAGTTTTCTATGGGGGCCTTTGGTGCGCAAATGTGCAGAATGATGGAGCGTGTATTATTATTTTTTTTTTGCGAGGCCAAAATGAGTACAGAAAATCTACTTATGTGATCCACTGAAACCAGCGGGTTCTCTTCACCGTGTATTACATGGGCACAAATCCATCGGGGTGACGGAGCCCTTAGATACGAGTACAATGTGCCGTCTGAAGGAGGCCTGAAAGCACCAAGATGTTGGGCCCTCGGCGCAGGAAGACATTGCTGGGAAGCAGAAGGGGCCCGAGGGATGGTTTTCGGCCTCGGAGTGTAAATACTGAGGGGGGATTTGTTAGGACTGATGCTTTATATGAGATGAGCGAGCGGACTCGCTAAGGCAAACTACTCGAGTGAGTAGTGGCTTATGTGAGTACCTACCCGCTCATCTCTAAAGATTCGGGTGCCAGCACTCAGCTTATTGCAATGGGTCTAAGATGCAACAAGCGAAGGTAAAGCTCTTGAACAAGTAATGTTGCCAAACTATACATAGCGTATCCTCCGCTCTACGGAAAGGACTAACTTACTAATAACCGCTAACGCTGTATTCCATAATGCCGCTAATTGGCTGGACCCCTTTAAACTTTTGTGTGGGTCTCTGGGAGTTGTAGTCCTAGTGGGCGCCAAGTGTCTGTTCAGAAGACTGATATAAACTACAACTCCCAGAGACCCATACAACTGAAAGTTCCAGCCAATCAGCGGCATTATGGAATACAGCAGGTTAGGTTGTTCTTTAGGTTATCAGTGTGATTGATCTGTATTTTATTATTAGCTGTAACTTTATTATTAGCGCAATGTGGTAAATCACATACTATTGGGGAAACACTTGTGTGACCCGCAGGTAAAGGGATTGTCAGTACTGTGCCGGGGCCTGACACGTGTGCCATGGGGAAACACCTGTGTGACCCGCAGGTAAAGGGATTGTCAGTGCTGTGCCGGGGCCTGACGTGTGCCATGGGGAAACACTTGTGTGACCCGCAGGTAAAGGGATTGTCAGTGCTGTGCCGGGGCCTGACGTGTGTCATGGGGAAACACCTGTGTGACCCGCAGGTAAAGGGATTGTCAGTACTGTGCCGGGGCCTGACGTGTGCCATGGGGAAACACTTGTGTGACCCGCAGGTAAAGGGATTGTCAGTCCTGGGCTGGGGCCTGACGTGTGTCATGGGGAAACACCTGTGTGACCCGCAGGTAAAGGGATTGTCAGTCCTGGGCTGGGGCCTGACGTGTGCCATGGGGAAACACTTGTGTGACCCGCAGGTAAAGGGATTGTCAGTACTGTGCCGGGGCCTGACGTGTGTCATGGGGAAACACCTGTGTGACCCGCAGGTAAAGGGATTGTCAGTCCTGGGCTGGGGCCTGACGTGTGCCATGGGGAAACACTTGTGTGACCCGCAGGTAAAGGGATTGTCAGTACTGTGCCGGGGCCTGACGTGTGCCATGGGGAAACACTTGTGTGACCCGCAGGTAAAGGGATTGTCAGTACTGTGCCGGGGCCAGACGTGTGCCATGGGGAAACACTTGTGTGACCCGCAGGTAAAGGGATTGTCAGTACTGTGCCGGGGCCTGACGTGTGCCATGGGGAAACACCTGTGTGACCCGCAGGTAAAGAGATTGTCAGTACTGTGCCGGGGCCTGACGTGTGTCATGGGGAAACACTTGTGTGACCCGCAGGTAAAGGGATTGTCAGTACTGTGCCGGGGCCTGACGTGTGCCATGGGGAAACACTTGTGTGACCCGCAGGTAAAGGGATTGTCAGTGCTGTGCCGGGGCCTGACGTGTG
The DNA here is from genome assembly GCF_035609145.1 of Eleutherodactylus coqui. Taxonomy (NCBI): domain Eukaryota; kingdom Metazoa; phylum Chordata; class Amphibia; order Anura; family Eleutherodactylidae; genus Eleutherodactylus; species Eleutherodactylus coqui. Next base: position 164,457,661 of record NC_089844.1, read on the forward strand.
CCATGGGGAAACACTTGTGTGACCCGCAGGTAAAGGGATTGTCAGTGCTGTGCCGGGGCCTGACGTGTGCCATGGGGAAACACTTGTGTGACCCGCAGGTAAAGGGATTGTCAGTACTGTGCCGGGGCCTGACGTGTGTCATGGGGAAACACCTGTGTGACCCGCAGGTAAAGGGATTGTCAGTGCTGTGCCGGGGCCTGACGTGTGCCATGGGGAAACACTTGTGTGACCCGCAGGTAAAGGGATTGTCAGTACTGTGCCGGGGCCTGACGTGTGCCATGGGGAAACACTTGTGTGACCCGCAGGTAAAGGGATTGTCAGTACTGTGCCTGGGCCTGACGTGTGCCATGGGGAAACACTTGTGTGACCCGCAGGTAAAGGGATTGTCAGTGCTGTGCCGGGGCCTGACGTGTGTCATGGGGAAACACTTGTGTGACCCGCAGGTAAAGGGATTGTCAGTACTGTGCCGGGGACTGACGTGTGTCATGGGGAAACACTTGTGTGACCCGCAGGTAAAGGGATTGTCAGTGCTGTGCCGGGGACTGACGTGTGTCATGGGGAAACACTTGTGTGACCCGCAGGTAAAGTCATTGTCAGTACTGTGCCGGGGCCTGACGTGTGCCATGGGGAAACACTTGTGTGACCCGCAGGTAAAGGGATTGTCAGTACTGTGCCTGGGCCTGACGTGTGCCATGGGGAAACACTTGTGTGACCCGCAGGTAAAGGGATTGTCAGTGCTGTGCCGGGGCCTGACGTGTGTCATGGGGAAACACTTGTGTGACCCGCAGGTAAAGGGATTGTCAGTACTGTGCCGGGGACTGACGTGTGTCATGGGGAAACACTTGTGTGACCCGCAGGTAAAGGGATTGTCAGTGCTGTGCCGGGGACTGACGTGTGCCATGGGGAAACACTTGTGTGACCCGCAGGTAAAGGGATTGTCAGTACTGTGCGGGGCCTGACGTGTGCCATGGGGAAACACCTGTGTGACCCGCAGGTAAAGGGATTGTCAGTACTGTGCCGGGGCCTGACGTGTGTCATGGGGAAACACTTGTGTGACCCGCAGGTAAAGGGATTGTCAGTACTGTGCCGGGGCCTGACGTGTGTCATGGGGAAACACTTGTGTGACCCGCAGGTAAAGTCATTGTCAGTACTGTGCCGGGGCCTGACGTGTGCCATGGGGAAATCGACTCCATTGAGTAATGACACCGTCTCAGGAAGGATTGACAAGATGGCTGCTGATGTGGAGGAAACACTTTTGAGGAAAAGCAAGCTTCAGCAGCAGCACTACGTAAAGTCTCCAAAATTCACCAGGAGCACTCGCCGAGCACGACCTGCGTCCGCATCCTGGATACCGAAGAATCCCAGTAGAAAGCCGTATATGTACAGGACAGGCCGCACGCAGGATCTTAATCAGTCCATATATAGAGTCCGGGATAAAAGAATAGCATGATCACAGCCCACAGCGACGGTCGGCCAAAAACCCTATGGCCTTTGTCAAGCTCAAACATCTACTGCTGGTCACCTCTATATATACAGACCCCAATAAAAACAACCCTACTCACGTGTGTCTGGAGGGGTCACTCAGCAATGTATTCCATGCCAGAGAGCTCGCTACTGGAAATACCCAGAGGCGCATGTCCGGAACCCGTAATGCCCCTAGTATAATTATGGGCAAAGCGCACCAGTATCAAACTGAGCATGCACGCCCGAGCGCACATATCCATACGCCCTTAGGGCAATTATGGGCAAAGCGCACCAGTATCAAACTGAGCATGCACGCCCGAGCGCACATATCCATACGCCCTTAGTGCAATTATGGGCAAAGCGCACCAGTATCAAACTGAGCATGCACGCCCGAGCGCACATATCCATACGCCCTTAGTGCAATTATGGGCAAAGCGCATCAGTATCAAACTGAGCATGCACGCCCGAGCTCACATATCCATACGCCCTTAGTGCAATTATGGGCAAAGCGCACCAGTATCAAACTGAGCATGCACGCCCGAGCTCACATATCCATACGCCCTTAGTGCAATTATGGGCAAAGCGCATCAGTATCAAACTGAGCATGCACGCCCGAGCTCACATATCCATACGCCCTTAGGGCAATTATGGGCAAAGCGCATCAGTATCAAACTGAGCATGCACGCCCGAGCGCACATATCCATACGCCCTTAGTGCAATTATGGGCAAAGCGCATCAATAGCGAACTGAGCATGCGCGCCCAAGTGCGTATAGCCGTAGGCCTCCGCGCTTTACCGGAACTTGTCATGCCCGTAGTTTGACTCTGGGCAACCAGGAACTATACCATAATGCGCCTGCGCGCAAGGACATACAAGCATAAAGCCTTACTCATCAAGGGAACCACGGGCTATCCGCCCAAACATAACAACCCCCATATGTATAGCACAGAGCTAGCTCCAATATGTCATTTATATACATTCTATTATCTCCAGCCGGAGTGAAGGTCTAAAGCTACTTCACCACATATCAAAAGGTAGTTCTAGTAACAGATCCTATGGAAGGATAAACCATAATTACACGATCCCAAAAGATTCCTAATCACCATTACACTGTAATATACAAAAAAATAACTGATCAAAAAATAATGTCCAAAAGTAACTTTATTAATATAAACACATAACATGCAAAAATCCAAAAAAAAAGGGAAAAAACCGCCCAGAACCTAGCTGGGGACACCTCCACACAACACCCGAAAGAAAGAAGAAAAAGAGTCCATAAACACCAATAGAAAAGCAGAAAGCTCCAAACGACCCTGAAATGACAATTGGACAAGATATGCCTGTGAATCTACATAATAAACCATATCATGGGTAATCACAGAAAAGGGAAAGCAAAATCATCAATAGAATAACGGCTGGTCACAGAAAGGGAAGAGCAGGAGATTCGCTATTCAATCCATTAGGTTGGAGGGTATCTAATTCGAAGATCCATCTTAATTCCAACCTTTCCAATGAGCCCTCTCTATCGCCACCTCTAATGTTACGTGGTACGTCATCAATGATGCGGTATTTCACCTGGCTAACAGAATGACCGGTCTCACAAAAATGTTTCGCGGGGACATCTGTTTTTTCAGTTCGTATAGTGCTCTTGTGTTTACTGATCCTCTCCTTCACTGTATTCGTAGTCTCACCTACATAGAGTAACCCACATGGACAGATGATCACATAAATAACAACTTTTATAAAACTTTTATAATTTTTTTTTTTTACATTTAAAGGGGTTGTCCCGCGGCAGCAAGTGGGTCTATACACTTCTGCATGGCCATAATAATGCACTTTGTAATGTACATTGTGCATTAATTATGAGCCATACAGAAGTTATAAGAAGTTTTTCACTTACCTGCTCCGTTGCTAGCGTCCTCGTTTCCATGGAGCCGACTAATTTTCGGCGTCTAATGGCCAACTTAGCCGCGCTTGCGCAGTCCGGGTCTTCTGCTTTCTTCAATGGGGCCGCTCGTGCTGGATGCCGGCTCCGTGTAGCTCCGCCCCGTCACGTGCCAATTCCAGCCAATCAGGAGGCTGGAATCGGCAATGGACCGCACAGAAGCTCTGCGGTCCACCGAGAGAGAAGATCCCGGCGGCCATCTTCAGCAGGTGAGTATGAAGACGCCGGACCGCCGGGATTCGGGTAAGTACTAACCGTTTTTTTTTTTTTTAACCCCTGCATCGGGGTTGTCTCGCGCCGAACAGGAGGGGGGGGGGGGGGGTTGAAAAAAAAAAAAACCGTTTCGGCGCGGGACAACCCCTTTAATAAAACTTTACTGATCTAATTTTTACTTTTTTTTTTCTTTAGTCCCCCTGGGGGACTACAACATACAATGTTATGATCGCTCCTGCAGTATAATGTAATGCCATAGCATTACATCATGCTGTGTGCTGACAGGCAGTCTATGAAGCCACCCCATGGGGGTCGGCTGGATAGGCAGTCTGCCAAGATAGCCCTGTTGCCTTGAATTGACATCAGCATTTAAATGGTTAATAGCTGCGATCGGTCGTGCCGCTGATTGTGGCTGTTGCCCGCGGGTGTCAGCTGTAATAGACAGCTGCCGCCTGCGCTGTATGAAGAGAGGTTGTCCCGCGATATTCCTTCATACCTTCCCCTGACACTGCAGGACGTAAATGACTGGGGAATGCAAACCGCAGCCCTCAGTGTGTGAGCCAGACGCCCACCTACCTCCGGTCAGTGATAGCCTGGCGCTGCGCCACCCCCGAGCCCATGGCTCTATTCCACAGGGACGTCGTCTTTTGACGGCCATGTGCAATAAGGCCCAGGCAGGAGGCCGTCAAAATGCGCATCGGCGGTAGTTAAGGGGTTAAACAAAGACCAGGAAGTGAAGTTCCACTTTCCCTTTAGACAGAGTACAGGGGGGGATGCAGCTCAGCCCTTCCTCAGCCTCACATTACAGTGCTGTCAGTTAGATACAGCCTTACACACAGCCGCCAGTAATATATAGGATTCTAGGACTACATCTTCCATCAGTTGGTGCGGTAACAGTTAGTATACAGCAGCTCCATCCGATGTGCACAGAGACAGAAAAGGCTATGATATACTTCAGCTGTCTGGCTGATAACAGAAAGCGGTAGCAGTTGTTACCATAATACTTTTTCCCAGTCCTCCTAGCACACCCTTAGGGCTCCCACCCACTGGCGTTTTTTTTCACTGCGAAATTCGCAGTTTTTTTTTTTCTGCAGGGGGTCTATGGGACTTGTAATGTAAAAATCGCGATCGCGCAAAATCGCGATTTACCGCGATATCGCGATTTTAAGCGATCGCGATTTTAGCTTTGCATGTCCCATAGCCCAAAGACCCCTGCAGAAAAAAAAAAACGCTGCGAATTTAGCAGTAAAAAAACGCTAGTGGGTGGGCACCCTGAGGGCTCCTTTCCACTGGCGAGATAATCGTGCGTTTTCAGTGCAATGCGAGAGTGCGAGCTCTCGGAGGAAACTCCTGCACATGTTCTATGATAACCTTTCCATTAGCGATGTTTAAGGGCAAGCTGCGATGCGAGGATTAAAAATCGCAGCAGGGGGATTGTTTCAGCGTTTTGGGTTTTTCTCTCGCACATACAGTGTAATGGCAAAACAAAAATCGCCATTGCATCGCAACGCAACGCAAAAACTTGCGATTTTGCAGCGATGCGATTTTAACATTGCGATTTTCTCGCAGCGTTTATCGCTATCGCCAGTGGAAAGGAGCCCTGAGGGTGCATTCACACGAACATATATAGGCTCGATTTTCACGCCGATCTGCTATACGTCGTCCTCATCTGCGCAGGGGGGGACGGACGATGGAAGAGCCAGGAGCAGGAACTGAGCTCCCGCCCCCTCTCTGCCTCCTCTCCACCCCTCTGCACTATTTGCAATGGGAAGAGGCGGGACGGAGCTCATTCTCGCCACATAGCCCCGCCCCATCCCGCCTCCTTTCATTGCAAATAGTGCAGAGGGGCGGAGAGGAGGCAGAGAGGGGGCGGGAGCTCAGTATCTGCTCCTGGCTCTTACATCCTCCCCCCGCCCCCCCTGCAGATGAGACTGGGGGGACTTCCCCACTCTTCTCGCTCCCATTCAATAAAACACGTGACCACTTCTTAGTAACAAAACTTCTTTATTAACCACTTCTTTATACAACTGTATCACTCTATGCTGGCATAAATTTCGTGGGAAGGCCACAGCTTATTTATTATTAATATATAACATTAAATTATTAACATTAACTTATTTCTCCCTTTCCATGCCTATCGCCTATTTTTAACTTGTAATACTCTAAACCTTTCGAGGCGTGAGAAAGCCCGTTACGGCCTGTACACCCCTCAATCTTCCAGCTGGCATGGAAATACCGCTAAACCGCCATGAAGGATGCAGCCTGCCTACGCTGCCACACCCCCCCCCCACATGCCAGCGTCAGCGCCGCCTCAACCCCGTCCTGCAGCCCCGATAAAAATGTGTCCATGCCTATGTCGCTTAAATGGACACCATCTTTCCTCCACATCCCTGGCACCTTCCTCTCCAGCTCCCAATGCCTAATGGCTACCCCTCCTATAGCCTTCACAAATTTAGAAATTTTAAAATTTACGTTTTTTCTGACTCTATCAATCGCCTCTACATCCCTAGCTTCCTTCCACACTCTCCTAGCTATTATGTCAGACCAAACTATAATAGTCTCCTCAAAAAATTTTTTAAAGCGCAGCATATCCTCCCTCATGAGGGCGACTAATTCCGCTACCCTCACTTTCCCCAGATCGTTACCGCCCGCATGGATTACAAGAATGACTTTCCCTTGAGACCACCTGCTGATACACAATACCTCGTGCAGCAGCCTGGCCCATTGCAAACCTCTCGTCCCGTGCCATTTCACCTGGACCTCTCTCAGGCCCAGGTTCCTGCCAATGGGCCGGGTCCCCGCTCTTTTCTCTGCCCAATGAATGAAAGAGTGGCCCACCACCCAAACTGTCCACTCCGAACCTGCAAAATAAAACACATAACGGCACACCACAATGTAACTTTAAACTATAAAACTCTCAAGTTTGGTCGGACGTACGACTTGTACGCCTCCGACCTCCAGCGTCCAACCCGCTTCACATCGTCTCCTCTTAAACCGCAAGCGAACGCCGACGTCGCTGCGCCAATCCTGAACGAATGCGTGCCAAACTCGCTGGGCTCGAAACCTAATCTCTTCAAGCATGTGCGCATGACCGCCCCGAATTGGAACATGGTTAGTGGGGCGCCTGAAGCATGCGCCAATAGTTGCCCTTTTCCGCTATGTTGCGACAAAAACTTTTTCAGCAACGCCACGGGACACGCAGCTGTCCCTAACGCCGTCAAGCGCAGCCACTCGCCTGCGCCATACACATCAGTCTTGGACTTTTTGATGCATAATTTTATATCATTTGAACTACATATTACATCCTCGAAACGCAACCCCCCCAGCTTCCTACAGCTGGGAGCCACTATTTCGCTCAGTCTCAATGCTGCGAAGAATGCTAATGAAAAGGCAACCCGAAAGAGCAGCACCTCGCTTTCGTCTTTGCACACTGCTCCCAGCACGTTCAGTATTGCATTCAACAATTCGAATGTTATCGGCCGCCTGTCGTCTCTTGACGACCTTTCTTTTTTCCAACCTTTAAGTATCTGTCCGAAGACAAAATCCTTCGTCACATCGCACCGTCCGTGCAGGCGCAACAAAAACGCAATGGCCGATAAATGCTTGTGCGCCGAGCTCGCCGACGCGCCCCGACGCCGCAGCTCCGCCATAACGTCTAACGTCACTGCTCTTGCCCGCGCTCCATCAGGGAATTGTCCCCCTGCTGCCATCAACCATGTTTTCCATATTGCATTGTATCGCTTCCACGTTGATTCCGCAACAGAATTGCGAATCAGAGTCATGAGCTCTCTTCTACTATCTCCCATAAGATCGACGGGCAACATACCCCTTTGACATCCGCTGTCGGGTGGAGTTCCCTGAATCTCTCCATCTGGAAACGAGAAAGAGCGTCAGCCATGTTATTGCTTACTCCAGGTACGTGTCTCGCCTTCAGCTTGATATTATTTTGCAGACATCTCAAGACCAAATGGCGTAAAACTGCCAAAACCAAGGGAGATCTGGATGTCTGCTTGTTTACCGCTGTCACTACTGCCTGGTTGTCCGACCAGAAGCAGATATTCCTGTTTTCCAAAACCGGTCCCCAGATCTCCACCGCCACCATTAGCGGAAAAATCTCCAGCAGTGTTATGTTCTTCACCCACCATCTTTCGAACCATTCTCTGGGCCATGGTGCACTGCACCAACTGTCTTCCAAAATTACACCAAAACCACAAGAGCCCGATGCATCCGACATCAGTCCCAGCTCCTCGTTTGCTACCTCGGCAGTTTGACACATCACCTGACCATTGAACGTTTGAAGAAAGACTTGCCATGTGTGCAAGTCCTCCTTCATACCCTATGTCACTCTGACGAAGTGGTGTTTTTCTTTTATCCCGACTGTCGCCAATGACAGCCGCCTTACAAACGGGCGGCCCATCAGAATGACCCGACACGCAAAATTTAACAAGCCTATGATTACTTGGAGCTGGTGCAGTGTAACTTCTTTAGAACTGACAACCAACTTAACTTCTTGCCTCAACCGCGCTACTTTCTCGTCCGGTAAACGAAATACCATCGACAAAGTATCAATTTCAATGCCCAAAAACGTCAGACATGTTACCGGACCGACCGTTTTCTCGCGTGACAGCGGTACTCCCGCTTTTCCCATCAGATCCTGAAATGATGCCAATAAAAACCCGCACACCTCTGAATCTGATGGCCCGACGAAAAGGAAATCGTCCAGATAATGTAACACCGATTGGATGCCCGTCTCGTATCGAAGCATCCAGTCCAGAAATGAACTGAACACTTCAAAGTAATAACACGAGATGGAACACCCCATCGGTAAGCACATATCCACAAAATATAAGCCGTCCAAGCGGCAGCCCAACAAGTGGAAGCAATCTGGGTGCACCGGCAATAGTTGAAAAGCGGACTCAATATCAGCTTTTGCCAACAGAGCCCCTTTTCCGGCCTGCCGTACCAGGCAGACAGCCCTATCGAAGGAAGTATACGATACGGCTGTCTCCTCCTTAGAAATCCCGTCGTTGACTGACTCGCCCGTCGGGTAGGATAAGTGATGGATAAGCCGGAACTTACCCGGTTCCTTTTTTGGTACCAAGCCCAACGGTGAAACGCGTAAGTTCTCGAATGGCGGTTCCTGAAAAGGCCCCGCCATTAGACCCAGCTCTACCTCCTTTAGCAGCTTCTCCATCACCATCTCCTTATCGTCATACGCCGATTTTAAATTACGACTAAGCGTTAACGCCGAAACCGGTTGATGCGGAATCATGAAACCCGTGTTAAAACCTTCCTTAAGAAGGTTTGCTTCCCGTCTCCTGTGGTACTTGCCTAACCACTCCTCCAGGAACAGCGCGTTCACTGGCGTTGCCCCCGGGCAACGCTGCGGCCGCGGGCAAGTTTTGCATTTGTCTCCGAAAACAACGTACCGCTGCGTGCGCACCGCCGCAAAAGGAGCACTCGCGCCGGAACTTGCATGCTGCAAGAAACCGACAGTTACCCTCATTGAATGCCCAGCAGGACCCTGAGGGCTTATGTGCCACGGGTGCCTGCTGACCACCAGTTACCGTGGTATTGCTTTGGAAAAGGGGCTTCGCCGGCTTTTGCGCCAGGATCAACTGAATCCAGGCATCCGTCGCTTTTGTCGCCCAGCTCACATTACTCGTACCCGAAATCCGTCGACGAAAATCTTCGTCATAGCGCCACCATGCCGCACCGCCGTGCAGCTTGTAAGCGCTATGAATGGTGTTAATATATACCAGTAGCTCCGGGCCTTTACCCGGCTGGTACTGGCATATAACGTGAGCCAGGGTCAACATGGCTTGCAACCAATTACTAAATGTTTTAGCTATTTTGGGCTTTTTGTCCCGTTCCGCGAAGCGCTCCTTGTCAACCGACACATGCTCCACCGATAGGAGCGACCAAATATCCACGTATATACCACTTTTAATTTTCTCAATTATATCCTCCGCGAGGCCCACTCCCAGCGGGGCCACGCCACAAAATAGAGAGTCCGAAAAACGCAAACCCTCTTTCACCGACTCCTCGCTTCTTCCGGTCGCCACCGCTGGCGAGCACCCGGTAGCGTGAGCCACATCACCAACCACGGGCGAGTCTCGTCTCCCCGTATTACCACACGACACCGTTCCTTTACCTTTATCAAACTCATCCACCAGCGCTCTCAGCGCTACCATAAAATTATTCACGTTATTGGGCGACGAATCACCCCACACTCTCTCACATTGGGACTCACCCTCCAATTCGTCCTCCGGCCCTGCCGAGGGGAAAGACGGGTGACTCGGTCCCGGTTGGCTCCTGCCCGGACTCGCCACCGCGTGTCGTACCCTGTCCCTATTACGGGAGACACCACGGGGTAGCATGCTATGACTATAGGATGCCCTGGAGGCTGCGGCCCGTTCGCCCTGCCTTTCGGTACGTGAGGCCCGCCTCTCATCTGTGGAGGAAGCCGGTGAACATGGTAAAGCCTGCTGCAAAGCGCAAACCAAAGTCCCATGGCCGCTGCGCCTACCACTCCTGTCCACCGCTTCCGTACGCCTGTACCCTCTAGCGAAATGGGGCGCCTCCCGACGTGTACAATGCTCACCAGACTTCGAAGACGAGCTATCCATCCTTGCATCGCTGCGCCAGCTTCTTCGTGTCATGCCGCCAAACCCTCGCCTGCCGCCTAACCCCCCCTCTGTCCCGCTACCGGCCCCTTGACTACCGGGCCCGTAGCTTCCCCCTCCCCTCTTACTCTTCCTCTGTCTCGCCTGCCCGCTTTGCTCCACTCCGTAAGCCCCTTGCCGGCCTGAAGTGCCTTCGAATACTTGCACTCGTCTGTCCTCCCCAGCAGGGAAAAAACCCCGTGGCGACATGTGACCGCTGCTCGCTGCCCCTCCTCCCCCTCCCTCCTTCCTTCGAACCCCGTAAGCCCCTTGCCGGCCTGAGGTGTCTTTATAATACATGCTGCTGCCCCTCATATTAGGGCATGAGCCCTGGGGCGACAAGGGGGCCATACTGCCTGATTGTACTCCCCCCCCCCCCCACCCCCCTCTGTTTTCCCGCCCTGCGCCTCTTCTTTCTATTCCCTCCCCACCCCCCACCCCCCTTGCCCTACGCTCGCGCTGCTGCGGCTGCTTGCGCTGTTGCCGGCCTCGCTGCTGCCGCTGGCGCTCGTCTCCCTCCGCACGGGAGTCCCGGCGCCGGAACTTCTTTCGGCCCGCGGATCCATCCGCCCGCCGCCGGCACGGCGCGCAGGCCGTCCCCCTTCTCTCTCTGCCTGACGCTGGACAGCCGCGGGGCAACCCCTTCCCGCGCTGGACTTACCCGCTCCTGATGCCGCTGCTGACGTCCCGGTAAGTACCTCGGGGTTTTCTCCTGTTCTTCCGGCGCTTCTTCCGGTCGCGCCCATGTCGCTTCCCGCCGCGGCCGCGCTCCGCCACCGATGCTGGAACGCGCAGGTCTCGGACTTGCGTGCTGGCCCCCCTTCTTCACGGCTGGGCTCGGGCTCAGCCTGGTAGGGGGGATCCTCCTTCTCTGGGGTCTTCCGCGGGGCGCACTGGAAACCATCTGCCCCGGCTGTTCTTCTCCTGCCCCGGCTTCTACCGACGGCGTAGCTCCAAGCTCCGCAGCCATCCTCATCAGCCAGTCAGGTCCCTGGCTGGCAACAGCTTCTTTGATTTGCAGAACGAGCTGGTCCATGTTTCTTCTCCTTTAATCTTCTGCCTTCTTCCACACGTCTTCCTTCTTCTCTTACTCCACGTGGAATGAGCACACTTCCCTTCTCCCTCTCTCCTCTTCCTGTCTTAACTCCTCCCACCTCCTCTGGTCGCTTAACCCTTCCTGTCCCAATCTCACGCCCCCCAGTCCCTCGCTCCTGCGCTACCTGCTTTGTAGCTATCTAGGCGCGCCGTAATATTACTACTCCACTGTTTATGGTGGGAAATGATCCTTGGATCCTGACTTCCTCCTGTAAGAACCAGCAAAAGTCGCCCATCATATCCGGATTGTTCTTCCCTTTGTAACGGTCGTTAATGACTGAGATGTCTTGTGTGCGGAATACAAAGTGAATAGAACCCATTGATTTCAGTGGGTTGGTTCACATGAGCGTATTTTATGGCACAATGTACAATCACATGAAAATATATGCAGTATTACCTTGTTGGGGCGTATTACACCCCGCAATAAGCCATTGGAGTGAATGGGCGGGCACGGATATGCAGTGAGTACGCAGGAAACCTGCTTATTGCACACCATTTCAATGAGCCGGTCTACGTTCTTTTTTGCATGTGCAAATATGTAGTGTAATTTTTGCACTTCAAAACACCCCAGAGTGGGCGAAAAACGAGACTGAAATGCACTTACGTCCATGGGAATGAGCCCCAATAGTGACCCTAAAGTAGTCTCAGTAGTAATAGTGACCATCGTAGTGACCGCTGTAGTAACAGTGTATCCTATAGTGGCCCCAGTAGTAACAGTGTCCCCTTTATTGCCCCCAGTAGTAATAGTGACCCCATCGTGGCCACAGTAATAATAATGACCCCCATAGTAGTCCCAGTAGTAAGTGTCCCCTATATTGGCCCCAGTATTAATAATGAACCCCATAGTAGTCACAGTAGTAATAATGACCCCCATAGTAGTCCCAGTACTAAGTGTCCCCTATATTGGCCCCAGTAGTAGTAGTGACCCCCATAGTAGTCCCAGTAGTAAGTGGCCCCAGTAGTAAGTGACCCCCATAGTAGTCCAAGGGATGCTACCCAGCGAGAGGCCCATAGCAACCCTCCCATTGGATTAGGAATAGGTAATCTGGCGTCATGAGGCACAGGTTTTATTGCAGAAAGTATATTTGAATACAGAATTTCATCTTTCTAGTTAGGCCACCTGCAGACGGCCGGGTCGGATCCCGCTGCGAGAATTCTCACAGTGGGATGCAGACCTGTGCCCCTGCAGAGACCTGCAGCTCACCTGCTTCCAGCATCTCCCATCTTTGCTATGCATCGGCTGCTGGCCAGCCAGCGCATGCGCAGAGCAGGGCCAGCCCGCACAGAAATAAAACATGCCGTGATTTGCTTTCCGCGTGTGTTTTCACGTAGACAAATCGCGACTGTGTGCATAGGATGGTATTATCTAATGCAATCCTAGGGCAGCGGGCATGGTTGGAAATTCTGCGGGAAATCCTGCCACGGAATTTCCGCCCGTGTGCAGGGGGCCTTACTGGAGAATCCTTTTGTATTTGTCCTGTTGAAATAACAGTCAGTATGGGGGTCTCTTTGTTCTCACCATACCATCGGAATGGCAAATGGTGTTCCACTACTGCCTTCCAGCCACCGTGTGAGATGACTGTTACATGACACACAGATGTTGTGCGATGTCACTTCTTATCTTGGTCACCAAGCTTTATTCCCAAATACTTTACCAAGGATGTTACTTTCCTCTGCTGTGTCTTTGTTGTGAACTGTCCGCAGACACAGCAGAAATTGTCTGGGTTGTTCAGATATCCGCGCCGTCAGCCATATTGTTATTAAAGTTTGAAACATAGTCCCAGTCTAACCAATGACCTGTAAAAACACCGTTCACTAATTACAGCTTACAGGTGGATGATTCACAGTGTTGCTGCCACGTGGACACATACCCTATATGTTACATAAACCTACCCTTATAGTGTTCAGTCAGCACGTGTAACAGCGATTGCTAAATAGTTGTGCAATCACTTTTGTTATTCTTTTTACTAAGCAAGGTTAATGGCGAGCGACTGGATTTATTGTATAGGATGATTCCCAAAACATAAAGCAATTGGATTACATAATTCCCCATAACTGGAAAACCTTACGGGACAGAAAAAAACGGATATCATATTTAAATTCGGCGCACTAAAGTTACTATGAGCCACCTATCTGCTTATCTGTTACAATATTTGTGTTACATAGTGCTATCATTCAAAAAAATTGTTAGATTGTGCGAATTTGACCAATAATCGTTCAGTGTAAACTCGGCCAATGATTGAGCAACGAACGAGAATTCATTCACTTCTTGTTAATTCTATACAGGCATAAAAATCATCGTTCACAACTTGTTACGTTTAAACAGCGACCATTCAGTCATTTACATTCGCTGTTATGCGAATGACTGAATGAAAATTGTAAACTATGTATCTGCATGTGGAAACTGGACGATCTTAAGACCTGTTTCACACGGGCAACAAAATCATTACTACAAACACATGTATGTGAAGCTGATGGTTTCCAATGGGTTCTTTCAGGCTACAACACATCCCTCATGTGAAACAACCCAATGGAAACCACTGGCTTCACATACATGCATTTGTAGCAAGGTTTTGTAGAACGTGTAAAAGAGGCCTAAAGCAAACGACTTCTCACTGCATGTAAAATGACCCTTACTGGGAGCAAACCAGTGACTGTGCTTTGAAAAACCAGTAGAACTGATTCCTGTGTGCAAGAGATTGTGAGTAAGGACTACATTTCCCATGAACCTCTGGTGATTTGAAAGGCCATAAAACAATTAATGAAAGGGCCAGTGACTGCAGGTGCTGCTCCTTTAAATGAGGAGGCTGAGGCTGCTGGTCAAGTTTGTGCAATAAGCTAATGGGTTAAAGAAAAGGGGGCGTTACTTGGGGATATAAGAGCTGGATAGAGAGAGAAGTGGTCACCTGCTTCAATCTCTGCAGAGTTGTGTCATCCGCATAACGAAGATTGTTGATGTTTCTGCCACCTACTTTCACCCTGATTTCCAATTTGTGTACAGCCATTTTCCACATGATTACTTCCGCATATAGGTTAAACAAGAAGGGTGAGAGGATGCAGCCCTGTCGGACGCCTTTGCCAATCCCAAACCAATCTGTGTCCCCATACAGTGTTTTCAGAGTGGCTTCTTGATTGGTATAAAGTGATTTTACCAGCTTGACTAGATGTTCCGATATGCCCAGCTCTTGTAGGGCCTGCTATAGCCTGTCATGGTCGACGTAGTCAAAGGCCTTGATGTAGTCGATAAGCACATTCTTTTGGTATTCTCGAACTTTTTCCATGGTCCATCGCCAAGTGCCGTGTCCTCACCAGAATCCTGCTTCAACTACTGATCTTAGCCTTTCCTGTATAGTTTTGAGAAGGATCTTGCTTGCGTGTGGAATGAGGGCGATTATTCGGTAGTTGGATGAAGACAGAGCTGTTCCAGTCCTGTGTCCATTGTGTGGATGCTAATACTGCCTGGCACAGCGCCGTGATGATTTTTACTGGTATTGGCAGCAACAGCACTGCTGGTGCTCTATTTTGGGCTAGTTGTTTTATTGCCATAACCACTTCTGACTCCATAATGGAGTGCTCCACCTCATGCAATGGTCCAGGTATGTTATAGCAGGCATATAGTTCTTCTGACTATTCCCTCCACCTATCCTTGATACTCTGTTGCTCATTCAGTTCCTTCCCATTTTTGCCTTTGATTGTGCTGTTGCATGCCAAGAAAGGATTTCGGGCCATCTTGACCTGAATATGGCCTCATATATGGCCTTTCATGGCTTCTGCTTCAAGTTATTTGCAACAATCATTCCAGTCCATTTCCTTATCTTTCCATTTAGTTGTCGAATTTCATCTTTGTTGCTGGCCGCCTTTGCTGCTCTTCTTTTATCAGCTATTCTGGGGGTTTGTGTCAGGATGCGAACCCAGGGCTTTTTGCGCTCCAGTCACCAGCTCTTCCCTGGGCTATCCAGAATATGGACAGTTCCTTGCTAAAAACCCAGCCTTGTTCCATTTTCCTTGCTCCTGCTAAATCCACTTCCTGTCTGCCTCTTCTGGCTCCACTCTGCTACTAATTAGGACTTCCTATAAAAGCCTGACTGTACCTCCGATCTAGTGCGTGATAATTGTGCTCCACCACCTTGATCAAGCTCCACTTCCTTCTCCTCTGCGATTGTACCGATACCTTCTGCTGCTGGCTTCCTTTTGACTACGCTTCCATCTCATCTCATTGTACTGCATACCGGGACTTCCTGATAACGACTCCCAGCTATCTTGACTATTCTCCAGTCACCGTCACAGCTACTACACCGGAGGCTTCAATCCAGCATCAGTAAGGCATAACATAATCACGCCCAAACATAGAGCCCATAGTGACCACTCTGCGGAAGCAAGTTACAGAGCTCCAGAAATTTTGCGCCTCCTACCAAGAGGAGTTCGCTGTATTACAGACACTGGTGCTATATCAACAGAAGGAAATCATCATTTTATAGAAGCAACTTCTGGACTTGCATTACCCGGACTCTGATGTCGACTTGACACTGCCCACAAAGTTCAGTGGGGATCACTGTCAGAATAGAGGCTTTCTCAATCAATGCCAGATTTATTTTAAAATGCAGCCCACAGTGTTTACCAGTTACCAGAAAAAAGTATTCTTTATGATTAACCTCCTCCCTGATGAGGTGCTCACCTGGGCCTTGCCATAGTAGAGACCAACAGTAATCTCCTCGACAGCTTTGATGCCTTTACGACTGCTATGGTACAAATCTTTCATGATCCGAACCAATGTGCGACGGCTGAAGGGAGGTTGCATCGCCTACGTCAAGGGTGACGTTCTGTTGCAGAATATACAACAGAGTTTCGACACTAGGTGTATGATACCACGTGGAATCCTGCTGCACAACAGAGCCAATTTAACCAGGGATTGCCTGAGTGGGTAAAAGACAAACTTGCCAGAGAAGAGACTCCCGATAACCTGGCAGACTTCATCCAGTTATGCAGAACCAAAAGACAGCAACAGCACTCATAGTATACTTACTATCAGAGGTATACATACCTATATCAATACTCTAACCACATTAAATAATGCAAGGTTTTATCCTTTTTCTTCATCCAGTTATGCATCCGGATTGACCAGAGAAAGGAGAATCTGTGGGGTCCAGGCATCAGCATCCCATACTCCTTCAGTCAATAAATGTTGAGTCTTCACCAAAGGACTGAAGCCACTCCCAAACCCATGCATGTCATCCGCAAACCTCTCTTCCCCACGGAAAAGGAAAGGCGCTGGGCTGAAAATCTGTGCTTTTATTGTGGGAGCTCAGGACATTATGCCCTAAACTGTCCAAACAAGCTCCAAAGGGCTCTCGCCTTACGCAACGTGAAGCCCATTGCCAATCCACTCGTGATGAAACAAGGGGATGCCATCAAACACACCTTTGCACCAGTAGTTCATGACAGTGTGGAAACCTTTCCACGGCACCACCATTTTGTCCTATCAATTGAGATCAGAAGACACAGTGCTCAGCCATGTCACATTCGGGAGTGGGAAGGGGGAAACTTCATGGACTGAACATTCACTTGTGACAAAGATATTGCAGATATGGAAACCGTGGTTGGGTCACCCTTATCTTCAGGTCCTGTCACACAGGAAGCAATTGAACTGGAGCTCCACATGAACCCTGACCATCAAGAAATTTATTCACAGAGGGGGCAGTAAGAAAAGTCTCCAAAATTATAATAAAGCCCTATTACAGAGGTGACTTTAAAAGAGATAATTTTAATTAGAAAATTATACAAATAAAACACATAAGGGCACAACAAACATGACAAAAACGTAGTGTAGCAATTGTTAGAACACCCCTAACACAGCTGCTAGGAAGAAGGGGGGTCGGCCAATAGGAATCTAGATCTAATGTGGGGGTCCCAAGTAGATCTTTTGGGCCCACAGATCCGCAATGTTGACCTGTAAATCTTTCAGGTTTGAGACCACTCAATAACCTGTCCCATTCAATAAATATGGTGATAGAATGGGTACAGGGATATTGTGGATCAAACAGAAGGAGAGAATCTTATTTTGCCGGCTGATGATCAATCACTGGCTAGTTGGTAATATTTGTTAGCTCAGATGTCAGCAGCGAAGCAAATATGTGCAATTGTGTTGGGATTTCGTCATTGATGATCAGATTGGTTTCAATAACTTGAATCCTATAAGTGTTGGAGTCAAAATTGATCCCAACACCAATGAATTTTGTAGGGATTTGGTACTGGTCTCTGTGCCAAACCTCTTACCTCTGATGAAGTCTCCCCACAATTTTTGAGACCTGACAGAGTTTAAGCTCTGGTTAGGAGGGTCATAATAGTCGGTGCTATGTAAGACCCCCAAGCTCCAAATGTTAGTTATACTCAATACATTGTTTGTTTTAGCTCTCTTGTTTTTGCTCAACGCGTTTCACCACTAGATTCCGTGGATCATCAGGAACTTAGTGAGATTAAAGGTTTTTGTCTTATAGAAGAAATTTTGAAAAGTCTTAATAGACTCAATGACAAAAAATCGGATGTCCTAACGGAGAGGAAACAACTGTTTCGGCAGGATATAAAGATGGGACACCTATTTCGGCAGGATATTCAGAAGGTGAACAAAATGTAATAGAAGTCTCTGTTCTTGGGTCCTTAGTGCTGTCTGGAGCCAGAACAAACAGCTACAACAGCGCCCCCTCAGGTGATAACGATATAGCGCTGGGCTGGTGTCCTGGGAGTATTTCTCCTATTAGGCAGACATTGGGACAAGAGAGAGACTCCTAATTGATGAAGATAAAACGCTCCCTTCTAGATCTATGAAAATGTTCACCCAGACCTAATCTGCTACGGCAGAATGTTTAGGAGGTGAACACTGCATAAGAAGGAAGAGTCTCTGTTCTTAGGTTCTTTTACCAGAACATGCAGCTCAATCAGCGTCCCATTAGGGTGTGGGAAATATCAGGCTGGGCTGATGTCCTGGGGATGTTGTTCCTTCAGAACCGAAAAAAGGGGGTTTAAGGAAGCCTCTTGGTCAAGTGAGGGCAATCCACCCACCTAAGATCCATAAAATTGTTCACCCGAATCTAATCTGCTCTTTAAAATTGATTAGAGCTTCAAACCGACATGTGTGTCAAAAATAGCTCTTATATCCAGACGCGGTGGATCATAGTTGGAGAAAAATGCTCCAGTATAGTGCGTCAGTTATAAGAAAGGCTATGCTATTTCTAGCTCCATTCTTAAGATAAATACCCAAAGGTTCCCACCCAGACCTCCTCTCCCCAAGGTGTCAAAATGACAGAAGAAAGTAGATGGATACAAGATGAAAACAAAAAAGGCTGGTGTCCAAAAAAGGCTGGTGTCCATAGCCCAGATGATTCCATAGCCTACCAAGGAACTCAGCCTGAGATCACACTAGTCAACGTGCGTTTTACACATGGTTGTGAGGTGTTTTTCATACAAGTCGCCTGAGGGCGCTGATTTTGTGCAGATTCTATTTTCGGTTTTGCCTTTGATCTGGCAGATTTTACTACTTCAGTTTGAGTTAATTTGACAGCGTGAAATCTGCTGCAGATCCGCACAACATCAGCTAGGTGTGAACGCGCCCTCAGGGCTGACCCACACGTGGCAGCATTTTATGCCATAGGCAAATCAGCCATAAGATCAGCAATACGGCTGTTGTGGCGGATTTCTTCTTGGCATACAATGACACACGGTGTGAATCCCCCGCGGGCTGCGGTCACACGTAGCGGAAGTGCGGCGGATTTCAGCAGTGGAAATCTCTGCAGTAAAATCTGCAGCGTCTCCACATCAGATGCTGCGTCACCATCCGCACCGCCGGTCCAGGTTGTGGCAG
Organism: Eleutherodactylus coqui; assembly: GCF_035609145.1. Lineage (NCBI taxonomy): Eukaryota > Metazoa > Chordata > Amphibia > Anura > Eleutherodactylidae > Eleutherodactylus > Eleutherodactylus coqui. Next base: position 164,476,897 of record NC_089844.1, read on the forward strand.
GGTGTACCTGCAGCAGAGTCCGGCCCGCACCACGCTCCGCTCACCTCTAATGCTCTGTGCTGTCACCCCCAAGAGCCCAGCGCATCCCGTCAGCCGGTAACCGCTAGTGAGCGCTGGCTAAATGCCTGCGTAAATACGGTTGTGTGAATAAGCCCTTACTGGGAGCAAACCAGGGACTGACAGAACGGACTCCTGGGGGCAGGAGATTGGGGTAAGGACTACATTTCCCATGATCCCTTAGGGCAGTATTGGCGAACCTATGGCACACGTGCTGTTCGCTAGTATCACCCGCTCCTCTGCACTGCAGCTCAATGGCAGAGCTTCCTCCCCTGTCAGAAGTACAGGCGGGCAGTTCAAATCCGGCACTGCTGGCAGCCTGAGGTGAAGGGGATTGCGGGCACGGCTGTTATCTAGTGGCTCCTTGTACCACCGCCCCTCCGCACAGCAGCCCAATCAGAGCGCTTTCTCCCGTCAGAAGCAAGGCGGGCAATTGAAATGTGGAGCCGACGGCAGCCTGCACTCAGAGTGATTGTCCTGTGAGGAGAGTGGAGTGGAGCTGGAGCGCAGCAGTAAGGAAAACCTGGGCGGAGGTTAAAAGGAAGACCGGGAATGCAGCACGTTTAGTGTAGATGCATAGGGACTGTGGGCAGAAAGGGGCTAAGAGGAGAGCGAGGATAGAGTTAAGGTGGAACTGGAACAGGAAGAGGAGGAGCCTAGAAGAAGAGGAAGAAGAAGAAGAAGGAAGACGTGGGAAGAAGAGAGAGGAAGAAAGAATGGGTAAAGAAGAGAGAAAAGGACAGAGAACCGAAGATAAGAAGGAGCAGAAGACAGAAGTCGGAAGATAAGCAGGAGCGGAAGATAGAGGACCGAAGACTGCGAAGAAAAGAAGATGGACGACTTACAGATGAAGATCGGGGAAACAGTCCGTCAAGAGGGAACGGGATGGCTGGAGCGGTTGCTCGAAACAGTCAGAGCCCCACAAGCTGCAGCATCGGCCCTGCCAGGAGGAATGGAGGAGGAACAGCAGTCAGTGTCGGCGGCGCAGCAAGCAGAACGGGAGGAGGAGACAAGGGGGAGACCGATGAGGAGGAAGAACCCCCCGGTATGCCTTAGCCCGAGCCCGGTGGCAAAAAGAAGAGCCAGGAGACACAGCCCCGGAAGAGGAGAAGCCCCGGGACCCGCACCGCCGAACAGACCGGTGACCCAGAAGGCGGGAGCACAGAGGAGCGCCGGCGGGAGCAGATGGCAAGGAGTGGAGAGCCTCCGCAACAGGGAGCCGTACTCACCGGAGAACCGAGGAGCCACAAACGAGGGAGACGAGAGGGCGTTCGAGACGGAGCAGCGCGCTGGCGGGCGCTCAGCAAGGAGAGGTAGGAGAACTCAGCTGGGCGAGCGCCAAGAGGGCGGCCGCGGGAAGCAGAGAGGGAGTGGTCAAGATGGCGGCCGCGAGAAACAGCACTCAAGCTCACAAGATGGCGGCCGCAAGAAGCAGCACACGTGCGCCCAAGATGGCGGCGCAGGTGCGCTCCACGTGGGCAGCCGAGATGGCGCCGTAAGCCGCAGTCGGGGGGACACAAGATGTCGGAGAGCCGGGGCAACACGTGTCCCGGGGGAGCGGCTCCTGCGGTGATTTCGCGGCGCAGAGAAGGAAAGGGTAGGCAGGAGCGCTCCAACAGAGGATAGGGGGAGAGAAGGGGGGCCTACAGCAAAGACAGAAGGGGGGGAAAGGGGATAGAGGTCCAAGGGCATGGGGGGCAGCAGCCCCCTGTTCAGCTCGGGTGACAGGATGTCACCAGCCAGCAGTCACCCCCCCCCCCAGCTATGAATTACAGCCAGCAGGGGGCACAACAGCTCCATATAAAATATTGTTCCAACACCCCTTGGGGATCTGGACCCCCTCTCACCTAGGTCCCATTCTTCGCAGCGTGATTCCCACCACTTCAGGCCCAGGGAACATGTGTCCCTCTATGGCATCCCCTCCCGAGGCGGAGGCCTGCGTGATGCGGCCTCTGACCTATATAGCGACATTGACAGCGCAGCATCCCAGTCAGCAGTTAGGCAATTCCCACCAAGATATAATAAAGAATGCGTCAGCACAGCCCCCCGATCAGGTCAAGTAGGGCAGCGCGCGTTAGGTTCGCGGCGGTCGGAGAGGTCTCCAACACAGAGCGGTAGCGGATTGGAGAGCAGGCGCTCAGGCAGGCCTTGTCTCCCTACATTTTCTGGCAGACATCTTTCTCCCCAGCGTCGGCGGCCAGCGAGGGGCAACAGCGCCGAAGGAGGCACAGGCACTCTCGGGAGCGGTCCATCAGGGGCCAGGAGGCAACAACATGGTTTGACAGTGACAGAGGGGCACTACCAGAAGAACATCAGAGGTATCCGTACGAGAAGCGTACAGATCGACAATCGGAGATATCGCAAAGCGTTACATCGGTGCCACAGCGTGATCGTGGTGGTGAGTCATCATGCTCTGCAGCATGGCAAAATGTTATGGCTCCGGCAAAGGAGGCCGGAAAAGGTGATGTGTAACAGTACTAAAGTTGTTATTCCTGCTCGCCAGGGGGGCGCGGGCCCGCCTGATGGTAAAGATGTTGTAACGGAACGCATAAAGTCGTTATTGGAAAAATTGAACAAAAACAAAGGCTTTTAGTGTCCTGCTTGCCAGGGGGCACGGTCCCGCCTGATGGTAAAGATGTTACAGTTGAACACAATGATGGTTTAAAAATTTGCAGATTCACTTTTCTGCGGTGTGGCCCCTTAGGGGGTTGGTTTGTCTGAGGAGATGGTTGAGAAGATAAAGAAAGGTTTTACATTGATATTTGGTCACTGCTGTCACCCGACCATATGACTGTAGAAAAAGAGCGCACGTACGAACGAGGCGCGGAGAGAACAACCCTAGTAAGGGTCCGGAGTTGATGGTTTACATAAATACTATATACAGTGCATACAAACTACATGGCGGATCGGCGTGTTGGAGGTACGATGAAGACTTCAGGCGTCGGGTGTCAGGTGTGAGCCAAGTCAGCTGGGCGTCCAAAGCAATGGACGTTTGGATACAGCTGATTTTGTCTCAGCGCCCACAAAAACAGTCCTTTCCAGGGGGAGCCGCGGCAGGCGGGCAACATAATGGATCGTGCTGGTTACATAACGAAGGACATTGTAGGTTTTTTTGCGACGCGTAAATTTGGCCACGAATGTTCGGTTTGCGGAGGACTACATGCAGCAATTCAGGCTCGGTGGCAGTGGGAGGTGCCGATAACCCGGCGCACCCCAGTGAAAAGCAGTTATCTGCTCGGGGGGCTCGAACGATAGCCCAGGAAGCGGGAAGCAATCCTGCTCAGGGAGGGATTCACTAAGGGATTTGTGGATCAACCCGCGGCTATTTTGTACAAATTTAAAATCAGCATTGGAGAAGCCAGAGGTAGTAAAAGAAAGTTGACGGAAAAAGCGGAGCTGGGCCGGAAGGCCGGCCCCTTCTCGCCCCCGCCATTTCCCAATTTGCGCGTTTTCCCATTGGGGTTACCCCCCAAGAAGGAACCCGGTAAATTCAGATTGATTCACCATTTGTCTTTCCCAAGTGGCGAATCGGTGGACGACGGGATAACGAAGGAACAAGCGACGGTACGATACACATCCTTTGATGGTGCAGTGCGGCTGGTCAGGTCTGCTGGAAGGCGGGCCGTTACTACCAAAAGCGGAGATCGAATCCGCCTTCCTCTTGCTCACAGTCCATCAAGAGTGTTTTCATCTCCTGGGTTGCAGGGTAGAAAATTTTCGTCGACAGGTGTCGGCCGATGGGTTGCTCTATCTTTTGCTGTATTTAGCTCGTTTCTAGAATGGATGGTAAGTTACGAGACGGGCATGCCACCGGCAATTCACTACCTCGACGATTTCCTGTTTGTCCAGTCGGAAGTGTCGGGAGATTGCGAAAGAGTGTTGTCTTCCTGTCGCAAGCGCAGGTACCGAGCGGGGGTCCCGCTCTCAGAAGTAAATAAAAAAAAAAAACCATAGGTATTCCTGGGCATTGAAATAGATACCGTTGATATGTTTTTTCCGGCTATTGGTGGAAAAAGTGGCTCGGCTTCGGTAGACAGTTTCAACAGTAGCAGGAGCAAAAAGGCGACACGGCGTCAATTGCAAGTGCTTATAGGCCGGCAAAATTTTGCCGTGAGGTGGTCGCTAGCCATGGTAGGGGCAAAAGAGCCCCACCTTTTGGTGCGCATAACGCGGGGTATTAGAGCGGATCTTCATAGTGGAGAATTTGTTCTACGTGAATTTAACGGACTGGTCTATGTCAAGAGGAAGAAAGGTCGAGCAAAGAGCGCAGCCTTTCTGCGGATGCGTCCGGGTCTTTCGGTGTTGGCGTGATTTTCCAGGATCATTGGTGCAAGGAGCCTTGACCAAGATGCTGGGTCGAGAGGAAGTGAACGAATATTATTACCCTGTTGGAATTCTTCCGCTGGTGGTAGCGGGGGAATAATGGGGTACTAAGTTAATGGATCAAAAGATATGTTTCTGGTCAGACAATGCAGCAGTGGTCCAGATCGTGAACAAGCAGTCGGCGGCATCTGAAATTGTGCTGGCATTTCTGAGGTATTTCGTGTTGCGTTGCCTCATTCACAGAGGAAGGCGTTCAGGGAACGGCACCCGACGGCAGATATGGAAGGGGTGCGTTGCCCTCCGCACTTGTGGACGCTGGCAGACGAGAGTTAATGTCTCTGGTTCGGACGTCAATAGCTGAGGCAACATGGAAAGCTTACGAGGCTATACGGTATACATGGCTGAGTTTCATCAATGACTCCGGGATGGAGGAACAGCAGGCGCGGATGACAACATTTGATATGTTAGCGTCGATGCAGCAAGAGTTTCAGTGGGAGTTGCAAGGAAGCACCTGGCGGGTGTGGCTTTTTTTCTTACAATTAAATGGAAAGAGACGTGACAAAGGACTTTGTCGTCAAAAAGTTAATGCTAGGTTGGAAGAAGGAGGGGGGACGGGGGACTCCCGTCGCCCCATCACCTTTTCCATCTTGTTAGAATTACTGGAAAGCTTGAGTGCGGTATGTCGAGACGGTCACGAAACATTATCTAGAGTTGCGGTTGTATTGGCATTTTTTGCGGCCCTCCGAGTAAGTGAGCGGGTTCCGGTAAGTAAGAAGAAACCGGAGGGCCTGCAGTGTTAGGACGTGCTAGTGTCGGATAAAGTGGTAAAGATATGCGGGCGAAAATCAAAGACAGATAAGTATGGAAGCGCGTACAAGTCATATGTTAGACTGGACTTGATCGTTAGATGAATTAGAGGTAATATGTAATGTAGCAATAGATATATGAACAAGCATTGTTATAATAAACACTTCTATATATGTACTGCATGTGTATGGCTAAAGGAAGTTTTACGTTTTGCGGTAGTACGGAAGTTTTAGTTTTGTTATTCCAGTGGGGGATCAATGGACAATATGGTTTGTCGGGCACTCCTACGTGCATTGGGCAGGGAAGAGGGCTACGATTCGCTCAATTGGAAGGAAGCTTGGACTGTAAGGTATGAAGGTGCACTGGCATGGAATACGCGGACTTCTATGGCCAAGGCTGCTACAGGAAGTGATGCAAATAGGCAGGTGGACCCCCCGAAGAGTAATGTTTGGGATACATGTCGGGGGGAATGGCCTAAGGAGGAAAAAGATGGGGGAGCTATTGGTTCTCAGGAAGCTTGTCAATTTTCGCTTCAGAGACTGTTTTCAAGAATCATCATGGTTTGGTCGGACATCGTGGCGAGACGATATTGGAGAGATGCCAGGAATCCGGAGGCAATCGAGAGGAAGCGGATAAACTTGAAGATGTTCCAATTTGTACAGTCATTGAGCGGAATTGCTTAGGCTTTGGGAACTAGAGGATAGAGAAAGAGGAGCTTTGAGACGCGAGTGGATTCATTTGAATGACATTGGTTTAGACACGTTTTTAGCAGGATTGCAGGACGAGGTAGAAGCAGCGTTAGTAAGGGCGTGTGGGGTGGGCCGGCCTGTGGCATAGAGGTATGCCACATTCCTGGTGGCGTAAAGCTTCCATGCCTGAGGTGTTTTATCGAGGATGGTTGGCAAGCACGTAATGAGTACGGGGCTTTCAAACACCTCAGGATGGATTGTTTTTTCATACTAAAAGAAAGGGTTTTCAAGCATGGAAGATTGTTGGTGATATTGAAGTTTAAAAGTTGAAGTTAAAGTTTACGATAATTAATAAAGCTGTGGCCTACCCACAAAATTTAGCAAAAGAAGGAGTAAGTTTTTTCTTCGTTAAGATAATTGAGCTCATTAGGAGGTAAGATAGTGGGTGCACACAGTCATGGCTGCCTGGGTAATGGAAGAGGCAAACAGCGGTTACTGCAAAGATACGGCATCATTAGTATAAGATCCTGTAAGAAACACCTAAATGTACAGAAGCTTCAGGAAGAAAGGAACCGACAGAAGGGTTTCACTGTAACCACTGCTCAGCTCACCAACTGCCCGCTGCACACATGAACACAGGCGGATTGGCATTGCAGAACCTGGAGCGGGCATCTGCCTCCGGATTCCACAGCAAATGCTGGACGCGTGTCAGCGTGGCATAATCTGTACTGCCCATACACTGGTTGGCACATCCGCACTACAGATTATGAAGAATCCACATAGGTACGCGGGGGTTGGCACAGGGTTGGATTCGCTGCGGGATCTGACCCAGCTGTGTACAGGCGGCTCAAAGGTTACATTTAACCCCTTAATGACGCGGCCCCTTTTTTTTTCCATTTTCGTTTTTTCCTCCCCCCTTTTAAAAAATCCTAGCTCCTTTATTTATCCATCGACGTCGCTGTCTGAGGGCTTGTTGTTGTTTGCGGGACGAGTTGTATTTCTCAGTGGTGCTGCTTACTGCCCCATATACTGAAAAACTTGTAAAGAATCCTAAGTGGAGTAAAATGAAAAAAAAAAACAACATTCCGCCATCTTTCCGTGTGTCTTGTTTCTACGGCGCACAAACTGCAACAAGAGCGACATGATACCTTTATACTACAGATCAGTACGATTACTGCGATACCGAACTTATACTTTATACTACGGATCGGTACGATTACTGCGATACCGAACTTATACTTTATACTACGGATCGGTACGATTACTGCGATACCGAACTTATACTTTATACTACGGATCGGTACGATTACTGCGATACCGAACTTATACATTATACTATGGATCGGTACGATTACTGCGATACCGAACGTATACTTTATACTACGGATCGGTACGATTACTGCGATACCGAACTTATACTTTATACTACGGATCGGTACGATTACTGCGATACCGAACTTATACTTTATACTACGGATCGGTACGATTACTGCGATACCGAACTTATACTTTATACTACGGATCGGTACGATTACTGCGATACCGAACTTATACTTTATACTACGGATCGGTGCGATTACTGCGATACCGAACTTATACTTTATACTACGGATCGGTACGATTACTGCGATACCGAACTTATACTTTATACTACGGATCGATACGACTACTGCGATACCGAACTTATACTTTATACTACGGATCGGTGCGATTATTGCGATACCGAACTTATACTTTATACTACGGATCGGTGCGATTACTGCGATACCGAACTTATACTTTATACTACGGATCGGTACGATTACTGCGATACCGAACTTATACTTTATACTACGGATCGGTACGATTACTGCGATACCAAACTTATACTTTATACTACGGATCGGTACGACTACTGCGATACCGAGCTTATACATTATACTACGGATCGGTACGATTACTGCGATACCAAACTTATACTTTATACTACGGATCGGTACGACTACTGCGATACCGAACTTATACTTTATACTACGGATCGGTACGATTACTGCGATACCAAACTTATACTTTATACTACGGATCGGTACGACTACTGCGATACCGAACTTATACTTTATACTACGGATCGGTACGATTACTGCGATACCGAACTTATACATTATACTACGGATCGGTACGATTACTGCGATACCGAACTTATACTTTATACTATGGATCGGTACGATTACTGCGATACCGAACTTATACTTTATACTACGGATCGGTGCGATTACTGCGATACCGAACTTATACTTTATACTACGGATCGGTACGATTACTACGATACCGAACTTATACTTTATACTACGGATCGGTACGATTACTGCGATACCGAACTTATACTTTATACTACGGATCGGTACGATTACTGCGATACCGAACTTATACTTTATACTACGGATCGGTACGATTACTGCGATACCGAACTTATACTTTATACTACGGATCGGTACGATTACTGCGATACCGAACTTATACTTTATACTACGGATCGGTACGATTTCTACGATACCGAACTTATACTTTATACTACGGATCGGTGCGATTACTGCGATACCGAACTTATACTTTATACTACGGATCGGTACGATTACTGAGATACCGAACTTATACTTTATACTACGGATCGGTGCGATTACTGCGATACCGAACTTATACTTTACACTACGGATCGGAACGATTACTACGATACCGAACTTATACTTTATACTACGGATCGGTACGATTACTGCGATACCAAACTTATACTTTATACTACGGATCGGTACGATTACTGCGATACCGAACGTATACTTTATACTACGGATCGGTACGATTACTGCGATACCGAACTTATACTTTATACTACGGATCGGTACGATTACTGCGATACCGAACTTATACTTTATACTACGGATCGGTACGATTACTGCGATACCGAACTTATACTTTATACTACGGATCGGTACGATTACTGCGATACCGAACTTATACTTTATACTACGGATCGGTACGATTACTGCGATACCGAACTTATACTTTATACTACGGATCGGTACGATTACTGCGATACCGAACTTATACTTTATACTACGGATCGGTACGATTACTGCGATACCGAACTTATACTTTATACTACGGATCGGTACGATTACTGCGATACCGAACTTATACTTTATACTGCGGATCGGTACGATTACTGCGATACCGAACTTATACTTTATACTACGGATCGGTACGATTACTGCGATACCGAACTTATACTTTATACTACGGATCGGTACGATTACTGCGATACCGAACTTATACTTTATACTACGGATCGGTACGATTACTGCGATACCGAACTTATACTTTATACTACGGATCGGTACGATTACTGCGATACCGAACTTATACTTTATACTACGGATCGGTACGATTACTGCGATACCGAACTTATACTTTATACTACGGATCGGTACGATTACTGCGATACCGAACTTATACTTTATACTACGGATCGGTACGATTACTGCGATACCGAACTTACACTTTATATTACGGATCGGTGCGATTACTGCGATACCGAACTTATACTTTATACTACGGATCGGTACGATTACTGCGATACCGAACGTATACTTAATACTACGGATCGGTACGATTACTGCGATACCGAACTTATACTTTATACTACGGATCGGTACGATTACTGCGATACCGAACTTATACTTTATACTACGGATCGGTACGATTACTGCGATACCGAACTTATACTTTATACTACGGATCGGTGCGATTACTGCGATACCGAACTTATACTTTATACTACGGATCGGTGCGATTACTGCGATACCATACTTATACTTTATACTACGGATCGGTACGATTACTGCGATACCGAACTTATACTTTATACTACGGATCGGTACGATTACTGCGATACCGAACTTATACTTTATATTACGGATCGGTACGATTACTGCGATACCGAACGTATACTTTATACTACGGATCGGTACGATTACTGCGATACCGAACTTATACTTTATACTACGGATCGGTACGATTACTGCGATACCGAACTTATACTTTATACTACGGATCGGTACGATTACTGCGATACCGAACTTATACTTTATACTACGGATCGGTACGATTACTGCGATACCGAACTTATACTTTATACTACGGATCGGTACGATTACTGCGATACCGAACTTATACTTTATACTACGATTCGGTACGATTACTACGATACCGAACGTATACTTTATACTACGGATCGGTGCGATTACTGCGATACCATACTTATACTTTATACTACGGATCGGTACGATTACTGCGATACCGAACTTATACTTTATACTACGGATCGGTATGATTACTGCGATACCGAACTTATACTTTATATTACGGATCGGTACGATTACTGCGATACCGAACTTATACTTTATACTACGGATCGGTACGATTACTGCGATACCGAACTTATACTTTATACTACGGATCGGTACGATTACTGCGCTACCGAACTTATACTTTATACTACGGATCGGTACGATTACTGCGATACCGAACTTATACTTTATACTACGGATCGGTGCGATTACTGCGATACCGAACTTATACTTTATACTACGGATCGGTGCGATTACTGCGATACCGAACTTATACTTTATACTACGGATCGGTACGATTACTGCGATACCGAACTTATACTTTATACTACGGATCGGTACGATTACTGCGATACCGAACTTATACTTTATACTACGGATCGGTACGATTACTGCGATACCGAACTTATACTTTATACTACGGATCGGTACGATTACTGCGATACCGAACTTATACTTTATATTACGGATCGGTACGATTACTGCGATACCGAACTTATACTTTATACTGCGGATCGGTACGATTACTGCGATACCGAACTTATACTTTATACTACGGATCGGTACGATTACTGCGATACCGAACTTATACTTTATACTACGGATCGGTACGATTACTGCGATACCGAACTTATACTTTATACTACGGATCGGTGCGATTACTGCGATACCGAACTTATACTTTATACTACGGATCGGTACGATTACTGCGATACCGAACTTATACTTTATACTATGGATCGGTACGATTACTGCGATACCGAACTTATACTTTATACTACGGATCGGTACGATTACTGCGATACCGAACGTATAGTTTATACTACGGATCGGTACGATTACTGCGATACCAAACTTATACTTTATACTACGGATCGGTACGATTACTGCGATACCGAACGTATACTTTATACTACGGATCGGTACGATTACTGCGATACCGAACTTATACTTTATACTACGATTCGGTACGATTACTGCGATACCGAACTTATACTTTATACTACGGATCGGTACGATTACTGCGATACCGAACTTATACTTTATACTACGGATCGGTACGATTACTGCGATACCGAACTTATACTTTATACTACGGATCGGTGCGATTACTGCGATACCGAACTTATACTTTATACTACGGATCGGTGCGATTACTGCGATACCATACTTATACTTTATACTACGGATCGGTACGATTACTGCGATACCGAACTTACACTTTATATTACGGATCGGTACGATTACTGCGATACCGAACTTATACTTTATACTACGGATCGGTACGATTACTGCGATACCGAACTTATACTACGGATCGGTACGATTACTGCGATACCGAACTGATACTTTATACTACGGATCGGTACGATTACTGCGATACCGAACTTATACTTTATACTACGGATCGGTACGATTACTGCGATACCGAACTTATACTTTATACTACGGATCGGTACGATTACTGCGATACCGAACTTATACTTTATACTACGGATCGGTACGATTACTGCGATACCGAACTTATACTACGGATCGGTACGATTACTGCGATACCGAACTGATACTTTATACTACGGATCGGTACGATTACTGCGATACCGAACTTATACTTTATACTACGATTCGGTACGATTACTGCGATACCGAACTTATACTTTATACTACGGATCGGTACGATTACTGCGATACCGAACTTATACTTTATACTACGGATCGGTACGATTACTGCGATACCGAACTTATACTTTATACTACGGATCGGTACGATTACTGCGATACCGAACTTATACTTTATACTACGATTCGGTACGAGTACTGCGATACCGAACTTATACTTTATACTACAGATCGGTACGATTACTGCGATACCGAACTTATACTTTATACTACGGATCGGTACGATTACTGCGATACCGAACTTATACTTTATACTACGGATCGGTACGATTACTGCGATACCGAACTTATACTTTATACTACGGATCGGTACGATTACTGCGATACCGAACTTATACTTTATACTACGGATCGGTACGATTACTGCGATACCGAACTTATACTTTATACTACGGATCGGTACGATTACTGCGATACCGAACTTATACTTTATACTACGATTCGGTACGAGTACTGCGATACCGAACTTATACTTTATACTACAGATCGGTACGATTACTGCGATACCGAACTTATACTTTATACTACGGATCGGTACGATTACTGCGATACCGAACTTATACTTTATACTACGGATCGGTACGATTACTGCGATACCGAACTTATACTTTATACTACGGATCGGTACGATTACTGCGATACCGAACTTATACTTTATACTACGGATCGGTACGATTACTGCGATACCGAACTTATACTTTATACTACGGATCGGTGCGATTACTGCGATACCGAACTTATACTTTATACTACGGATCGGTACGATTACTGCGATACCGAACTTATACTTTATACTACGGATCGGTGCGATTACTGCGATACCGAACTTATACTTTATACTACGGATCGGTACGATTACTACGATACCGAACTTATACTTTATACTACGGATCGGTACGATTACTGCGATACCGAACTTATACTTTATACTACGGATCGGTACGATTACTGCGATACCGAACTTATACTTTATACTACGGATCGGTACGATTACTGCGATACCGAACTTATACTTTATACTACGGATCGGTACGATTACTGCGATACCGAACTTATACTTTATACTACGGATCGGTACGATTTCTACGATACCGAACTTATACTTTATACTACGGATCGGTGCGATTACTGCGATACCGAACTTATACTTTATACTACGGATCGGTACGATTACTGAGATACCGAACTTATACTTTATACTACGGATCGGTGCGATTACTGCGATACCGAACTTATACTTTACACTACGGATCGGAACGATTACTACGATACCGAACTTATACTTTATACTACGGATCGGTACGATTACTGCGATACCAAACTTATACTTTATACTACGGATCGGTACGATTACTGCGATACCGAACGTATACTTTATACTACGGATCGGTACGATTACTGCGATACCGAACTTATACTTTATACTACGGATCGGTACGATTACTGCGATACCGAACTTATACTTTATACTACGGATCGGTACGATTACTGCGATACCGAACTTATACTTTATACTACGGATCGGTACGATTACTGCGATACCGAACTTATACTTTATACTACGGATCGGTACGATTACTGCGATACCGAACTTATACTTTATACTGCGGATCGGTACGATTACTGCGATACCGAACTTATACTTTATACTACGGATCGGTACGATTACTGCGATACCGAACTTATACTTTATACTACGGATCGGTACGATTACTGCGATACCGAACTTATACTTTATACTACGGATCGGTACGATTACTGCGATACCGAACTTATACTTTATACTACGGATCGGTACGATTACTGCGATACCGAACTTATACTTTATACTACGGATCGGTACGATTACTGCGATACCGAACTTATACTTTATACTACGGATCGGTACGATTACTGCGATACCGAACTTATACTTTATACTACGGATCGGTACGATTACTGCGATACCGAACTTACACTTTATATTACGGATCGGTGCGATTACTGCGATACCGAACTTATACTTTATACTACGGATCGGTACGATTACTGCGATACCGAACGTATACTTAATACTACGGATCGGTACGATTACTGCGATACCGAACTTATACTTTATACTACGGATCGGTACGATTACTGCGATACCGAACTTATACTTTATACTACGGATCGGTACGATTACTGCGATACCGAACTTATACTTTATACTACGGATCGGTGCGATTACTGCGATACCGAACTTATACTTTATACTACGGATCGGTGCGATTACTGCGATACCATACTTATACTTTATACTACGGATCGGTACGATTACTGCGATACCGAACTTATACTTTATACTACGGATCGGTACGATTACTGCGATACCGAACTTATACTTTATATTACGGATCGGTACGATTACTGCGATACCGAACGTATACTTTATACTACGGATCGGTACGATTACTGCGATACCGAACTTATACTTTATACTACGGATCGGTACGATTACTGCGATACCGAACTTATACTTTATACTACGGATCGGTACGATTACTGCGATACCGAACTTATACTTTATACTACGGATCGGTACGATTACTGCGATACCGAACTTATACTTTATACTACGGATCGGTACGATTACTGCGATACCGAACTTATACTTTATACTACGATTCGGTACGATTACTACGATACCGAACGTATACTTTATACTACGGATCGGTGCGATTACTGCGATACCATACTTATACTTTATACTACGGATCGGTACGATTACTGCGATACCGAACTTATACTTTATACTACGGATCGGTATGATTACTGCGATACCGAACTTATACTTTATATTACGGATCGGTACGATTACTGCGATACCGAACTTATACTTTATACTACGGATCGGTACGATTACTGCGATACCGAACTTATACTTTATACTACGGATCGGTACGATTACTGCGATACCGAACTTATACTTTATACTACGGATCGGTACGATTACTGCGATACCGAACTTATACTTTATACTACGGATCGGTGCGATTACTGCGATACCGAACTTATACTTTATACTACGGATCGGTGCGATTACTGCGATACCGAACTTATACTTTATACTACGGATCGGTACGATTACTGCGATACCGAACTTATACTTTATACTACGGATCGGTACGATTACTGCGATACCGAACTTATACTTTATACTACGGATCGGTACGATTACTGCGATACCGAACTTATACTTTATACTACGGATCGGTACGATTACTGCGATACCGAACTTATACTTTATATTACGGATCGGTACGATTACTGCGATACCGAACTTATACTTTATACTGCGGATCGGTACGATTACTGCGATACCGAACTTATACTTTATACTACGGATCGGTACGATTACTGCGATACCGAACTTATACTTTATACTACGGATCGGTACGATTACTGCGATACCGAACTTATACTTTATACTACGGATCGGTGCGATTACTGCGATACCGAACTTATACTTTATACTACGGATCGGTACGATTACTGCGATACCGAACTTATACTTTATACTATGGATCGGTACGATTACTGCGATACCGAACTTATACTTTATACTACGGATCGGTACGATTACTGCGATACCGAACGTATAGTTTATACTACGGATCGGTACGATTACTGCGATACCAAACTTATACTTTATACTACGGATCGGTACGATTACTGCGATACCGAACGTATACTTTATACTACGGATCGGTACGATTACTGCGATACCGAACTTATACTTTATACTACGATTCGGTACGATTACTGCGATACCGAACTTATACTTTATACTACGGATCGGTACGATTACTGCGATACCGAACTTATACTTTATACTACGGATCGGTACGATTACTGCGATACCGAACTTATACTTTATACTACGGATCGGTGCGATTACTGCGATACCGAACTTATACTTTATACTACGGATCGGTGCGATTACTGCGATACCATACTTATACTTTATACTACGGATCGGTACGATTACTGCGATACCGAACTTACACTTTATATTACGGATCGGTACGATTACTGCGATACCGAACTTATACTTTATACTACGGATCGGTACGATTACTGCGATACCGAACTTATACTACGGATCGGTACGATTACTGCGATACCGAACTGATACTTTATACTACGGATCGGTACGATTACTGCGATACCGAACTTATACTTTATACTACGGATCGGTACGATTACTGCGATACCGAACTTATACTTTATACTACGGATCGGTACGATTACTGCGATACCGAACTTATACTTTATACTACGGATCGGTACGATTACTGCGATACCGAACTTATACTACGGATCGGTACGATTACTGCGATACCGAACTGATACTTTATACTACGGATCGGTACGATTACTGCGATACCGAACTTATACTTTATACTACGATTCGGTACGATTACTGCGATACCGAACTTATACTTTATACTACGGATCGGTACGATTACTGCGATACCGAACTTATACTTTATACTACGGATCGGTACGATTACTGCGATACCGAACTTATACTTTATACTACGGATCGGTACGATTACTGCGATACCGAACTTATACTTTATACTACGATTCGGTACGAGTACTGCGATACCGAACTTATACTTTATACTACAGATCGGTACGATTACTGCGATACCGAACTTATACTTTATACTACGGATCGGTACGATTACTGCGATACCGAACTTATACTTTATACTACGGATCGGTACGATTACTGCGATACCGAACTTATACTTTATACTACGGATCGGTACGATTACTGCGATACCGAACTTATACTTTATACTACGGATCGGTACGATTACTGCGATACCGAACTTATACTTTATACTACGGATCGGTACGATTACTGCGATACCGAACTTATACTTTATACTACGATTCGGTACGAGTACTGCGATACCGAACTTATACTTTATACTACAGATCGGTACGATTACTGCGATACCGAACTTATACTTTATACTACGGATCGGTACGATTACTGCGATACCGAACTTATACTTTATACTACGGATCGGTACGATTACTGCGATACCGAACTTATACTTTATACTACGGATCGGTACGATTACTGCGATACCGAACTTATACTTTATACTACGGATCGGTACGATTACTGCGATACCGAACTTATACTTTATACTACGGATCGGTGCGATTACTGCGATACCGAACTTATACTTTATACTACGGATCGGTACGATTACTGCGATACCGAACTTATACTTTATACTACGGATCGGTACGATTACTGCGATACCGAACTTATACTTTATACTACGGATCGGTACGATTACTGCGATACCGAACTTATACTTTATACTACGGATCGGTACGATTACTGCGATACCGAACTTATACTTTATACTACGGATCGGTACGATTACTGCGATACCAAACTTACACTTTATATTACGGATCGGTACGATTACTGCGATACCGAACTTATACTTTATACTACGGATCGGTACGATTACTGCGATACCGAACTTATACTTTATACTACGGATCGGTACGATTACTGCGATACCGAACTTATACTTTATACTACGGATCGGTACGATTACTGCGATACCGAACGTATACTTTATACTACGGATCGGTACGATTACTGCGATACCAAACTTATACTTTATACTACGGATCGGTACGATTACTGCGATACCGAACGTATACTTTATACTACGGATCGGTACGATTACTGCGATACCGAACTTATACTTTATACTACGATTCGGTACGATTACTGCGATACCGAACTTATACTTTATACTACGGATCGGTACGATTACTGCGATACCGAACTTATACTTTATACTACGGATCGGTACGATTACTGCGATACCGAACTTATACTTTATACTACGGATCGGTGCGATTACTGCGATACCGAACTTATACTTTATACTACGGATCGGTGCGATTACTGCGATACCATACTTATACTTTATACTACGGATCGGTACGATTACTGCGATACCGAACTTACACTTTATATTACGGATCGGTACGATTACTGCGATACCGAACTTATACTTTATACTACGGATCGGTACGATTACTGCGATACCGAACTTATACTACAGATCGGTACGATTACTGCGATACCGAACTGATACTTTATACTACGGATCGGTACGATTACTGCGATACCGAACTTATACTTTATACTACGGATCGGTACGATTACTGCGATACCGAACTCATACTTAATACTACGGATCGGTACGATTACTGCGATACCGAACTTATACTTTATACTACGGATCGGTGCGATTACTGCGATACCGAACTTATACTACGGATCGGTACGATTACTGCGATACCGAACTGATACTTTATACTACGGATCGGTACGATTACTGCGATACCGAACTTATACTACAGATCGGTACGATTACTGCGATACCGAACTTATACTTTATACTACGGATCGGTACGATTACTGCGATACCGAACTTATACTTTATACTACGGATCGGTACGATTACTGCGATACCGAACTTATACATTATACTATGGATCGGTACGATTACTGCGATACCGAACGTATACTTTATACTACGGATCGGTGCGATTACTGCGATACCGAACTTATACTTTATACTACGGATCGGTACGATTACTGCGATACCGAACTTATACTTTATACTACGGATCGGTACGATTACTGCGATACCAAACTTATACTTAATACTACGGATCGGTACGACTACTGCGATACCGAGCTTATACTTTATACTACGGATCGGTACGACTACTGCGATACCGAACTTATACTTTATACTACGGATCGGTACGATTACTGCGATACCAAACTTATACTTTATACTACGGATCGGTACGACTACTGCGATACCGAACTTATACTTTATACTACGGATCGGTACGATTACTGCGATACCGAACTTATACATTATACTACGGATCGGTACGATTACTGCGATACCGAACTTATACATTATACTACGGATCGGTACGATTACTGCGATACCGATCTTATACTTTATACTATGGATCGGTACGATTACTGCGATACCGAACTTATACTTTATACTACGGATCGGTGCGATTACTGCGATACCGAACTTATACTTTATACTACGGATCGGTACGATTACTACGATACTGAACTTATACTTTATACTATGTATCGGTACGATTACTGCGATACCGAACTTATACTTTATACTACGGATCGGTACGATTACTGCGATACCGAACTTATACTTTATACTACGGATCGGTACGATTACTGCGATACCGAACTTATACTTTATACTACGGATCGGTACGATTACTGCGATACCGAACTTATACTTTATACTACGGATCGGTACGATTACTACGATACCGAACTTATACTTTATACTACGGATCGGTGCGATTACTGCGATACCGAACTTATACTTTATACTACGGATTGGTACGATTACTGAGATACCGAACTTATACTTTATACTACGGATCGGTGCGATTACTGCGATACCGAACTTATACTTAA
This sequence comes from Eleutherodactylus coqui, assembly GCF_035609145.1. Classification (NCBI taxonomy): domain Eukaryota; kingdom Metazoa; phylum Chordata; class Amphibia; order Anura; family Eleutherodactylidae; genus Eleutherodactylus; species Eleutherodactylus coqui. The sequence continues at coordinate 164,496,387 of NC_089844.1, forward strand.
CACTACGGATCGGAACGATTACTACGATACCGAACTTATACTTTATACTACGGATCGGTACGATTACTGCGATACCGAACTTATACTTTATACTACGGATCGGTGCGATTACTGCGATACCGAACTTATACTTTATACTACGGATCGGTGCGATTACTGCGATACCGAACTTATACTTTATACTACGGATCGGTACGATTACTGCGATACCGAACTTATACTTTATACTACGGATCGGTACGATTGCTGCGATACCGAACTTATACTTTATACTACGGATCGGTACGATTACTGCGATACCGAACTTATACTTTATACTACGGATCGGTACGATTACTGCGATACCGAACTTATACTTTATACTACGGATCGGTACGATTACTGCGATACCGAACTTACACTTTATATTACGGATCGGTGCGATTACTGCGATACCGAACTTATACTTTATACTACGGATCGGTACGATTACTGCGATACCGAACGTATACTTTATACTACGGATCGGTACGATTACTGCGATACCGAACTTATACTTTATACTATGGATCGGTACGATTACTGCGATACCGAACTTATACTTTATACTACGGATCGGTACGATTACTGCGATACCGAACTTATACTTTATACTACGGATCGGTGCGATTACTGCGATACCGAACTTATACTTTATACTACGGATCGGTGCGATTACTGCGATACCATACTTATACTTTATACTACGGATCGGTACGATTACTGCGATACCGAACTTATACTTTATACTACGGATCGGTACGATTACTGCGATACCGAACTTATACTTTATACTACGGATCGGTACGATTACTGCGATACCGAACTTATACTTTATACTACGGATCGGTACGATTACTACGATACCGAACTTATACTTTATACTACGGATCGGTGCGATTACTGCGATACCGAACTTATACTTTATACTACGGATCGGTACGATTACTGCGATACCGAACTTATACTTTATACTACGGATTGGTACGATTACTGAGATACCGAACTTATACTTTATACTACGGATCGGTGCGATTACTGCGATACCGAACTTATACTTTACACTACGGATCGGAACGATTACTACGATACCGAACTTATACTTTATACTACGGATCGGTACGATTACTGCGATACCGAACTTATACTTTATACTACGGATCGGTGCGATTACTGCGATACCGAACTTATACTTTATACTACGGATCGGTGCGATTACTGCGATACCGAACTTATACTTTATACTACGGATCGGTACGATTACTGCGATACCGAACTTACACTTTATACTACGGATCGGTACGATTGCTGCGATACCGAACTTATACTTTATACTACGGATCGGTACGATTACTGCGATACCGAACTTATACTTTATACTACGGATCGGTACGATTACTGCGATACCGAACTTACACTTTATATTACGGATCGGTGCGATTACTGCGATACCGAACTTATACTTTATACTACGGATCGGTACGATTACTGCGATACCGAACGTATACTTTATACTACGGATCGGTACGATTACTGCGATACCGAACTTATACTTTATACTACGGATCGGTACGATTACTGCGATACCGAACTTATACTTTATACTACGGATCGGTACGATTACTGCGATACCGAACTTATACTTTATACTACGGATCGGTGCGATTACTGCGATACCGAACTTATACTTTATACTACGGATCGGTGCGATTACTGCGATACCATACTTATACTTTATACTACGGATCGGTACGATTACTGCGATACCGAACTTATACTTTATACTACGGATCGGTACGATTACTGCGATACCGAACTTATACTTTATATTACGGATCGGTACGATTACTGCGATACCGAACGTATACTTTATACTACGGATCGGTACGATTACTGCGATACCGAACTTATACTTTATACTACGGATCGGTACGATTACTGCGATACCGAACTTATACTTTATACTACGGATCGGTACGATTACTGCGATACCGAACTTATACTTTATACTACGGATCGGTACGATTACTGCGATACCGAACTTATACTTTATACTACGGATCGGTGCGATTACTGCGATACCGAACTTATACTTTATACTACGGATCGGTACGATTACTGCGATACCGAACTTATACTTTATACTACGGATCGGTACGATTACTGCGATACCGAACTTATACTTTATACTACGGATCGGTACGATTACTGCGATACCGAACTTATACTTTATACTACGGATCGGTACGATTACTGCGATACCGAACTTATACTACAGATCGGTACGATTACTGCGATACCGAACTGATACTTTATACTACGGATCGGTACGATTACTGCGACACCGAACTTATGCTTTATACTACGGATCGGTACGATTACTGCGATACCGAACTTATACTTTATACTACGGATCGGTACGATTACTGCGATACCAAACTTATACTTTATACTACGGATCGGTACGATTACTGCGATACCGAACGTATACTTTATACTACGGATCGGTACGATTACTGCGATACCGAACTTATACTTTATACTACGATTCGGTACGATTACTACGATACCGAACGTATACTTTATACTACGGATCGGTGCGATTACTGCGATACCATACTTATACTTTATACTACGGATCGGTACGATTACTGCGATACCGAACTTATACTTTATACTACGGATCGGTACGATTACTGCGATACCGAACTTATACTTTATATTACGGATCGGTACGATTACTGCGATACCGAACTTATACTTTATACTACGGATCGGTACGATTACTGCGATACCGAACTTATACTTTATACTACGGATCGGTACGATTACTGCGATACCGAACTTATACTTTATACTACGGATCGGTACGATTACTGCGATACCGAACTTATACTTTATACTACGGATCGGTGCGATTACTGCGATACCGAACTTATACTTTATACTACGGATCGGTGCGATTACTGCGATACCGAACTTATACTTTATACTACGGATCGGTACGATTCCTGCGATACCGAACTTATACTTTATACTACGGATCGGTACGATTACTGCGATACCGAACTTATACTTTATACTACGGATCGGTTTGATTACTGCGATACCGAACTTATACTTTATATTACGGATCGGTACGATTACTGCGATACCGAACTTATACTTTATACTACGGATCGGTACGATTACTGCGATACCGAACTTATACTTTATACTACGGATCGGTACGATTACTGCGATACCGAACTTATACTTTATACTACGGATCGGTACGATTACTGCGATACCGAACTTATACTTTATACTACGGATCGGTGCGATTACTGCGATACCGAACTTATACTTTATACTACGGATCGGTACGATTACTGCGATACCGAACTTATACTTTATACTACGGATCGGTACGATTACTGCGATACCGAACTTATACTTTATACTACGGATCGGTACGATTACTGCGATACCGAACGTATAGTTTATACTACGGATCGGTACGATTACTGCGATACCAAACTTATACTTTATACTACGGATCGGTACGATTACTGCGATACCGAACGTATACTTTATACTACGGATCGGTACGATTACTGCGATACCGAACTTATACTTTATACTACGATTCGGTACGATTACTGCGATACCGAACTTATACTTTATACTACGGATCGGTACGATTACTGCGATACCGAACTTATACTTTATACTACGGATCGGTACGATTACTGCGATACCGAACTTATACTTTATACTACGGATCGGTGCGATTACTGCGATACCGAACTTATACTTTATACTACGGATCGGTGCGATTACTGCGATACCATACTTATACTTTATACTACGGATCGGTACGATTACTGCGATACCGAACTTACACTTTATATTACGGATCGGTACGATTACTGCGATACCGAACTTATACTTTATACTACGGATCGGTACGATTACTGCGATACCGAACTTATACTACGGATCGGTACGATTACTGCGATACCGAACTGATACTTTATACTACGGATCGGTACGATTACTGCGATACCGAACTTATACTTTATACTACGGATCGGTACGATTACTGCGATACCGAACTTATACTTTATACTACGGATCGGTACGATTACTGCGATACCGAACTTATACTTTATACTACGGATCGGTACGATTACTGCGATACCGAACTTATACTACGGATCGGTACGATTACTGCGATACCGAACTGATACTTTATACTACGGATCGGTACGATTACTGCAATACCGAACTTATACTTTATACTACGGATCGGTACGATTACTGCGATACCGAACTTATACTTTATACTACGGATCGGTACGATTACTGCAATACCGAACTTATACTTTATACTACGGATCGGTACGATTACTACGATACCGAACTTATACTTTATACTACGGATCGGTGCGATTACTGCGATACCGAACTTATACTTTATACTACGATTCGGTACGATTACTGCGATACCGAACTTATACTTTATACTACGGATCGGTACGATTACTGCGATACCGAACTTATACTTTATACTACGGATCGGTACGATTACTGCGATACCGAACTTATACTTTATACTACGGATCGGTACGATTACTGCGATACCGAACTTATACTTTATACTACGATTCGGTACGAGTACTGCGATACCGAACTTATACTTTATACTACAGATCGGTACGATTACTGCGATACCGAACTTATACTTTATACTACGGATCGGTACGATTACTGCGATACCGAACTTATACTTTATACTACGGATCGGTACGATTACTGCGATACCGAACTTATACTTTATACTACGGATCGGTACGATTACTGCGATACCGAACTTATACTTTATACTACGGATCGGTACGATTACTGCGATACCGAACTTATACTTTATACTACGGATCGGTACGATTACTGCGATACCGAACTTATACTTTATACTACGGATCGATACGATTACTGCGATACCGAACTTATACTTTATACTACGGATCGGTGCGATTACTGCGATACCGAACTTATACTTTATACTACGGATCGGTGCGATTACTGCGATACCATACTTATACTTTATACTACGGATCGGTACGATTACTGCGATACCGAACTTACACTTTATATTACGGATCGGTACGATTACTGCGATACCGAACTTATACTTTATACTACGGATCGGTACGATTACTGCGATACCGAACTTATACTACGGATCGGTACGATTACTGCGATACCGAACTGATACTTTATACTACGGATCGGTACGATTACTGCGATACCGAACTTATACTTTATACTACGGATCGGTACGATTACTGCGATACCGAACTTATACTTTATACTACGGATCGGTACGATTACTGCGATACCGAACTTATACTTTATACTACGGATCGGTACGATTACTGCGATACCGAACTTATGCTTTATACTACGGATCGGTACGATTACTGCGATACCGAACTTATACTTAATACTACGGATCGTTACGATTACTGCGATACCGAACTTATACTTTATACTACGGATCGGTACGATTACTGCGATACCGAACTTATACTTTATACTACGGATCGGTACGATTACTGCGATACCGAACTTATACTTTATACTACGGATCGGTACGATTACTGCGATACCGAACTTATACTACGGATCGGTACGATTACTGCGATACCGAACTGATACTTTATACTACGGATCGGTACGATTACTGCAATACCGAACTTATACTTTATACTACGGATCGGTACGATTACTGCGATACCGAACTTATACTTTATACTACGGATCGGTACGATTACTGCAATACCGAACTTATACTTTATACTACGGATCGGTACGATTACTACGATACCGAACTTATACTTTATACTACGGATCGGTGCGATTACTGCGATACCGAACTTATACTTTATACTACGGATCGGTACGATTACTGCGATACCGAACTTATACTTTATACTACGATTCGGTACGATTACTGCGATACCGAACTTATACTTTATACTACGGATCGGTACGATTACTGCGATACCGAACTTATACTTTATACTACGGATCGGTACGATTACTGCGATACCGAACTTATACTTTATACTACGGATCGGTACGATTACTGCGATACCGAACTTATACTTTATACTACGATTCGGTACGAGTACTGCGATACCGAACTTATACTTTATACTACAGATCGGTACGATTACTGCGATACCGAACTTATACTTTATACTACGGATCGGTACGATTACTGCGATACCGAACTTATACTTTATACTACGGATCGGTACGATTACTGCGATACCGAACTTATACTTTATACTACGGATCGGTACGATTACTGCGATACCGAACTTATACTTTATACTACGGATCGGTACGATTACTGCGATACCGAACTTATACTTTATACTACGGATCGGTGCGATTACTGCGATACCGAACTTATACTTTATACTACGGATCGGTACGATTACTGCGATACCGAACTTATACTTTATACTACGGATCGGTACGATTACTGCGATACCGAACTTATACTTTATACTACGGATCGGTACGATTACTGCGATACCGAACTTATACTTTATACTACGGATCGGTACGATTACTGCGATACCGAACTTATACTTTATACTACGGATCGGTACGATTACTGCGATACCGAACTTACACTTTATATTACGGATCGGTACGATTACTGCGATACCGAACTTATACTTTATACTACGGATCGGTACGATTACTGCGATACCGAACTTATACTTTATACTACGGATCGGTACGATTACTGCGATACCGAACTTATACTTTATACTACGGATCGGTACGATTACTGCGATACCGAACGTATACTTTATACTACGGATCGGTACGATTACTGCGATACCAAACTTATACTTTATACTACGGATCGGTACGATTACTGCGATACCGAACGTATACTTTATACTACGGATCGGTACGATTACTGCGATACCGAACTTATACTTTATACTACGATTCGGTACGATTACTGCGATACCGAACTTATACTTTATACTACGGATCGGTACGATTACTGCGATACCGAACTTATACTTTATACTACGGATCGGTACGATTACTGCGATACCGAACTTATACTTTATACTACGGATCGGTGCGATTACTGCGATACCGAACTTATACTTTATACTACGGATCGGTGCGATTACTGCGATACCATACTTATACTTTATACTACGGATCGGTACGATTACTGCGATACCGAACTTACACTTTATATTACGGATCGGTACGATTACTGCGATACCGAACTTATACTTTATACTACGGATCGGTACGATTACTGCGATACCGAACTTATACTACAGATCGGTACGATTACTGCGATACCGAACTGATACTTTATACTACGGATCGGTACGATTACTGCGATACCGAACTTATACTTTATACTACGGATCGGTACGATTACTGCGATACCGAACTCATACTTAATACTACGGATCGGTACGATTACTGCGATACCGAACTTATACTTTATACTACGGATCGGTACGATTACTGCGATACCGAACTTATACTTTATACTACGGATCGGTACGATTACTGCGATACCGAACTTATACTTTATACTACGGATCGGTACGATTACTACGATACCGAACTTATACTTTATACTACGGATCGGTGCGATTACTGCGATACCGAACTTATACTTTATACTACGGATTGGTACGATTACTGAGATACCGAACTTATACTTTATACTACGGATCGGTGCGATTACTGCGAAACCGAACTTATACTTTACACTACGGATCGGAACGATTACTACGATACCGAACTTATACTTTATACTACGGATCGGTACGATTACTGCGATACCGAACTTATACTTTATACTACGGATCGGTGCGATTACTGCGATACCGAACTTATACTTTATACTACGGATCGGTGCGATTACTGCGATACCGAACTTATACTTTATACTACGGATCGGTACGATTACTGCGATACCGAACTTATACTTTATACTACGGATCGGTACGATTACTGCGATACCGAACTTATACTTTATACTACGGATCGGTACGATTACTGCGATACCGAACTTATACTTTATACTACGGATCGGTACGATTACTGCGATACCGAACTTATACTTTATACTACGGATCGGTGCGATTACTGCGATACCGAACTTATACTTTATACTACGGATCGGTGCGATTACTGCGATACCATACTTATACTTTATACTACGGATCGGTACGATTACTGCGATACCGAACTTATACTTTATACTACGGATCGGTACGATCACTGCGATACCGAACTTATACTTTATACTACGGATCGGTACGATTACTGCGATACCGAACTTATACTTTATACTACGGATCGGTACGATTACTGCGATACCGAACTTACACTTTATACTACGGATCGGTACGATTACTGCGATACCGAACTTATACTTTATACTACGGATCGGTACGATTACTGCGATACCGAACTTATACTTTATATTACGGATCGGTACGATTACTGCGATACCGAACGTATACTTTATACTACGGATCGGTACGATTACTGCGATACCGAACTTATACTTTATACTACGGATCGGTACGATTACTGCGATACCGAACTTATACTTTATACTACGGATCGGTACGATTACTGCGATACCGAACTTATACTTTATACTACGGATCGGTACGATTACTGCGATACCGAACTTATACTACAGATCGGTACGATTACTGCGATACCGAACTGATACTTTATACTACGGATCGGTACGATTACTGCGACACCGAACTTATGCTTTATACTACGGATCGGTACGATTACTGCGATACCGAACTTATACTTTATACTACGGATCGGTACGATTACTGCGATACCAAACTTATACTTTATACTACGGATCGGTACGATTACTGCGATACCGAACGTATACTTTATACTACGGATCGGTACGATTACTGCGATACCGAACTTATACTTTATACTACGATTCGGTACGATTACTACGATACCGAACGTATACTTTATACTACGGATCGGTGCGATTACTGCGATACCATACTTATACTTTATACTACGGATCGGTACGATTACTGCGATACCGAACTTATACTTTATACTACGGATCGGTACGATTACTGCGATACCGAACTTATACTTTATATTACGGATCGGTACGATTACTGCGATACCGAACTTATACTTTATACTACGGATCGGTACGATTACTGCGATACCGAACTTATACTTTATACTACGGATCGGTACGATTACTGCGATACCGAACTTATACTTTATACTACGGATCGGTACGATTACTGCGATACCGAACTTATACTTTATACTACGGATCGGTGCGATTACTGCGATACCGAACTTATACTTTATACTACGGATCGGTGCGATTACTGCGATACCGAACTTATACTTTATACTACGGATCGGTACGATTCCTGCGATACCGAACTTATACTTTATACTACGGATCGGTACGATTACTGCGATACCGAACTTATACTTTATACTACGGATCGGTACGATTACTGCGATACCGAACTTATACTTTATATTACGGATCGGTACGATTACTGCGATACCGAACTTATACTTTATACTACGGATCGGTACGATTACTGCGATACCGAACTTATACTTTATACTACGGATCGGTACGATTACTGCGATACCGAACTTATACTTTATACTACGGATCGGTGCGATTACTGCGATACCGAACTTATACTTTATACTACGGATCGGTACGATTACTGCGATACCGAACTTATACTTTATACTACGGATCGGTACGATTACTGCGATACCGAACTTATACTTTATACTACGGATCGGTACGATTACTGCGATACCGAACGTATAGTTTATACTACGGATCGGTACGATTACTGCGATACCAAACTTATACTTTATACTACGGATCGGTACGATTACTGCGATACCGAACGTATACTTTATACTACGGATCGGTACGATTACTGCGATACCGAACTTATACTTTATACTACGATTCGGTACGATTACTGCGATACCGAACTTATACTTTATACTACGGATCGGTACGATTACTGCGATACCGAACTTATACTTTATACTACGGATCGGTACGATTACTGCGATACCGAACTTATACTTTATACTACGGATCGGTGCGATTACTGCGATACCGAACTTATACTTTATACTACGGATCGGTGCGATTACTGCGATACCATACATATACTTTATACTACGGATCGGTACGATTACTGCGATACCGAACTTACACTTTATATTACGGATCGGTACGATTACTGCGATACCGAACTTATACTTTATACTACGGATCGGTACGATTACTGCGATACCGAACTTATACTACGGATCGGTACGATTACTGCGATACCGAACTGATACTTTATACTACGGATCGGTACGATTACTGCGATACCGAACTTATACTTTATACTACGGATCGGTACGATTACTGCGATACCGAACTTATACTACGGATCGGTACGATTACTGCGATACCGAACTGATACTTTATACTACGGATCGGTACGATTACTGCAATACCGAACTTATACTTTATACTACGGATCGGTGCGATTACTGCGATACCGAACTTATACTTTATACTACGGATCGGTACGATTACTGCGATACCGAACTTATACTTTATACTACGGATCGGTACGATTACTGCGATACCGAACTTATACTTTATACTACGGATCGGTACGATTACTGCGATACCGAACTTATACTACGGATCGGTACGATTACTGCGATACCGAACTGATACTTTATACTACGGATCGGTACGATTACTGCAATACCGAACTTATACTTTATACTACGGATCGGTACGATTACTGCGATACCGAACTTATACTTTATACTACGGATCGGTACGATTACTGCGATACCGAACTTATACTTTATACTACGGATCGGTACGATTACTACGATACCGAACTTATACTTTATACTACGGATCGGTGCGATTACTGCGATACCGAACTTATACTTTATACTACGGATCGGTACGATTACTGCGATACCGAACTTATACTTTATACTACGATTCGGTACGATTACTGCGATACCGAACTTATACTTTATACTACGGATCGGTACGATTACTGCGATACCGAACTTATACTTTATACTACGGATCGGTACGATTACTGCGATACCGAACTTATACTTTATACTACGGATCGGTACGATTACTGCGATACCGAACTTATACTTTATACTACGGATCGGTACGATTACTGCGATACCGAACTTATACTTTATACTACGGATCGGTACGATTACTGCGATACCGAACTTATACTTTATACTACGGATCGGTACGATTACTGCGATACCGAACTTATACTTTATACTACGGATCGGTACGATTACTGCGATACCGAACTTATACTTTATACTACGGATCGGTACGATTACTGCGATACCGAACTTATACTTTATACTACGGATCGGTGCGATTACTGCGATACCGAACTTATACTTTATACTACGGATCGGTACGATTACTGCGATACCGAACTTATACTTTATACTACGGATCGGTACGATTACTGCGATACCGAACTTATACTTTATACTACGGATCGGTACGATTACTGCGATACCGAACTTATACTTTATACTACGGATCGGTACGATTACTGCGATACCGAACTTATACTTTATACTACGGATCGGTACGATTACTGCGATACCGAACTTACACTTTATATTACGGATCGGTACGATTACTGCGATACCGAACTTATACTTTATACTACGGATCGGTACGATTACTGCGATACCGAACTTATACTTTATACTACGGATCGGTACGATTACTGCGATACCGAACTTATACTTTATACTACGGATCGGTACGATTACTGCGATACTGAACGTATACTTTATACTACGGATCGGTACGATTACTGCGATACCAAACTTATACTTTATACTACGGATCGGTACGATTACTGCGATACCGAACGTATACTTTATACTACGGATCGGTACGATTACTGCGATACCGAACTTATACTTTATACTACGATTCGGTACGATTACTGCGATACCGAACTTATACTTTATACTACGGATCGGTACGATTACTGCGATACCGAACTTATACTTTATACTACGGATCGGTACGATTACTGCGATACCGAACTTATACTTTATACTACGGATCGGTGCGATTACTGCGATACCGAACTTATACTTTATACTACGGATCGGTGCGATTACTGCGATACCATACTTATACTTTATACTACGGATCGGTACGATTACTGCGATACCGAACTTACACTTTATATTACGGATCGGTACGATTACTGCGATACCGAACTTATACTTTATACTACGGATCGGTACGATTACTGCGATACCGAACTTATACTACAGATCGGTACGATTACTGCGATACCGAACTGATACTTTATACTACGGATCGGTACGATTACTGCGATACCGAACTTATACTTTATACTACGGATCGGTACGATTACTGCGATACCGAACTCATACTTAATACTACGGATCGGTACGATTACTGCGATACCGAACTTATACTTTATACTACGGATCGGTGCGATTACTGCGATACCGAACTTATACTACGGATCGGTACGATTACTGCGATACCGAACTGATACTTTATACTACGGATCGGTACGATTACTGCAATACCGAACTTATACTTTATACTACGGATCGGTACGATTACTGCGATACCGAACTTATACTTTATACTACGGATCGGTACGATTACTGCGATACCGAACTTATACTTTATACTACGGATCGGTACGATTACTGCGATACCGAACTTATACTTTATACTACGGATCGGTACGATTACTGCGATACCGAACTTATACTTTATACTACGGATCGGTACGATTACTGCGATACCGAACTTATACTTTATACTACGGATCGGTGCGATTACTGCGATACCGAACTTATACTTTATACTACGGATCGGTACGATTACTGCGATACCGAACTTATACTTTATACTACGGATCGGTACGATTACTGCGATACCGAACTTATACTTTATACTACGGATCGGTACGATTACTGCGATACCGAACGTATAGTTTATACTACGGATCGGTACGATTACTGCGATACCAAACTTATACTTTATACTACGGATCGGTACGATTACTGCGATACCGAACGTATACTTTATACTACGGATCGGTACGATTACTGCGATACCGAACTTATACTTTATACTACGATTCGGTACGATTACTGCGATACCGAACTTATACTTTATACTACGGATCGGTACGATTACTGCGATACCGAACTTATACTTTATACTACGGATCGGTACGATTACTGCGATACCGAACTTATACTTTATACTACGGATCGGTGCGATTACTGCGATACCGAACTTATACTTTATACTACGGATCGGTGCGATTACTGCGATACCATACTTATACTTTATACTACGGATCGGTACGATTACTGCGATACCGAACTTACACTTTATATTACGGATCGGTACGATTACTGCGATACCGAACTTATACTTTATACTACGGATCGGTACGATTACTGCGATACCGAACTTATACTACGGATCGGTACGATTACTGCGATACCGAACTGATACTTTATACTACGGATCGGTACGATTACTGCGATACCGAACTTATACTTTATACTACGGATCGGTGCGATTACTGCGATACCGAACTTATACTTTATACTACGGATCGGTACGATTACTGCGATACCGAACTTATACTTTATACTACGGATCGGTACGATTACTGCGATACCGAACTTATACTACGGATCGGTACGATTACTGCGATACCGAACTGATACTTTATACTACGGATCGGTACGATTACTGCAATACCGAACTTATACTTTATACTACGGATCGGTACGATTACTGCGATACCGAACTTATACTTTATACTACGGATCGGTACGATTACTGCGATACCGAACTTATACTTTATACTACGGATCGGTACGATTACTACGATACCGAACTTATACTTTATACTACGGATCGGTGCGATTACTGCGATACCGAACTTATACTTTATACTACGGATCGGTACGATTACTGCGATACCGAACTTATACTTTATACTACGATTCGGTACGATTACTGCGATACCGAACTTATACTTTATACTACGGATCGGTACGATTACTGCGATACCGAACTTATACTTTATACTACGGATCGGTACGATTACTGCGATACCGAACTTATACTTTATACTACGGATCGGTACGATTACTGCGATACCGAACTTATACTTTATACTACGATTCGGTACGAGTACTGCGATACCGAACTTATACTTTATACTACGGATCGGTACGATTACTGCGATACCGAACTTATACTTTATACTACGGATCGGTACGATTACTGCGATACCGAACTTATACTTTATACTACGGATCGGTACGATTACTGCGATACCGAACTTATACTTTATACTACGGATCGGTACGATTACTGCGATACCGAACTTATACTTTATACTACGGATCGGTACGATTACTGCGATACCGAACTTATACTTTATACTACGGATCGGTACGATTACTGCGATACCGAACTTATACTTTATACTACGGATCGGTACGATTACTGCGATACCGAACTTATACTTTATACTACGGATCGGTACGATTACTGCGATACCGAACTTACACTTTATATTACGGATCGGTACGATTACTGCGATACCGAACTTATACTTTATACTACGGATCGGTACGATTACTGCGATACCGAACTTATACTTTATACTACGGATCGGTACGATTACTGCGATACCGAACTTATACTTTATACTACGGATCGGTACGATTACTGCGATACTGAACGTATACTTTATACTACGGATCGGTACGATTACTGCGATACCAAACTTATACTTTATACTACGGATCGGTACGATTACTGCGATACCGAACGTATACTTTATACTACGGATCGGTACGATTACTGCGATACCGAACTTATACTTTATACTACGATTCGGTACGATTACTGCGATACCGAACTTATACTTTATACTACGGATCGGTACGATTACTGCGATACCGAACTTATACTTTATACTACGGATCGGTACGATTACTGCGATACCGAACTTATACTTTATACTACGGATCGGTGCGATTACTGCGATACCGAACTTATACTTTATACTACGGATCGGTGCGATTACTGCGATACCATACTTATACTTTATACTACGGATCGGTACGATTACTGCGATACCGAACTTACACTTTATATTACGGATCGGTACGATTACTGCGATACCGAACTTATACTTTATACTACGGATCGGTACGATTACTGCGATACCGAACTTATACTACAGATCGGTACGATTACTGCGATACCGAACTGATACTTTATACTACGGATCGGTACGATTACTGCGATACCGAACTTATACTTTATACTACGGATCGGTACGATTACTGCGATACCGAACTCATACTTAATACTACGGATCGGTACGATTACTGCGATACCGAACTTATACTTTATACTACGGATCGGTGCGATTACTGCGATACCGAACTTATACTACGGATCGGTACGATTACTGCGATACCGAACTGATACTTTATACTACGGATCGGTACGATTACTGCAATACCGAACTTATACTTTATACTACGGATCGGTACGATTACTGCGATACCGAACTTATACTTTATACTACGGATCGGTACGATTACTGCGATACCGAACTTATACTTTATACTACGGATCGGTACGATTACTGCGATACCGAACTTATACTTTATACTACGGATCGGTACGATTACTGCGATACCGAACTTATACTTTATACTACGGATCGGTGCGATTACTGCGATACCGAACTTATACTTTATACTACGGATCGGTACGATTACTGCGATACCGAACTTATACTTTATACTACGGATCGGTACGATTACTGCGATACCGAACTTATACTTTATACTACGGATCGGTACGATTACTGCGATACCAAACTTATACTTTATACTACGGATCGGTACGATTACTGCGATACCGAACTTATACTTTATACTACGGATCGGTACGATTACTGCGATACCGAACTTATACTTTATACTACGGATCGGTACGATTACTGCGATACCGGACTTATACTTTATACTGCGGATCGGTGCGATTACTGCGATACCGAACTTATACTTTATACTACGGATCGGTACGATTACTGTGATACCGAACTTATACTTTATACTACGGATCGGTACGATTACTGCGATACCGAACTTATACTTTATACTACGGATCGGTACGATTACTGCGATACCGAACTTATACTACGGATCGGTACGATTACTGCGATACCGAACTTATACTTTATACTACGGATCGGTACGATTACTGCGATAACGAACTTATACTTTATACTACGGATCGGTACGATTACTGCGATACCGAACGTATACTTTATACTACGGATCGGTACGATTACTGCGATACCGAACTTATACTTTATACTACGATTCGGTACGATTACTGCGATACCGAACTTATACTTTATACTACGGATCGGTACGATTACTGCGATACCGAACTTATACTTTATACTACGGATCGGTACGATTACTGCGATACCGAACTTATACTTTATACTACGGATTGGTACGATTACTGCGATACCGAACTTATACTACGGATCGGTACGATTACTGCGATACCGAACTTATACTTTATACTACGGATCGGTACGATTACTGCGATAACGAACTTATACTTTATACTACGGATCGGTACGATTACTGCGATACCGAACGTATACTTTATACTACGGATCGGTACGATTACTGCGATACCGAACTTATACTTTATACTACGATTCGGTACGATTACTGCGATACCGAACTTATACTTTATACTACGGATCGGTACGATTACTGCGATACCGAACTTATACTTTATACTACGGATCGGTGCGATTACTGCGATACCGAACTTATACTTTATACTACGGATCGGTACGATTACTGCGATACCGAACTTATACTTTATACTACGGATCGGTACGATTACTGCGATACCGAACTTATACTTTATACTACGGATCGGTACGATTACTGCGATACCGAACTTATACTTTATACTACGGATCGGTACGATTACTGCGATACCGAACTTATACTTTATACTACGGATCGGTGCGATTACTGCGATACCGAACTTATACTTTATACTACGGATCGGTGCGATTACTGCGATACCGAACTTATACTTTATACTACGGATCGGTACGATTACTGCGATACCGAACTTATACTTTATACTACGGATCGGTACGATTACTGCGATACCGAACTTATACTTTATACTACGGATCGGTACGATTACTGCAATACCGAACTTATACTTTATACTACGGATCGGTACGATTACTGCGATACCGAACTTATACTTTATACTACGGATCGGTACGATTACTGCGATACCGAACTTACACTTTATATTACGGATCGGTACGATTACTGCGATACCGAACTTATACTTTATACTACGGATCGGTACGATTACTGCGATACCGAACTTATACTTTATACTACGGATCGGTACGATTACTGCGATACCGAACTTATACTTTATACTACGGATCGGTACGATTACTGCGATACCGAACTTACACTTTATATTACGGATCGGTACGATTACTGCGATACCGAACTTATACTTTATACTACGGATCGGTACGATTACTGCGATACCGAACTTATACTTTATACTACGGATCGGTACGATTACTGCGATACCGAACTTATACTTTATACTACGGATCGGTACGATTACTGCGATACCGAACTTATACTTTATACTACGGATCGGTACGATTACTGCGATACCGAACTTATACTTAATACTACGGATCGGTACGATTACTGCGATACCGAACTTATACTTTATACTACGGATCGGTACGGTTACTGCGATACCGAACTTATACTTTATACTACGGATCGGTACGATTACTGCGATACCGAACTTATACTTTATACTACGGATCGGTGCGATTACTGCGATACCGAACTTATACTTTATACTACGGATCGGTGCGAATACTGCGATACCATACTTATACTTTATACTACGGATCGGTACGATTACTGCGATACCGAACTTATACTTTATACTACGGATCGGTACGATTACTGCGATACCGAACTTATACTTTATACTACGGATCGGTACGATTACTGCGATACCGAACTTATACTTTATACTACGGATCGGTACGATTACTGCGATACCGAACTTATACTTTATACTACGGATCGGTGCGATTACTGCGATACCGAACTTATACTTTATACTACGGATCGGTACGATTACTGCGATACCGAACTTATACTTTATACTACGGATCGGTACGATTACTGCGATACCGAACTTATACTTTATACTACGGATCGGTACGATTACTGCGATACCGAACTTATACTTTATACTACGGATCGGTACGATTACTGCGATACCAAACTTATACTTTATACTACGGATCGGTACGATTACTGCGATACCGAACGTATACTTTATACTACGGATCGGTACGATTACTGCGATACCGAACTTATACTTTATACTGCGATTCGGTACGATTACTGCGATACCGAACGAATACTTTATACTACGGATCGGTGCGATTACTGCGATACCATACTTATACTTTATACTACGGATCGGTACGATTACTGCGATACCGAACTTATACTTTATACTACGGATCGGTACGATTACTGCGATACCGAACTTATACTTTATATTACGGATCGGTACGATTACTGCGATACCGAACTTATACTTTATACTACGGATCGATACGATTACTGCGATACCGAACTTATACTTTATACTACGGATCGGTACGATTACTGCGATACCGAACTTATACTTTATACTACGGATCGGTACGATTACTGCGATACCGAACTTATACTTTATACTACGGATCGGTGCGATTACTGCGATACCGAACTTATACTTTATACTACGGATCGGTACGATTACTGCGATACCGAACTTATACTTTATACTACGGATCGGTACGATTACTGCGATACCGAACTTATACTTTATACTACGGATCGGTACGATTACTGCGATACCGAACGTATACTTTATACTACGGATCAGTACGATTACTGCGATACCAAACTTATACTTTATACTACGGATCGGTACGATTACTGCGATACCGAACGTATACTTTATACTACGGATCGGTACGATTACTGCGATACCGAACTTACACTTTATACTACGATTCGGTACGATTACTGCGATACCGAACTTATACTTTATACTACGGATCGGTACGATTACTACAATACCGAACTTATACTTTATACTACGGATCGGTACGATTACTGCGATACCGAACTTATACTTTATACTACGGATCGGTGCGATTACTGCGATACCGAACTTATACTTTATACTACGGATCGGTGCGATTACTGCGATACCATACTTATACTTTATACTACGGATCGGTACGATTACTGCGATACCGAACTTATACTTTATATTACGGATCGGTACGATTACTGCGATACCGGACTTATACTTTATACTGCGGATCGGTGCGATTACTGCGATACCGAACTTATACTTTATACTACGGATCGGTACGATTACTGTGATACCGAACTTATACTTTATACTACGGATCGGTACGATTACTGCGATACCGAACTTATACTTTATACTACGGATCGGTACGATTACTGCGATACCGAACTTATACTACGGATCGGTACGATTACTGCGATACCGAACTTATACTTTATACTACGGATCGGTACGATTACTGCGATACCGAACTTATACTTTATACTACGGATCGGTACGATTACTGCGATACCGAACGTATACTTTATACTACGGATCGGTACGATTACTGCGATACCGAACTTATACTTTATACTACGATTCGGTACGATTACTGCGATAACGAACTTATACTTTATACTACGGATCGGTACGATTACTGCGATACCGAACTTATACTTTATACTACGGATCGGTGCGATTACTGCGATACCGAACTTATACTTTATACTACGGATCGGTACGATTACTGCGATACCGAACTTATACTTTATACTACAGATCGGTACGATTACTGCGATACCGAACTTATACTTTATACTACGGATCGGTACGATTACTGCGATACCGAACTTATACTTTATACTACGGATCGGTACGATTACTGCGATACCGAACTTATACTTTATACTACGGATCGGTACGATTACTGCGATACCGAACTTATACTTTATACTACGGATCGGTACGATTACTGCGATACCGAACTTATACTTTATACTACGGATCGGTACGATTACTGCGATACCGAACTTACACTTTATATTACGGATCGGTACGATTACTGCGATACCGAACTTATACTTTATACTACGGATCGGTACGATTACTGCGATACCGAACTTATACTTTATACTACGGATCGGTACGATTACTGCGATACCGAACTTATACTTTATACTACGGATCGGTACGATTACTGCGATACCGAACTTATACTTTATACTACGGATCGGTACGATTACTGCGATACCGAACTTATACTTAATACTACGGATCGGTACGATTACTGCGATACCGAACTTATACTTTATACTACGGATCGGTACGATTACTGCGATACCGAACTTATACTTTATACTACGGATCGGTACGATTACTGCGATACCGAACTTATACTTTATACTACGGATCGGTGCGATTACTGCGATACCGAACTTATACTTTATACTACGGATCGGTGCGATTACTGCGATACCATACTTATACTTTATACTACGGATCGGTACGATTACTGCGATACCGAACTTATACTTTATACTACGGATCGGTACGATTACTGCGATACCGAACTTATACTTTATACTACGGATCGGTACGATTACTGCGATACCGAACTTATACTTTATATTACGGATCGGTACGATTACTGCGATACCGAACTTATTCTTTATACTACGGATCGGTACGATTACTGCGATACCGAACTTATACTTTATACTACGGATCGGTACGATTACTGCGATACCGAACTTATACTTTATACTACGGATCGGTACGATTACTGCGATACCGAACTTATACTTTATACTACGGATCGGTGCGATTACTGCGATACCGAACTTATACTTTATACTACGGATCGGTGCGATTACTGCGATACCGAACTTATACTTTATACTACGGATCGGTGCGATTACTGCGATACCATACTTATACTTTATACTACGGATCGGTACGATTACTGCGATACCGAACTTACACTTTATATTACGGATCGGTACGATTACTGCGATACCGAACTTATACTTTATACTACGGATCGGTACGATTACTGCGATACCGAACGTATACTTTATACTACGGATCGGTACGATTACTGCGATACCGAACTTATACTACAGATCGGTACGATTACTGCGATACCGAACTGATACTTTATACTACGGATCGGTACGATTACTGCGATACCGAACTGATACTTTATACTACGGATCGGTACGATTACTGCGATACCGAACTTATACTTTATACTACGGATCGGTACGATTACTGCGATACCGAACTTATACTTTATACTACGGATCGGTACGATTACTGCGATACCGAACTTATACTTTATACTACGGATCGGTACGATTACTGCGATACCGAACTTATACTACGGATCGGTACGATTACTGCGATACCGAACTGATACTTTATACTACGGATCGGTACGATTACTGCAATACCGAACTTATACTTTATACTACGGATCGGTACGATTACTGCGATACCGAACTTATACTTTATACTACGGATCGGTACGATTACTGCAATACCGAACTTATACTTTATACTACGGATCGGTACGATTACTACGATACCGAACTTATACTTTATACTACAGATCGGTGCGATTACTGCGATACCGAACTTATACTTTATACTACGGATCGGTACGATTACTGCGATACCGAACTTATACTTTATACTACGATTCGGTACGATTACTGCGATACCGAACTTATACTTTATACTACGGATCGGTACGATTACTGCGATACCGAACTTATACTTTATACTACGGATCGGTACGATTACTGCGATACCGAACTTATACTTTATACTACGGATCGGTACGATTACTGCGATACCGAACTTATACTTTATACTACGATTCGGTACGAGTACTGCGATACCGAACTTATACTTTATACTACAGATCGGTACGATTACTGCGATACCGAACTTATACTTTATACTACGGATCGGTACGATTACTGCGATACCGAACTTATACTTTATACTACGGATCGGTACGATTACTGCGATACCGAACTTATACTTTATACTACGGATCGGTACGATTACTGCGATACCGAACTTATACTTTATACTACGGATCGGTACGATTACTGCGATACCGAACTTATACTTTATACTACGGATCGGTGCGATTACTGCGATATCGAACTTATACTTTATACTACGGATCGGTACGATTACTGCGATACCGAACTTATACTTTATACTACGGATCGGTACGATTACTGCGATACCGAACTTATACTTTATACTACGGATCGGTACGATTACTGCGATACCGAACTTATACTTTATACTACGGATCGGTACGATTACTGCGATACCGAACTTATACTTTATACTACGGATCGGTACGATTACTGCGATACCGAACTTACACTTTATATTACGGATCGGTACGATTACTGCGATACCGAACTTATACTTTATACTACGGATCGGTACGATTACTGCGATACCGAACTTATACTTTATACTACGGATCGGTACGATTACTGCGATACCGAACTTATACTTTATACTACGGATCGGTACGATTACTGCGATACTGAACGTATACTTTATACTACGGATCGGTACGATTACTGCGATACCAAACTTATACTTTATACTACGGATCGGTACGATTACTGCGATACCGAACGTATACTTTATACTACGGATCGGTACGATTACTGCGATACCGAACTTATACTTTATACTACGATTCGGTACGATTACTGCGATACCGAACTTATACTTTATACTACGGATCGGTACGATTACTGCGATACCGAACTTATACTTTATACTACGGATCGGTACGATTACTGCGATACCGAACTTATACTTTATACTACGGATCGGTGCGATTACTGCGATACCGAACTTATACTTTATACTACGGATCGGTGCGATTACTGCGATACCATACTTATACTTTATACTACGGATCGGTACGATTACTGCGATACCGAACTTACACTTTATATTACGGATCGGTACGATTACTGCGATACCGAACTTATACTTTATACTACGGATCGGTACGATTACTGCGATACCGAACTTATACTACAGATCGGTACGATTACTGCGATACCGAACTGATACTTTATACTACGGATCGGTACGATTACTGCGATACCGAACTTATACTTTATACTACGGATCGGTACGATTACTGCGATACCGAACTCATACTTAATACTACGGATCGGTACGATTACTGCGATACCGAACTTATACTTTATACTACGGATCGGTGCGATTACTGCGATACCGAACTTATACTACGGATCGGTACGATTACTGCGATACCGAACTGATACTTTATACTACGGATCGGTACGATTACTGCAATACCGAACTTATACTTTATACTACGGATCGGTACGATTACTGCGATACCGAACTTATACTTTATACTACGGATCGGTACGATTACTGCGATACCGAACTTATACTTTATACTACGGATCGGTACGATTACTGCGATACCGAACTTATACTTTATACTACGGATCGGTACGATTACTGCGATACCGAACTTATACTTTATACTACGGATCGGTGCGATTACTGCGATACCGAACTTATACTTTATACTACGGATCGGTACGATTACTGCGATACCGAACTTATACTTTATACTACGGATCGGTACGATTACTGCGATACCGAACTTATACTTTATACTACGGATCGGTACGATTACTGCGATACCAAACTTATACTTTATACTACGGATCGGTACGATTACTGCGATACCGAACTTATACTTTATACTACGGATCGGTACGATTACTGCGATACCGAACTTATACTTTATACTACGGATCGGTACGATTACTGCGATACCGGACTTATACTTTATACTGCGGATCGGTGCGATTACTGCGATACCGAACTTATACTTTATACTACGGATCGGTACGATTACTGTGATACCGAACTTATACTTTATACTACGGATCGGTACGATTACTGCGATACCGAACTTATACTTTATACTACGGATCGGTACGATTACTGCGATACCGAACTTATACTACGGATCGGTACGATTACTGCGATACCGAACTTATACTTTATACTACGGATCGGTACGATTACTGCGATAACGAACTTATACTTTATACTACGGATCGGTACGATTACTGCGATACCGAACGTATACTTTATACTACGGATCGGTACGATTACTGCGATACCGAACTTATACTTTATACTACGATTCGGTACGATTACTGCGATACCGAACTTATACTTTATACTACGGATCGGTACGATTACTGCGATACCGAACTTATACTTTATACTACGGATCGGTACGATTACTGCGATACCGAACTTATACTTTATACTACGGATTGGTACGATTACTGCGATACCGAACTTATACTACGGATCGGTACGATTACTGCGATACCGAACTTATACTTTATACTACGGATCGGTACGATTACTGCGATAACGAACTTATACTTTATACTACGGATCGGTACGATTACTGCGATACCGAACGTATACTTTATACTACGGATCGGTACGATTACTGCGATACCGAACTTATACTTTATACTACGATTCGGTACGATTACTGCGATACCGAACTTATACTTTATACTACGGATCGGTACGATTACTGCGATACCGAACTTATACTTTATACTACGGATCGGTGCGATTACTGCGATACCGAACTTATACTTTATACTACGGATCGGTACGATTACTGCGATACCGAACTTATACTTTATACTACGGATCGGTACGATTACTGCGATACCGAACTTATACTTTATACTACGGATCGGTACGATTACTGCGATACCGAACTTATACTTTATACTACGGATCGGTACGATTACTGCGATACCGAACTTATACTTTATACTACGGATCGGTGCGATTACTGCGATACCGAACTTATACTTTATACTACGGATCGGTGCGATTACTGCGATACCGAACTTATACTTTATACTACGGATCGGTACGATTACTGCGATACCGAACTTATACTTTATACTACGGATCGGTACGATTACTGCGATACCGAACTTATACTTTATACTACGGATCGGTACGATTACTGCGATACCGAACTTATACTTTATACTACGGATCGGTACGATTACTGCGATACCGAACTTATACTTTATACTACGGATCGGTACGATTACTGCGATACCGAACTTACACTTTATATTACGGATCGGTACGATTACTGCGATACCGAACTTATACTTTATACTACGGATCGGTACGATTACTGCGATACCGAACTTATACTTTATACTACGGATCGGTACGATTACTGCGATACCGAACTTATACTTTATACTACGGATCGGTACGATTACTGCGATACCGAACTTATACTTTATACTACGGATCGGTACGATTACTGCGATACCGAACTTATACTTAATACTACGGATCGGTACGATTACTGCGATACCGAACTTATACTTTATACTACGGATCGGTACGGTTACTGCGATACCGAACTTATACTTTATACTACGGATCGGTACGATTACTGCGATACCGAACTTATACTTTATACTACGGATCGGTGCGATTACTGCGATACCGAACTTATACTTTATACTACGGATCGGTGCGATTACTGCGATACCATACTTATACTTTATACTACGGATCGGTACGATTACTGCGATACCGAACTTATACTTTATACTACGGATCGGTACGATTACTGCGATACCGAACTTATACTTTATACTACGGATCGGTACGATTACTGCGATACCGAACTTATACTTTATACTACGGATCGGTACGATTACTGCGATACCGAACTTATACTTTATACTACGGATCGGTGCGATTACTGCGATACCGAACTTATACTTTATACTACGGATCGGTACGATTACTGCGATACCGAACTTATACTTTATACTACGGATCGGTACGATTACTGCGATACCGAACTTATACTTTATACTACGGATCGGTACGATTACTGCGATACCGAACTTATACTTTATACTACGGATCGGTACGATTACTGCGATACCAAACTTATACTTTATACTACGGATCGGTACGATTACTGCGATACCGAACGTATACTTTATACTACGGATCGGTACGATTACTGCGATACCGAACTTATACTTTATACTGCGATTCGGTACGATTACTGCGATACCGAACGAATACTTTATACTACGGATCGGTGCGATTACTGCGATACCATACTTATACTTTATACTACGGATCGGTACGATTACTGCGATACCGAACTTATACTTTATACTACGGATCGGTACGATTACTGCGATACCGAACTTATACTTTATATTACGGATCGGTACGATTACTGCGATACCGAACTTATACTTTATACTACGGATCGATACGATTACTGCGATACCGAACTTATACTTTATACTACGGATCGGTACGATTACTGCGATACCGAACTTATACTTTATACTACGGATCGGTACGATTACTGCGATACCGAACTTATACTTTATACTACGGATCGGTGCGATTACTGCGATACCGAACTTATACTTTATACTACGGATCGGTACGATTACTGCGATACCGAACTTATACTTTATACTACGGATCGGTACGATTACTGCGATACCGAACTTATACTTTATACTACGGATCGGTACGATTACTGCGATACCGAACGTATACTTTATACTACGGATCAGTACGATTACTGCGATACCAAACTTATACTTTATACTACGGATCGGTACGATTACTGCGATACCGAACGTATACTTTATACTACGGATCGGTACGATTACTGCGATACCGAACTTACACTTTATACTACGATTCGGTACGATTACTGCGATACCGAACTTATACTTTATACTACGGATCGGTACGATTACTACAATACCGAACTTATACTTTATACTACGGATCGGTACGATTACTGCGATACCGAACTTATACTTTATACTACGGATCGGTGCGATTACTGCGATACCGAACTTATACTTTATACTACGGATCGGTACGATTACTGCGATACCGAACTTATACTTTATACTACGGATCGGTGCGATTACTGCGATATCGAACTTATACTTTATACTACGGATCGGTACGATTACTGCGATACCGAACTTATACTTTATACTACGGATCGGTACGATTACTGCGATACCGAACTTATACTTTATACTACGGATCGGTACGATTACTGCGATACCGAACTTATACTTTATACTACGGATCGGTACGATTACTGCGATACCGAACTTATACTTTATACTACGGATCGGTACGATTACTGCGATACCGAACTTACACTTTATATTACGGATCGGTACGATTACTGCGATACCGAACTTATACTTTATACTACGGATCGGTACGATTACTGCGATACCGAACTTATACTTTATACTACGGATCGGTACGATTACTGCGATACCGAACTTATACTTTATACTACGGATCGGTACGATTACTGCGATACTGAACGTATACTTTATACTACGGATCGGTACGATTACTGCGATACCAAACTTATACTTTATACTACGGATCGGTACGATTACTGCGATACCGAACGTATACTTTATACTACGGATCGGTACGATTACTGCGATACCGAACTTATACTTTATACTACGATTCGGTACGATTACTGCGATACCGAACTTATACTTTATACTACGGATCGGTACGATTACTGCGATACCGAACTTATACTTTATACTACGGATCGGTACGATTACTGCGATACCGAACTTATACTTTATACTACGGATCGGTGCGATTACTGCGATACCGAACTTATACTTTATACTACGGATCGGTGCGATTACTGCGATACCATACTTATACTTTATACTACGGATCGGTACGATTACTGCGATACCGAACTTACACTTTATATTACGGATCGGTACGATTACTGCGATACCGAACTTATACTTTATACTACGGATCGGTACGATTACTGCGATACCGAACTTATACTACAGATCGGTACGATTACTGCGATACCGAACTGATACTTTATACTACGGATCGGTACGATTACTGCGATACCGAACTTATACTTTATACTACGGATCGGTACGATTACTGCGATACCGAACTCATACTTAATACTACGGATCGGTACGATTACTGCGATACCGAACTTATACTTTATACTACGGATCGGTGCGATTACTGCGATACCGAACTTATACTACGGATCGGTACGATTACTGCGATACCGAACTGATACTTTATACTACGGATCGGTACGATTACTGCAATACCGAACTTATACTTTATACTACGGATCGGTACGATTACTGCGATACCGAACTTATACTTTATACTACGGATCGGTACGATTACTGCGATACCGAACTTATACTTTATACTACGGATCGGTACGATTACTGCGATACCGAACTTATACTTTATACTACGGATCGGTACGATTACTGCGATACCGAACTTATACTTTATACTACGGATCGGTGCGATTACTGCGATACCGAACTTATACTTTATACTACGGATCGGTACGATTACTGCGATACCGAACTTATACTTTATACTACGGATCGGTACGATTACTGCGATACCGAACTTATACTTTATACTACGGATCGGTACGATTACTGCGATACCAAACTTATACTTTATACTACGGATCGGTACGATTACTGCGATACCGAACTTATACTTTATACTACGGATCGGTACGATTACTGCGATACCGAACTTATACTTTATACTACGGATCGGTACGATTACTGCGATACCGGACTTATACTTTATACTGCGGATCGGTGCGATTACTGCGATACCGAACTTATACTTTATACTACGGATCGGTACGATTACTGTGATACCGAACTTATACTTTATACTACGGATCGGTACGATTACTGCGATACCGAACTTATACTTTATACTACGGATCGGTACGATTACTGCGATACCGAACTTATACTACGGATCGGTACGATTACTGCGATACCGAACTTATACTTTATACTACGGATCGGTACGATTACTGCGATAACGAACTTATACTTTATACTACGGATCGGTACGATTACTGCGATACCGAACGTATACTTTATACTACGGATCGGTACGATTACTGCGATACCGAACTTATACTTTATACTACGATTCGGTACGATTACTGCGATACCGAACTTATACTTTATACTACGGATCGGTACGATTACTGCGATACCGAACTTATACTTTATACTACGGATCGGTACGATTACTGCGATACCGAACTTATACTTTATACTACGGATCGGTACGATTACTGCGATACCGAACTTATACTTTATACTACGGATCGGTACGGTTACTGCGATACCGAACTTATACTTTATACTACGGATCGGTACGATTACTGCGATACCGAACTTATACTTTATACTACGGATCGGTGCGATTACTGCGATACCGAACTTATACTTTATACTACGGATCGGTGCGATTACTGCGATACCATACTTATACTTTATACTACGGATCGGTACGATTACTGCGATACCGAACTTATACTTTATACTACGGATCGGTACGATTACTGCGATACCGAACTTATACTTTATACTACGGATCGGTACGATTACTGCGATACCGAACTTATACTTTATACTACGGATCGGTACGATTACTGCGATACCGAACTTATACTTTATACTACGGATCGGTGCGATTACTGCGATACCGAACTTATACTTTATACTACGGATCGGTACGATTACTGCGATACCGAACTTATACTTTATACTACGGATCGGTACGATTACTGCGATACCGAACTTATACTTTATACTACGGATCGGTACGATTACTGCGATACCGAACTTATACTTTATACTACGGATCGGTACGATTACTGCGATACCAAACTTATACTTTATACTACGGATCGGTACGATTACTGCGATACCGAACGTATACTTTATACTACGGATCGGTACGATTACTGCGATACCGAACTTATACTTTATACTGCGATTCGGTACGATTACTGCGATACCGAACGAATACTTTATACTACGGATCGGTGCGATTACTGCGATACCATACTTATACTTTATACTACGGATCGGTACGATTACTGCGATACCGAACTTATACTTTATACTACGGATCGGTACGATTACTGCGATACCGAACTTATACTTTATATTACGGATCGGTACGATTACTGCGATACCGAACTTATACTTTATACTACGGATCGATACGATTACTGCGATACCGAACTTATACTTTATACTACGGATCGGTACGATTACTGCGATACCGAACTTATACTTTATACTACGGATCGGTACGATTACTGCGATACCGAACTTATACTTTATACTACGGATCGGTGCGATTACTGCGATACCGAACTTATACTTTATACTACGGATCGGTACGATTACTGCGATACCGAACTTATACTTTATACTACGGATCGGTACGATTACTGCGATACCGAACTTATACTTTATACTACGGATCGGTACGATTACTGCGATACCGAACGTATACTTTATACTACGGATCAGTACGATTACTGCGATACCAAACTTATACTTTATACTACGGATCGGTACGATTACTGCGATACCGAACGTATACTTTATACTACGGATCGGTACGATTACTGCGATACCGAACTTACACTTTATACTACGATTCGGTACGATTACTGCGATACCGAACTTATACTTTATACTACGGATCGGTACGATTACTACAATACCGAACTTATACTTTATACTACGGATCGGTACGATTACTGCGATACCGAACTTATACTTTATACTACGGATCGGTGCGATTACTGCGATACCGAACTTATACTTTATACTACGGATCGGTGCGATTACTGCGATACCATACTTATACTTTATACTACGGATCGGTACGATTACTGCGATACCGAACTTATACTTTATATTACGGATCGGTACGATTACTGCGATACCGGACTTATACTTTATACTGCGGATCGGTGCGATTACTGCGATACCGAACTTATACTTTATACTACGGATCGGTACGATTACTGTGATACCGAACTTATACTTTATACTACGGATCGGTACGATTACTGCGATACCGAACTTATACTTTATACTACGGATCGGTACGATTACTGCGATACCGAACTTATACTACGGATCGGTACGATTACTGCGATACCGAACTTATACTTTATACTACGGATCGGTACGATTACTGCGATACCGAACTTATACTTTATACTACGGATCGGTACGATTACTGCGATACCGAACTTATACTTTATACTACGGATCGGTACGATTACTGCGATACCGAACTTATACTTTATACTACGGATCGGTACGATTACTGCGATACCGAACGTATACTTTATACTACGGATCGGTACGATTACTGCGATACCGAACTTATACTTTATACTACGATTCGGTACGATTACTGCGATACCGAACTTATACTTTATACTACGGATCGGTGCGATTACTGCGATACCGAACTTATACTTTATACTACGGATCGGTGCGATTACTGCGATACCGAACTTATACTTTATACTACGGATCGGTACGATTACTGCGATACCGAACTTATACTTTATACTACGGATCGGTACGATTACTGCGATACCGAACTTATACTTTATACTACGGATCGGTACGATTACTGCGATACCGAACTTATACTTTATACTACGGATCGGTACGATTACTGCGATACCGAACTTATACTTTATACTACGGATCGGTACGATTACTGCGATACCGAACTTATACTTTATACTACGGATCGGTACGATTACTGCGATACCGAACTTACACTTTATATTACGGATCGGTACGATTACTGCGATACCGAACTTACACTTTATACTACGGATCGGTACGATTACTGCGATACCGAACTTATACTTTATACTACGGATCGGTACGATTACTGCGATACCGAACTTATACTTTATACTACGGATCGGTACGATTACTGCGATACCGAACTTATACTTTATACTACGGATCGGTACGATTACTGCGATACCGAACTTATACTTAATACTACGGATCGGTACGATTACTGCGATACCGAACTTATACTTTATACTACGGATCGGTACGATTACTGCGATACCGAACTTATACTTTATACTACGGATCGGTACGATTACTGCGATACCGAACTTATACTTTATACTACGGATCGGTGCGATTACTGCGATACCGAACTTATACTTTATACTACGGATCGGTGCGATTACTGCGATACCATACTTATACTTTATACTACGGATCGGTACGATTACTGCGATACCGAACTTATACTTTATACTACGGATCGGTACGATTACTGCGATACCGAACTTATACTTTATACTACGGATCGGTACGATTACTGCGATACCGAACTTATACTTTATATTACGGATCGGTACGATTACTGCGATACCGAACTTATTCTTTATACTACGGATCGGTACGATTACTGCGATACCGAACTTATACTTTATACTACGGATCGGTACGATTACTGCGATACCGAACTTATACTTTATACTACGGATCGGTACGATTACTGCGATACCGAACTTATACTTTATACTACGGATCGGTGCGATTACTGCGATACCGAACTTATACTTTATACTACGGATCGGTACGATTACTGCGATACCGAACTTATACTTTATACTACGGATCGGTACGATTACTGCGATACCGAACTTATACTTTATACTACGGATCGGTACGATTACTGCGATACCAAACTTATACTTTATACTACGGATCGGTACGATTACTGCGATACCGAACGTATACTTTATACTACGGATCGGTACGATTACTGCGATACCGAACTTATACTTTATACTACGATTCGGTACGATTACTGCGATACCGAACGTATACTTTATACTACGGATCGGTGCGATTACTGCGATACCATACTTATACTTTATACTACGGATCGGTACGATTACTGCGATACCGAACTTATACTTTATACTACGGATCGGTACGATTACTGCGATACCGAACTTATACTTTATATTACGGATCGGTACGATTACTGCGATACCGAACTTATACTTTATACTACGGATCGGTACGATTACTGCGATACCGAACTTATACTTTATACTACGGATCGGTACGATTACTGCGATACCGAACTTATACTTTATACTACGGATCGGTACGATTACTGCGATACCGAACTTATACTTTATACTACGGATCGGTACGATTACTGCGATACCGAACTTATACTTTATACTACGGATCGGTGCGATTACTGCGATACCGAACTTATACTTTATACTACGGATCGGTACGATTACTGCAATACCGAACTTATACTTTATACTACGGATCGGTACGATTACTGCGATACCGAACTTATACTTTATACTACGGATCGGTACGATTGATGCGATACCGAACGTATACTTTATACTACGGATCGGTACGATTACTGCGATACCAAACTTATACTTTTTACTACGGATCGGTACGATTACTGCGATACCGAACGTATACTTTATACTACGGATCGGTACGATTACTGCGATACCGAACTTATACTTTATACTACGATTCGGTACGATTACTGCGATACCGAACTTATACTTTATACTACGGATCGGTACGATTACTGCGATACCGAACTTATACTTTATACTACGGATCGGTACGATTACTGCGATACCGAACTTATACTTTATACTACGGATCGGTGCGATTACTGCGATACCGAACTTATACTTTATACTACGGATCGGTGCGATTACTGCGATACCATACTTATACTTTATACTACGGATCGGTACGATTACTGCGATACCGAACTTATACTTTATATTACGGATCGGTACGATTACTGCGATACCGAACTTATACTTTATACTACGGATCGGTACGATTACTGCGATACCGAACTTATACTACGGATCGGTACGATTACTGCGATACCGAACTGATACTTTATATTACGGATCGGTACGATTACTGCGATACCGAACTTATACTTTATACTACGGATCGGTACGATTACTGCGATACCGAACTTATACTTTATACTACGGATCGGTACGATTACTGCGATACCGAACTTATACTTTATACTACGGATCGGTACGATTACTGCGATACCGAACTTATACTACGGATCGGTACGATTACTGCGATACCGAACTGATACTTTATACTACGGATCGGTACGATTACTGCGATACCGAACTTATACTTTATACTACGGATCGGTACGATTACTGCGATACCGAACTTATACTTTATACTACGGATCGGTACGATTACTGCAATACCGAACTTATACTTTATACTACGGATCGGTACGATTACTACGATACCGAACTTATACTTTATACTACGGATCGGTGCGATTACTGCGATACCGAACTTATACTTTATACTACGGATCGGTACGATTACTGCGATACCGAACTTATACTTTATACTACGATTCGGTACGATTACTGCGATACCGAACTTACACTTTATACTACGGATCGGTACGATTACTGCGATACCGAACTTATACTTTATACTACGGATCGGTACGATTACTGCGATACCGAACTTATACTTTATACTACGGATCGGTACGATTACTGCGATACCGAACTTATACTTTATACTACGGATCGGTACGATTACTGCAATACCGAACTTATACTTTATACTACGGATCGGTACGATTACTACGATACCGAACTTATACTTTATACTACGGATCGGTGCGATTACTGCGATACCGAACTTATACTTTATACTACGGATCGGTACGATTACTGCGATACCGAACTTATACTTTATACTACGATTCGGTACGATTACTGCGATACCGAACTTATACTTTATACTACGGATCGGTACGATTACTGCGATACCGAACTTATACTTTATACTACGGATCGGTACGATTACTGCGATACCGAACTTATACTTTATACTACGGATCGGTACGATTACTGCGATACCGAACTTACACTTTATATTACGGATCGGTACGATTACTGCGATACCGAACTTACACTTTATACTACGGATCGGTACGATTACTGCGATACCGAACTTACACTTTATACTACGGATCGGTACGATTACTGCGATACCGAACTTACACTTTATACTACGGATCGGTACGATTACTGCGATACCGAACTTATACTTTATACTACGGATCGGTACGATTACTGCGATACCGAACTTACACTTTATATTACGGATCGGTACGATTACTGCGATACCGAACTTATACTTTATACTACGGATCGGTACGATTACTGCGATACCGAACTTATACTTTATACTACGGATCGGTACGATTACTGCGATACCGAACTTATACTTTATACTACGGATCGGTACGATTACTGCGATACCGAACTTATACTTTATACTACGGATCGGTACGATTACTGCGATACCGAACTTATACTTTATACTACGGATCGGTACGATTACTGCAATACCGAACTTATACTTTATACTACGGATCGGTACGATTACTACGATACCGAACTTATACTTTATACTACGGATCGGTGCGATTACTGCGATACCGAACTTATACTTTATACTACGGATCGGTACGATTACTGCGATACCGAACTTATACTTTATACTACGATTCGGTACGATTACTGCGATACCGAACTTATACTTTATACTACGGATCGGTACGATTACTGCGATACCGAACTTATACTTTATACTACGGATCGGTACGATTACTGCGATACCGAACTTATACTTTATACTACGGATCGGTACGATTACTGCGATACCGAACTTACACTTTATATTACGGATCGGTACGATTACTGCGATACCGAACTTACACTTTATACTACGGATCGGTACGATTACTGCGATACCGAACTTACACTTTATACTACGGATCGGTACGATTACTGCGATACCGAACTTACACTTTATACTACGGATCGGTACGATTACTGCGATACCGAACTTATACTTTATACTACGGATCGGTACGATTACTGCGATACCGAACTTACACTTTATATTACGGATCGGTACGATTACTGCGATACCGAACTTATACTTTATACTACGGATCGGTACGATTACTGCGATACCGAACTTATACTTTATACTACGGATCGGTACGATTACTGCGATACCGAACTTATACTTTATACTACGGATCGGTACGATTACTGCGATACCGAACTTATACTTTATACTACGGATCGGTACGATTACTGCGATACCGAACTTATACTTAATACTACGGATCGGTACGATTACTGCGATACCGAACTTATACTTTATACTACGGATCGGTACGATTACTGCGATACCGAACTTATACTTTATACTACGGATCGGTACGATTACTGCGATACCGAACTTATACTTTATACTACGGATCGGTGCGATTACTGCGATACCGAACTTATACTTTATACTACGGATCGGTGCGATTACTGCGATACCGAACTTATACTTTATACTACGGATCGGTACGATTACTGCGATACCGAACTTATACTTTATACTACGGATCGGTACGATTACTGCGATACCGAACTTATACTTTATACTACGGATCGGTACGATTACTGCGATACCGAACTTATACTTTATACTACGGATCGGTACGATTACTGCGATACCGAACTTATACTTTATACTACGGATCGGTACGATTACTGCGATACCGAACTTATACTTTATACTACGGATCGGTACGATTACTGCGATACCGAACTTATACTTAATACTACGGATCGGTACGATTACTGCGATACCGAACTTATACTTTATACTACGGATCGGTACGATTACTGCGATACCGAACTTATACTTTATACTACGGATCGGTACGATTACTGCGATACCGAACTTATACTTTATACTACGGATCGGTGCGATTACTGCGATACCGAACTTATACTTTATACTACGGATCGGTGCGATTACTGCGATACCATACTTATACTTTATACTACGGATCGGTACGATTACTGCGATACCGAACTTATACTTTATACTACGGATCGGTACGATTACTGCGATACCGAACTTATACTTTATACTACGGATCGGTACGATTACTGCGATACCGAACTTATACTTTATATTACGGATCGGTACGATTACTGCGATACCGAACTTATTCTTTATACTACGGATCGGTACGATTACTGCGATACCGAACTTATACTTTATACTACGGATCGGTACGATTACTGCGATACCGAACTTATACTTTATACTACGGATCGGTACGATTACTGCGATACCGAACTTATACTTTATACTACGGATCGGTGCGATTACTGCGATACCGAACTTATACTTTATACTACGGATCGGTACGATTACTGCGATACCGAACTTATACTTTATACTACGGATCGGTACGATTACTGCGATACCGAACTTATACTTTATACTACGGATCGGTACGATTACTGCGATACCAAACTTATACTTTATACTACGGATCGGTACGATTACTGCGATACCGAACGTATACTTTATACTACGGATCGGTATGATTACTGCGATACCGAACTTATACTTTATACTACGATTCGGTACGATTACTGCGATACCGAACGTATACTTTATACTACGGATCGGTGCGATTACTGCGATACCATACTTATACTTTATACTACGGATCGGTACGATTACTGCGATACCGAACTTATACTTTATACTACGGATCGGTACGATTACTGCGATACCGAACTTATACTTTATATTACGGATCGGTACGATTACTGCGATACCGAACTTATACTTTATACTACGGATCGGTACGATTACTGCGATACCGAACTTATACTTTATACTACGGATCGGTACGATTACTGCGATACCGAACTTATACTTTATACTACGGATCGGTACGATTACTGCGATACCGAACTTATACTTTATACTACGGATCGGTACGATTACTGCGATACCGAACTTATACTTTATACTACGGATCGGTGCGATTACTGCGATACCGAACTTATACTTTATACTACGGATCGGTACGATTACTGCAATACCGAACTTATACTTTATACTACGGATCGGTACGATTACTGCGATACCGAACTTATACTTTATACTACGGATCGGTACGATTGATGCGATACCGAACGTATACTTTATACTACGGATCGGTACGATTACTGCGATACCAAACTTATACTTTTTACTACGGATCGGTACGATTACTGCGATACCGAACGTATACTTTATACTACGGATCGGTACGATTACTGCGATACCGAACTTATACTTTATACTACGATTCGGTACGATTACTGCGATACCGAACTTATACTTTATACTACGGATCGGTACGATTACTGCGATACCGAACTTATACTTTATACTACGGATCGGTACGATTACTGCGATACCGAACTTATACTTTATACTACGGATCGGTGCGATTACTGCGATACCGAACTTATACTTTATACTACGGATCGGTGCGATTACTGCGATACCATACTTATACTTTATACTACGGATCGGTACGATTACTGCGATACCGAACTTATACTTTATATTACGGATCGGTACGATTACTGCGATACCGAACTTATACTTTATACTACGGATCGGTACGATTACTGCGATACCGAACTTATACTACGGATCGGTACGATTACTGCGATACCGAACTGATACTTTATATTACGGATCGGTACGATTACTGCGATACCGAACTTATACTTTATACTACGGATCGGTACGATTACTGCGATACCGAACTTATACTTTATACTACGGATCGGTACGATTACTGCGATACCGAACTTATACTTTATACTACGGATCGGTACGATTACTGCGATACCGAACTTATACTACGGATCGGTACGATTACTGCGATACCGAACTGATACTTTATACTACGGATCGGTACGATTACTGCGATACCGAACTTATACTTTATACTACGGATCGGTACGATTACTGCGATACCGAACTTATACTTTATACTACGGATCGGTACGATTACTGCAATACCGAACTTATACTTTATACTACGGATCGGTACGATTACTACGATACCGAACTTATACTTTATACTACGGATCGGTGCGATTACTGCGATACCGAACTTATACTTTATACTACGGATCGGTACGATTACTGCGATACCGAACTTATACTTTATACTACGATTCGGTACGATTACTGCGATACCGAACTTATACTTTATACTACGGATCGGTACGATTACTGCGATACCGAACTTATACTTTATACTACGGATCGGTACGATTACTGCGATACCGAACTTATACTTTATACTACGGATCGGTACGATTACTGCGATACCGAACTTATACTTTATACTACGATTCGGTACGAGTACTGCGATACCGAACTTATACTTTATACTACGGATCGGTACGATTACTGCGATACCGAACTTATACTTTATACTACGGATCGGTACGATTACTGCGATACCGAACTTATACTTTATACTACGGATCGGTACGATTACTGCGATACCGAACTTATACTTTATACTACGGATCGGTACGATTACTGCGATACCGAACTTATACTTTATACTACGGATCGGTACGATTACTGCGATACCGAACTTATACTTTATACTACGGATCGGTGCGATTACTGCGATACCGAACTTATACTTTATACTACGGATCGGTGCGATTACTGCGATACCGAACTTATACTTTATACTACGGATCGGTACGATTACTGCGATACCGAACTTATACTTTATACTACGGATCGGTACGATTACTGCGATACCGAACTTATACTTTATACTACGGATCGGTACGATTACTGCGATACCGAACTTATACTTTATACTACGGATCGGTACGATTACTGCGATACCGAACTTATACTTTATACTACGGATCGGTACGATTACTGCGATACCGAACTTACACTTTATATTACGGATCGGTACGATTACTGCGATACCGAACTTACACTTTATACTACGGATCGGTACGATTACTGCGATACCGAACTTACACTTTATACTACGGATCGGTACGATTACTGCGATACCGAACTTATACTTTATACTACGGATCGGTACGATTACTGCGATACCGAACTTATACTTTATACTACGGATCGGTACGATTACTGCGATACCGAACTTACACTTTATATTACGGATCGGTACGATTACTGCGATACCGAACTTATACTTTATACTACGGATCGGTACGATTACTGCGATACCGAACTTATACTTTATACTACGGATCGGTACGATTACTGCGATACCGAACTTATACTTTATACTACGGATCGGTACGATTACTGCGATACCGAACTTATACTTTATACTACGGATCGGTACGATTACTGCGATACCGAACTTATACTTAATACTACGGATCGGTACGATTACTGCGATACCGAACTTATACTTTATACTACGGATCGGTACGATTACTGCGATACCGAACTTATACTTTATACTACGGATCGGTACGATTACTGCGATACCGAACTTATACTTTATACTACGGATCGGTGCGATTACTGCGATACCGAACTTATACTTTATACTACGGATCGGTGCGATTACTGCGATACCATACTTATACTTTATACTACGGATCGGTACGATTACTGCGATACCGAACTTATACTTTATACTACGGATCGGTACGATTACTGCGATACCGAACTTATACTTTATACTACGGATCGGTACGATTACTGCGATACCGAACTTATACTTTATACTACGGATCGGTACGATTACTGCGATACCGAACTTATACTTTATACTACGGATCGGTACGATTACTGCGATACCGAACTTATACTTTATACTACGGATCGGTACGATTACTGCGATACCGAACTTATACTTTATACTACGGATCGGTGCGATTACTGCGATACCGAACTTATACTTTATACTACGGATCGGTACGATTACTGCGATACCGAACTTATACTTTATACTACGGATCGGTACGATTACTGCGATACCGAACTTATACTTTATACTACGGATCGGTACGATTACTGCGATACCGAACTTATACTTTATACTACGGATCGGTACGATTACTGCGATACCAAACTTATACTTTATACTACGGATCGGTACGATTACTGCGATACCGAACGTATACTTTATACTACGGATCGGTACGATTACTGCGATACCGAACTTATACTTTATACTACGATTCGGTACGATTACTGCGATACCGAACGAATACTTTATACTACGGATCGGTGCGATTACTGCGATACCATACTTATACTTTATACTACGGATCGGTACGATTACTGCGATACCGAACTTATACTTTATACTACGGATCGGTACGATTACTGCGATACCGAACTTATACTTTATATTACGGATCGGTACGATTACTGCGATACCGAACTTATACTTTATACTACGGATCGATACGATTACTGCGATACCGAACTTATACTTTATACTACGGATCGGTACGATTACTGCGATACCGAACTTATACTTTATACTACGGATCGGTACGATTACTGCGATACCGAACTTATACTTTATACTACGGATCGGTGCGATTACTGCGATACCGAACTTATACTTTATACTACGGATCGGTACGATTACTGCGATACCGAACTTATACTTTATACTACGGATCGGTACGATTACTGCGATACCGAACTTATACTTTATACTACGGATCGGTACGATTACTGCGATACCGAACGTATACTTTATACTACGGATCAGTACGATTACTGCGATACCAAACTTATACTTTATACTACGGATCGGTACGATTACTGCGATACCGAACGTATACTTTATACTACGGATCGGTACGATTACTGCGATACCGAACTTACACTTTATACTACGATTCGGTACGATTACTGCGATACCAAACTTATACTTTTTACTACGGATCGGTACGATTACTGCGATACCGAACGTATACTTTATACTACGGATCGGTACGATTACTGCGATACCGAACTTATACTTTATACTACGATTCGGTACGATTACTGCGATACCGAACTTATACTTTATACTACGGATCGGTACGATTACTGCGATACCGAACTTATACTTTATACTACGGATCGGTACGATTACTGCGATACCGAACTTATACTTTATACTACGGATCGGTGCGATTACTGCGATACCGAACTTATACTTTATACTACGGATCGGTGCGATTACTGCGATACCATACTTATACTTTATACTACGGATCGGTACGATTACTGCGATACCGAACTTATACTTTATATTACGGATCGGTACGATTACTGCGATACCGAACTTATACTTTATACTACGGATCGGTACGATTACTGCGATACCGAACTTATACTACGGATCGGTACGATTACTGCGATACCGAACTGATACTTTATATTACGGATCGGTACGATTACTGCGATACCGAACTTATACTTTATACTACGGATCGGTACGATTACTGCGATACCGAACTTATACTTTATACTACGGATCGGTACGATTACTGCGATACCGAACTTATACTTTATACTACGGATCGGTACGATTACTGCGATACCGAACTTATACTACGGATCGGTACGATTACTGCGATACCGAACTGATACTTTATACTACGGATCGGTACGATTACTGCGATACCGAACTTATACTTTATACTACGGATCGGTACGATTACTGCGATACCGAACTTATACTTTATACTACGGATCGGTACGATTACTGCAATACCGAACTTATACTTTATACTACGGATCGGTACGATT
Organism: Eleutherodactylus coqui; assembly: GCF_035609145.1. NCBI lineage: Eukaryota > Metazoa > Chordata > Amphibia > Anura > Eleutherodactylidae > Eleutherodactylus > Eleutherodactylus coqui. Next base: position 164,539,677 of record NC_089844.1, read on the forward strand.
ACTACGATACCGAACTTATACTTTATACTACGGATCGGTGCGATTACTGCGATACCGAACTTATACTTTATACTACGGATCGGTACGATTACTGCGATACCGAACTTATACTTTATACTACGATTCGGTACGATTACTGCGATACCGAACTTATACTTTATACTACGGATCGGTACGATTACTGCGATACCGAACTTATACTTTATACTACGGATCGGTACGATTACTGCGATACCGAACTTATACTTTATACTACGGATCGGTACGATTACTGCGATACCGAACTTATACTTTATACTACGATTCGGTACGAGTACTGCGATACCGAACTTATACTTTATACTACGGATCGGTACGATTACTGCGATACCGAACTTATACTTTATACTACGGATCGGTACGATTACTGCGATACCGAACTTATACTTTATACTACGGATCGGTACGATTACTGCGATACCGAACTTATACTTTATACTACGGATCGGTACGATTACTGCGATACCGAACTTATACTTTATACTACGGATCGGTACGATTACTGCGATACCGAACTTATACTTTATACTACGGATCGGTGCGATTACTGCGATACCGAACTTATACTTTATACTACGGATCGGTGCGATTACTGCGATACCGAACTTATACTTTATACTACGGATCGGTACGATTACTGCGATACCGAACTTATACTTTATACTACGGATCGGTACGATTACTGCGATACCGAACTTATACTTTATACTACGGATCGGTACGATTACTGCGATACCGAACTTATACTTTATACTACGGATCGGTACGATTACTGCGATACCGAACTTATACTTTATACTACGGATCGGTACGATTACTGCGATACCGAACTTACACTTTATATTACGGATCGGTACGATTACTGCGATACCGAACTTACACTTTATACTACGGATCGGTACGATTACTGCGATACCGAACTTACACTTTATACTACGGATCGGTACGATTACTGCGATACCGAACTTATACTTTATACTACGGATCGGTACGATTACTGCGATACCGAACTTATACTTTATACTACGGATCGCTACGATTACTGCGATACCGAACTTACACTTTATATTACGGATCGGTACGATTACTGCGATACCGAACTTATACTTTATACTACGGATCGGTACGATTACTGCGATACCGAACTTATACTTTATACTACGGATCGGTACGATTACTGCGATACCGAACTTATACTTTATACTACGGATCGGTACGATTACTGCGATACCGAACTTATACTTTATACTACGGATCGGTACGATTACTGCGATACCGAACTTATACTTAATACTACGGATCGGTACGATTACTGCGATACCGAACTTATACTTTATACTACGGATCGGTACGATTACTGCGATACCGAACTTATACTTTATACTACGGATCGGTACGATTACTGCGATACCGAACTTATACTTTATACTACGGATCGGTGCGATTACTGCGATACCGAACTTATACTTTATACTACGGATCGGTGCGATTACTGCGATACCATACTTATACTTTATACTACGGATCGGTACGATTACTGCGATACCGAACTTATACTTTATACTACGGATCGGTACGATTACTGCGATACCGAACTTATACTTTATACTACGGATCGGTACGATTACTGCGATACCGAACTTATACTTTATACTACGGATCGGTACGATTACTGCGATACCGAACTTATACTTTATACTACGGATCGGTACGATTACTGCGATACCGAACTTACACTTTATATTACGGATCGGTACGATTACTGCGATACCGAACTTACACTTTATACTACGGATCGGTACGATTACTGCGATACCGAACTTATACTTTATACTACGGATCGGTACGATTACTGCGATACCGAACTTATACTTTATACTACGGATCGGTACGATTACTGCGATACCGAACTTATACTTTATACTACGGATCGGTACGATTACTGCGATACCGAACTTATACTTTATACTACGGATCGGTACGATTACTGCGATACCGAACTTATACTTTATACTACGGATCGGTACGATTACTGCGATACCGAACTTATACTTAATACTACGGATCGGTACGATTACTGCGATACCGAACTTATACTTTATACTACGGATCGGTACGATTACTGCGATACCGAACTTATACTTTATACTACGGATCGGTACGATTACTGCGATACCGAACTTATACTTTATACTACGGATCGGTGCGATTACTGCGATACCGAACTTATACTTTATACTACGGATCGGTGCGATTACTGCGATACCATACTTATACTTTATACTACGGATCGGTACGATTACTGCGATACCGAACTTATACTTTATACTACGGATCGGTACGATTACTGCGATACCGAACTTATACTTTATACTACGGATCGGTACGATTACTGCGATACCGAACTTATACTTTATATTACGGATCGGTACGATTACTGCGATACCGAACTTATACTTTATACTACGGATCGGTACGATTACTGCGATACCGAACTTATACTTTATACTACGGATCGGTACGATTACTGCGATACCGAACTTATACTTTATACTACGGATCGGTACGATTACTGCGATACCGAACTTATACTTTATACTACGGATCGGTGCGATTACTGCGATACCGAACTTATACTTTATACTACGGATCGGTACGATTACTGCGATACCGAACTTATACTTTATACTACAGATCAGTACGATTACTGCGATACCGAACTTATACTTTATACTACGGATCGGTACGATTACTGCGATACCGAACTTATACTTTATACTACGGATCGGTACGATTACTGCGATACCGAACTTATACTTTATACTACGGATCGGTGCGATTACTGCGATACCGAACTTATACTTTATACTACGGATCGGTACGATTACTGCGATACCGAACTTATACTTTATACTACGGATCGGTACGATTACTGCGATACCGAACTTATACTTTATACTACGGATCGGTACGATTACTGCGATACCGAACTTATACTTTATACTACGGATCGGTACGATTACTGCGATACCGAACGTATACTTTATACTACGGATCGGTACGATTACTGCGATACCGAACTTATACTTTATACTACGATTCGGTACGATTACTGCGATACCGAACGTATACTTTATACTACGGATCGGTGCGATTACTGCGATACCATACTTATACTTTATACTACGGATTGGTACGATTACTGCGATACCGAACTTATACTTTATACTACGGATCGGTACGATTACTGCGATACCGAACTTATACTTTATATTACGGATCGGTACGATTACTGCAATACCGAACTTATACTTTATACTACGGATCGGTACGATTACTGCGATACCGAACTTATACTTTATACTACGGATCGGTACGATTACTGCGATTCCGAACTTATACTTTATACTACGGATCGGTACGATTACTGCGATACCGAACTTATACTTTATACTACGGATCGGTGCGATTACTGCGATACCGAACTTATACTTTATACTACGGATCGGTACGATTACTGCGATACCGAACTTATACTTTATACTACGGATCGGTACGATTACTGCGATACCGAACTTATACTTTATACTACGGATCGGTACGATTACTGCGATACCGAACGTATACTTTATACTACGGATCGGTACGATTACTGCGATACCAAACTTATACTTTTTACTACGGATCGGTACGATTACTGCGATACCGAACGTATACTTTATACTACGGATCGGTACGATTACTGCGATACCGAACTTATACTTTTATACTACGATTCGGTACGATTACTGCGATACCGAACTTATACTTTATACTACGGATCGGTACGATTACTGCGATACCGAACTTATACTTTATACTACGGATCGGTACGATTACTGCGATACCGAACTTATACTTTATACTACGGATCGGTGCGATTACTGCGATACCGAACTTATACTTTATACTACGGATCGGTGCGATTACTGCGATACCATACTTATACTTTATACTACGGATCGGTACGATTACTGCGATACCGAACTTATACTTTATATTACGGATCGGTACGATTACTGCTATACCGAACTTATACTTTATACTACGGATCGGTACGATTACTGCGATACCGAACTTATACTACGGATCGGTACGATTACTGCGATACCGAACTGATACTTTATATTACGGATCGGTACGATTACTGCGATACCGAACTTATACTTTATACTACGGATCGGTACGATTACTGCGATACCGAACTTATACTTTATACTACGGATCGGTACGATTACTGCGATACCGAACTTATAATTTATACTACGGATCGGTACGATTACTGCGATACCGAACTTATACTACGGATCGGTACGATTACTGCGATACCGAACTGATACTTTATACTACGGATCGGTACGATTACTGCGATACCGAACTTATACTTTATACTACGGATCGGTACGATTACTGCGATACCGAACTTATACTTTATACTACGGATCGGTACGATTACTGCGATACCGAACTTATACTTTATACTACGGATCGGTACGATTACTACGATACCGAACTTATACTTTATACTACGAATCGGTGCGATTACTGCGATACCGAACTTATACTTTATACTACGGATCGGTACGATTACTGCGATACCAAACTTATACTTTATACTACGATTCGGTACGATTACTGCGATACCGAACTTATACTTTATACTACGGATCGGTACGATTACTGCGATACCGAACTTATACTTTATACTACGGATCGGTACGATTACTGCGATACCGAACTTATACTTTATACTACGGATCGGTACGATTACTGCGATACCGAACTTATACTTTATACTACGATTCGGTACGAGTACTGCGATACCGAACTTATACTTTATACTACGGATCGGTACGATTACTGCGATACCGAACTTATACTTTATACTACGGATCGGTACGATTACTGCGATACCGAACTTATACTTTATACTACGGATCGGTACGATTACTGCGATACCGAACTTATACTTTATACTACGGATCGGTACGATTACTGCGATACCGAAATTATACTTTATACTACGGATCGGTACGATTACTGCGATACCGAACTTATACTTTATACTACGGATCGGTGCGATTACTGCGATACCGAACTTATACTTTATACTACGGATCGGTACGATTACTGCGATACCGAACTTATACTTTATACTACGGATCGGTACGATTACTGCGATACCGAACTTATACTTTATACTACGGATCGGTACGATTACTGCGATACCGAACTTATACTTTATACTACGGATCGGTACGATTACTGCGATACCGAACTTACACTTTATATTACGGATCGGTACGATTACTGCGATACCGAACTTATACTTTATACTACGGATCGGTACGATTACTGCGATACCGAACTTATACTTTATACTACGGATCGGTACGATTACTGCGATACCGAACTTATACTTTATACTACGGATCGGTACGATTACTGCGATACCGAACTTATACTTTATACTACGGATCGGTACGATTACTGCGATACCGAACTTATACTTTATACTACGGATCGGTACGATTACTGCGATACCGAACTTATACTTTATACTACGATCGGGTACGATTACTGCGATACCGAACTTATACTTTATACTACGGATCGGTACGATTACTGCGATAA